>NC_138148.1:27794800-28169800 GCF_964199315.1 Orbicella franksi | reverse complement strand
TACCGAAAAAAAAAAATCCACTTTTTTAGATCAGGCAATCGGACGTTGAGCCGGACGACTTATATCCTACACTTTATATCAAAATAATTTGTCAGAGGCGCAGACAGTTTGAAAAGAGTAGCGGATGTGCATGAATACAGTAGCTGCTGGTTTTATCAATTTTCCAGGCCAATTCTCATTACATTCGTCCTTAGAGGACTAAAAGTGCAAGCAGAGATGCCCTTAAACTCGCCTTCATCTGCCGAAAGCAGACCATCACCAGGTCATTATAATAGGTGATGGAACATTTTGGTCTGTAATGTAAATGCTTGAGCTCATCAGTTTGAGCGTAAGGTAATCAGCTCAGTACCGTGCCACATGCCACAAAATAATCCGACGGGCGTTTAATAGCAACAAAATAACTGCCTCCTGTCTCAAATGGCAGATGGTTTGCGCGTCTTGAAAAGTTTAGCCTAAATTTTTCAAGTTCCTCGTTCGTAATCCGTGTTAATCTTCTCCACCCTTAAAAAAAACCATCCTGGTCCTTTATGGTTTATTATTATCTCTTTGGTGTTTTTCTATCTTAGTAAACTTCCTTCAATTTAAAGGTTATTTTGTAGGTGGCCAAAATACTCAAAATACCGCGACTGAGCTGCTCTAAAGACACGTGAAACACTCAAAGCATCCAAATACACCATAAACACTGTACATTTGTACTGTGTGACAGGTTATAACATCATTACCTTGGCCAGTCAAAGCCACCATTTCCTGTATCGTTTTCAGTTTGACTATGCGTGACATGAACAACAGGCATTTTATCACCGCTGGTATCTTCCTGGAAATAACCTGCCAAAACCATTCAGAGCGAAACCTCTCGTTACGGCTAACACATCACTTTTAAGGGTTTGTTTTAGTCTTAGCAAAAGGTAACGAAGTGTTACTAACAACCCTCAAATACCCTGTTGATAAGCTCAGACAGGGAAATTACCGTGTTGCGCAAGCTAGTGTTACATATTTTGAAAGCTAGCTTTACATTCGTATTTTAAACCCAGTTCTCTCAAACTTATCAAATGTAACAAACAATGATGAAATAGTGTTTTCAAATCATCTCTGTTAAAACAATATATGGCATTTAGTCTTGACTTAAACTGCGTTTTTAAAACTTTAGGAAGCCACCATAACTGGCCCAAGACTCATAAAACTGGTCACTTGTCTTGAAGCAGCACTACCTGAGCTGGAGCACAGTGAAAGTTCACATTTTAAATGCAATTACTTTAAAAAAAAAGCTTTTTGTCCATTCACTAGTTTGCTGATTTCAAAGTAATATAGGAAATTAACATACGGTGAAATGACTACGATTTTTGAAACTTCGCAGCAATTTCAAGGAACTAAGCCTGCTTGGAATGTGTTGTATTCAAGATACAATTAATAAAGTACTTACTTCTTCGTTATCATACATAAAAGACAAGACCAGTATCTTACCTACATTGCAAACTCTAACTTTTCCATACCATGCAATTCTTTGAAGCTTAAATTGTAATGGCAGGGAAGCTCTGATCCAGTAAGGGATGTGTTGAATTCTATAGCTGAAAAGTCAAATATTAAGCACTCCTTTCTCAACGACTGTTTCCACCAGGGACGCCGATCTACAGCGGGCCGTAAGTCAGGAATGGGAAATCTATAATGCCAGTGAAAACATAAGTTGATTCCACTGCCTAAGAACATAACTTTGTCTGATAGATCTGTGTTGGCATCATGATGTAACTCCAGAGGTCTGTACTTGTTTTACAAATAATTCGAAGTCAGAGAGGTATTTTCGTAAAACGCGATCATTCTTAAAATTACAAGAAGAAAATTTAGGGAAGAATATTTCAGAGAATTTCAGGCTTGAGCAGATTTTCAGTTTTTGGGGATGAACCTCACTAGAAGACAGTACTTACAGTACACCGAACAAGTGTCGATAGAGTCGTCTCTCTAACTCTATTAGCAATTTAACATTGTCATCCCACTTCCTCGTTACGCATTTGAATCAAACTGTTTTCTGGCTTGAATGATCATAAATTTACAAATTTATATAGACGAGTTGGAATTACCCAGTAGGAATTTGATAGACTGGTACAGGATGACTTTACGATCTGCACAAATCATACGGGAAGTCAAACCGTTTCTCTTCGTCGCTCACGAAAGACGTGAAACTATTCTAAATCCCCTTAATGAAAAGCAAATTTTCGAAACCTACGTGGACCGGAAACTACCTTAAGCTGCGATTTGTCCCCCTAGCTCAAAACACGAATTAAAATATCCAATTCCCCTAAATTAAATGCACCCTGGGACCGTGTACGGAGCGAAAACAGTTACTTCTATGAGCCGTACCAGTTTGTCTATATACAGCTGTAGGGCTCGATTGCTCACCTTAAGACCAGAGTAAGTGAAGGGCAGGACAGGTGAATGTTAAAAGGTTGTTCTAATGTGGGAGTATCTTCCATGGCTTGTGTAAACACAGCCTGTTAATTCTGTCAAAAGACAACACATTGTCAGAAGTTTGCAGCGCAGTCAGAAGAAGAGATTTCAGAGTTAGAGTGAGGCCTGCGATTTTCTACCAGAAAGGTTGCGAATTAAGCAACTTGAAGCATCCTCATGGTACCATGTTGGTGATAACAATGACCTGACCACCCAACACAAATCGTGACTATCACAATTCACGGGTTAAAAATAAGGAAACTAACTTCGTTCTATGCAAAAACTGTATGTACTGTAAGACGGCAGCTTTCGATCATGGTTCCGTCAATTTGTAATGAAAATTTCAAAATCTTGACAATGAAAAAATTGTATTTCCCATCGGATTATTTTGAACAAAGCTGGGTCTACAATGATGGTCTAATACTATCACTCGAAAACTAAGCCACAAATGCTTCACCAGTTCCTCTACACTTTGGTTCTGACCACAGTACGCCAGAAAAAAAATGAAAACGCAGCTTTATTTCTACAGTTAGGCCTACCGTCCACATTAATCCGTCACAAAAACACTCTGAGAGCTTTCTGAAAACGCTTTTCAAACCGGAGGAATTTGAAAACGCCAGCTTTGCGTTTTAGACTGGACGGAAAACATTTCTCCGGTGTTAAGTGTGGACAGAAAACACTTAATGCGTTCTCAGAGTGAAAATGTAATTTTCGAATTTCTCCGGCATAGTGTGGACGAGACCTTAGAAATCAGCTGAATCCGTTATAAATCCGGGACATACAGTAACAAGTTTACCAATCTAAGGAAAGGTTAAATGCAGTGCTCTCTGAAGAGCTACAATGAGTTACAAAAGTGCCGAGATACTTCGCAGTAAATTTCTATTTTGGAGCCTCTCGCCAAAATGGTTGCAGTACAAATTGCCCCAAGAGCTTCTGCGTGGGAGGCTATTCATTGCCCGTTAACTCGCCTTTGTTTTATTTTGTACTTGTTTTGACACCTGCAGCGATGAACGTACCAGACTTAACTGTGATTTTCCACGACTTTCCTTAACCAACAAATAAATTTCATGACTTTGCAGACCTTTCCAGGCCTAGAAAACGAAATTCTTGATTTCTACGACTTTCAACGTTTTCAATGACCCGTACGAACTAAGTAAAAGATCTACAAATGTTCTAAAAGAGTCTCAACTACTCAGTTTTGTCACACATAGTAAACAACATGATTAATTTATTGCAAAAGTATCAAAAACATAAGAGTTCTAACAACATACGACTAATGATGGAGTGCACGATTTAAACATGCGGGACTGCATGTTTGACGGATGGTTCATAAACACAGGCTGTGGATCCAACAGTGCAGTCAACCTGTCCACTATTGACACATCTATTTCACAAAGCAAGCCACCAAGCTCCACGGACAACTCTGACTTGGGTAACACTACATTGCGACCTTGAACAACCCCCTGGAAAAGGGGAAAAACGTTAGAATTCTAATCTAAAAAAAATAAATAAAATAAAGTTACTATTACTACAGGTATGCCTTCCAATACCTTCTGAAAGGTCAAGGGGAGTGGTAGAAGTTAACTCATTTATTTGGATTTCTGTCTACATCTGTATAATAGGGTAAAAGGGTGGCAAAGTCTGTATGCAAGCTAAGTGGCCCATAAGGCCAGTGCTTATCCCGGTTTCTGTAGCAATTGAAGCTCTAACAAGGACCAATCCAAAGGAGCACATTTTAACCATGAGGCTAACATAAAATAGGTCTTGCAACAAGGTTTTAAAAATACGGGAGTGAAATACATTTACTTCAGTTGCATAAAACCAATAAAAAAGAGCAAAAGAGGAAGATGATTACAGGAGAAGTTGTTCTTTGAGTATTCCTGTGCTTGAGTCTGAGGCAAGGAAGGGAAGAGGTTGGATTAAATCCAAAATAAGGTGCTGCTTGACTATCACGTGAAAATAATTTCAGTAACTGAAAAAAAGAAAGAGAGAAAGATGAAATCAATTACTGTATAAGTTCATGTACACCATCAGCTGCACCTTTTTTTGCCTCAAAATTCAACTAAAAATTTGGGGGTGCGGCTTTAATCTACGGAAACATCTGAGGTTGGAGTTCTCTAAGGCTTAACTAAGCCTTCATTTTTTTATATTTTATAAGTTCAATGGCCTCTCCATCCTGTCCTACAGAAAATCCTCTCTTTTCTTATCATGTTTTCATGTCTTTTGTACATCTGATTCAAAATTAACACTGGGAAAAATAAAATATTAAAACGCATGCAAATTCAAACAATCTACCTGAAAACTTTACAAAAGAGTGCACCAAACTTACAGTGTACATGTATTTCTGATGTGTTGCCCTGTAAATCTTGAGAAATATTGAGAAATATTTTTCAGGTCAAACTGCTTTTCTCCTGTTATTTTGACCATCTACTGTACTATGTTTCTACTATGTAGTTAAACCCGATGGAATAATCAGCAGAGCTGGGGGGTCGTGTATTTAGACTAAAAGCTGCATATATACACGTTCCTGCATTATCATTATAACAACCCATTGTTATTTCAGCCTACTGTCAGAATGTAAATACAAAATTGTTCCGTTATGTCTCACATACCACTAATGGTGAAAAAATGTGAAAGGATACATGAAGTTGACAGGGACAAGTACTGTACCTGAGTTATGGAGTATGGAGTTGGAGTGGGTGAAGAAGTTGATAATCGTTCAAATAAATATTCATTCAGCTCCAGTTTCCCTATTGACAATTCAATGTTTCCAGTCTGGTGTGAACTGCTGACTGTTCTCTCAAATTCAAATGAGATAGGGGCAGCCATACATCTGCAGAATCAAATGTCACAAACTTTAAGATAAATTGTGAAAATACACGTAATATATACTTGAATCCTTGGGGGTGGGGGGTATCCCCCAAAGTTTTTCATGGGGGGTGTATGGCCCAAACTTTGAAACCCCTATCTTACTAGAGACCAAATTCTGTGATTGTCCATACCCTTTTTCGGACCCAAACCAAAAAATTGATACTCCATTTCCGACCATTAAAATTACCACACATGCATGATCAAAGCTAACGAGGAATGATTTCCATTTACATAAAAATTGGAGAGAAGCTACAAATTTTCCAATAATGATGCAGAAAAAAATTAGTTAATAAATGTAAACAAGACACCCAGTGCCTGTGAAGCCAAAGTAAAAAATATACCCTATTTCAGCCCAAAATGGTCAAAATTTACTCCTCTTTTCAGAACAAAACAGCAAATGCCTATAGATAAAGATACATGACAGTTATACATGTAGGTATTGTAACACCCCCCACCCCACCCCCTCTCAAGGAACTTGAACAAACCTAGTGCCTTGCCAACACAATGTACAGTAAGGACCAAACTTTTAAGGGCCTGATTCAGACCAAGATTCAAACCAATAACACCAAACCATGTGCATATTTAAACCACTGCACCATCCCCAGGTTCCTCCCATATCCTAGGTCATATTCAGTGCCATGTGCAATACAGCAAGTCCTTGTCAGCTACTGTTAGCAGCAGTCTCGATCGTGTTACTGGTGGCTAATTAAGGGACTGCACAAAGACACCTACCTGAGATGATCTGCACAACATGCCGAAGCAAACTTCTCTGCCATCCCTTCAAAGTCTTTTCCTCCAAATCCGTATGTACCAAGGCTAGAAAAGAACTTGTCTGCCATGAGAGACAACGGATGACTGTCACTGGAGTGGAAGTCTTCTATCTCTGATGATGGCGACAACACCAGATCAATGTGCAGCACTGTCATTGCCAAGCTGGTGAGCTTGATACTTATTTTTGTCACATCAGGGCATGGATCATCTAGGGCTGCTATTCCAGCAAGACCAGGATTTGCAGACGACATACTGTGTCTAGAGACAGTGCTTTGAGGAGCATCTGCATGTATTTAGTAATCAACGGCAGAAGTTATTCAATCTGTGATTTCAAAATGAACAACATGGTTGTTCTCATTTACAATCAAGACAACTAAACATGTCATTCAAAAGTGCTTGTCATTTGCAACAAACTATAATAATATAGGAACATTCTATTAGCTAGACATGTCACCTGAATCTGATCATATTCAACTTAGTTTTCCTTACCAGTTCTCATGTCAGGGACTGATGACATGGATTGCTTTGCACTGACAAACACAGTATTCGCAGCTTCTGCTAGAGAGGTTCCTTGTGAAAAACAAACAAACAAACAAACAAACAAACAAAGTTGTTGCAAGTTTGTTGTTTTTGCTTTGTTTTGTTTTTGTTTTTGCATTTGTTTTCCTTGACACAGGGCCAAGGTCCATACAGGTAAAATGTGCAACGTGCCTAGGACTTAAGGCAGAATATCCTCCCAAACCCAACCCCCAAACCCATCCCAAACCACCCCCACCTCCCCAAATTTTCCCAAGTTGCCATCAATGATCATATAACTACAAATTATTTGTTGGTAATAATCCATTAAAAATAGGAGGGTCAAAAGATGTAAAGGTTCAATGGGCAGTTCTGGATCTAAAACAGGTCTACAGAAATCAAATCCACCTTCAGTTTATAAATAAGTGTTCTCATAATCATTACTTTAAAGCTAACCTGGTATCTGAACTTTCTGGCTCATAAATCGCTTATCGCAGCCTATAGTGTTCATCAAGTTGTAGGGGGATGAATACACACCCGCTAAAGTCCCCAAGGCAGAAAATTCTGGTGACTGCAGCAGATTTCCTGGGGATTTTACTACAAACATGTCAGCTGGTAAAACTGGTTCCTCAAGGGGAGGAAGCACATCATGGCTAGGCGACACGGAATAGAAGGTTTCCTCTCCTTCCTCCCCTAAGATGCTGTAATAATCGACACCTGAGGAGTCGTGAGACAGTGCATCGTTTGTTCCATAAGTAGAGTCAAAGTTGAAGTTCCATGAGTCTACCCGTTGCTGGCCTTGTTGATGTCTCTGGTCCTGCTGCCTGGCAGACATAAGCTGGTTCTGTAAGTCTTGTTCTATCTTTTGAAAGTCTTCTGGTTGCATGGGTTTGTTAACGGAGTGGCCTTTCCCTGTAGTTTGGCCGGAAACATCTAAAAGAGAAAGACAGGTCTACAATTGCTTACACGTGTTATAAAATTTTGTAGTTATTGAACTGGTACTGAACAGTTTGCACAGCAATGAGAGATTAGATGAAATGTTGAGTGTCTCTCAGGCCTACTACATGTATATCTGTCTGTCTGTCTTTCTGTCTGTGTGCCTGTACATGTATAATGTATCTCTCTTTGTCTTCATTGTCTAGATCTGTTAGATGCAGTAATTAGTTATAGTTTGATAATATTATTTTGTGTCCTAAACATCTTTTTAAAAGCAAACCTGGTGATGAAAATCCACTGCAGAGTTCTACAAGCAGATGAACTTGTTTAGGTGACAAGAAAACATTTAGTGTTCCAAGAAAGCATTCAACATCCACCTAAAAGACATCAAATAATCATGTCAAGCAATCTAGTAAAAATTGACTATTTACGTCTAAATAAAGCTAATTCCTTATTCTCTGAAAAAAAAAAGAAAGAAAAAAAAAAAAGAATACATGAATACATACATTGTACTATACATCTTTCAACCATTCCATAAATTACACTCTAAACCCATTTCAAAACCCAAGGAAGATTCAAACTAAAACGCAATTCCAGACCTTCTATTTGTAGTAGAAATCTCGAGCTCTTACATGTAAAATCTAATTGCTGAAAAGCATAGGTTTGTACATGCAAGTCTACTTTATTAATGGATAGCTCTGAGAGTGGGAACATATTACACTAAACTCCACTTTGTGGTTGAATTGAATGCCTTCAACAGGCAAAATTGCACTCTCTGGTCTGCCTGAAATTCCCCACTGTTTCCCATAAAAAAATGGTATTCAAGCCATATAAAACCCTTATTGGCCAAGCTTGTTCTGTCAAGATGATTGAGTATTGATCTTGCTATTTTTTTTCTGTGTTAGGGAGAAAAAATGCAAAAAAAAAGGTTAAAGCCAATATCTGGCCATCTTGACTTCATCTTGATCAAAAATCCAGAGTAATTTATTACATACACTGTATGTTCATGTATACTGAGTCATTACAAAATAATACATGACAATTATTTAAAAAAAAAAAAAAAACATTCAAAATCCCACCTTAGGTCCAGGAACAGCAACATTTTGTTTCAGCTTCAGTTTGATTTCAGAATGGCCAGCGAATGTTGCAATCTTGATTGGTGGTAAGAGACTTCCTGAGAGGGGGTGGGTGGGCAGCTGTTCAGCTGATAATGAAAGCCCCTCAAGAGAACTGTGTGAGTGGTGAAGTGGCGGAGAGCATGAATCGCTACCTGGGGAAGGTGGGGGTGATTGAGGAAAATCTGGAGCTTGAGGCATAGTTCTGGATTCCTCTGGGAATTCGTCCAGGTGAACAGAAACTCCAAAGATTTTTAGGTTCTTGCAGGCACAGGCAGCAGGTTCATAAACACTTTTAGCTTTGTAGTGACTATCCCTCTCACCAAGTTCAGTAGATAAGTCTGAATAATCAATTCTATAAACAACAACAGACTTTATGAGTAAAAAATCCTGTTTAGATTTGAAGTTCTCATGATTTAATGTACACACTGTAGTGTATACTGTATGTTACGTTGGTTCACTGATGCCTCTCAAATTAAAGGGTTGCACTGACATTAACCTACATGTACCTTCTAATGTGTATCTGTAGTCCGATTCCTGTTATAGTGTCTTTTGGTAAATGTTCAAATCTAATAACTGTGTCTGTAAAGGAGAGCTTTACTCTTGCCAAAACTGTGAACATAAACAAAACTTTTCAATAAATAAGAATAACAGGATTATTAACAAATTTGATCCATGAAAATGCCCTTACCATTCCCATGGAGGGGCTTTTGGTTTGAACTCACCGTCCCACTGGAAATTCAGACTTAGTTCATACAAAATGTACTTTCCTTTAAAAATTTTGGCCCCCTCCCCTTTGGAATAGCTGAATATTAACCCGCCTTGGGGTGGGTATGGATATTCTCTGGAATCACACAATCTAAAATTAATTGTTTTCAATTACAGCCAAGTGTTACATGTATGATGACTTTAATGTGTTAATTGAGTTTGCTTCTGCCAATACTCACCTGATTCTATGGTTTGAGCAAAGGATTCTAGACCTTCAAAGGGCGGGCTAGCTTCTGCTTGTTCCTCTCCGCTGGACGGACCTTCTTTCAAGCATTCTTGAGCCAGTTGCATGCTTGTTGTCATTGCATTCCAATTATCATGGAATCAGTCATGCTTCCTCCTAAATAACATAAAATATTATGATTGCACTCTGAGATGTGATCAAACTCTGATATTATTATATTATTCATGATTTTCTAAAGGCCGAAATTTCAATCTTTTCTTGTCTAACAAAGAAGCTTGTTATGTTACGTACTCTTTCCATGTGGCTGGTTGTTCAGTCACAACGCTCTCAAAACGAGTCAAGTGAGACAATAACCAGGACAAGTCACAATTATTTGTGACCAGAATGGCACGTGAATGCACAGTTGGGGTTGATCTTAAGAAAATCAGTAGAAACTGAAGGAAAAAATGCATTTAAGTCCATAAAAGGAATTTTTACTTTACGTACATGTAGGTTTGAAAGAATCATTATCAAATTGCTTTAAATTATTTAGGGGGAAAAAGGAGCCAACTTCTCAGCCGTCAAAGCTTACAATGTATTGAAAGAACTGTAAATAACTATAGTGATAGTACCTGTGTCTACACGCTGTCTTGGTGTGATAGTAACTTCAAGACCTTGGATATCCAAACAACAGCTTTCACTGAGAAGAGCTGTCCATGGAACAGACACTGAGATGCTGCCAATAAATCCATCAATGATCTCCACTGGAATACCAGCATTGTCCAACATCTCATTCACTGACTGAAATCATTCATGGCACTTAAACTTATAAATTATTGTGATCACATAAACTACAGTATGGCAGGGATTTCATTAATGCTTTAATAAAACCCCTGATGTACATGTACAATGTATCCGCAGATTGGGAGGAAGACCAGGAGACTCATGAACAGGTTGCAGCTGTGTCCCTCACCACCCCAATTACATGTATATATAAAGTTAATATTATCAACTTAAGTTAATTTCTGAGTTGAACATACTCATACTGATTCAAAAATTCACTGCACATCCATTTTCATCCTAATCTAACTCATTTTAATGTCTGTTCAGTTGTCACTAATGATTACAGATGAAATCAAGTCTTTTCTTAAAATGTAAATAGTATTAACTCTTAAACTTTTTCATTTTATGGTACATTGTATCTTTTTCCATCACTGTCACCATATGTGGCTTCTATTATTATGTAATATATTTTTACGTAATATGTACATGTGTTATTATTTAAGGGAACATTACAGGGTTAACCTCATATTTCCTTTTCCAAATACATGTATGTTTTGTATTCCTATTTTCCTTTCCACATCTAGAACAAACTTTTATTTATGTGGGTAAAATGTGGTAAGAACATCAACAACACAATCGGCTATTGCCTAATGTGTACCACTTATTTGTTCTACCACATTTTGACATCATCTGTAATCAATTACTGATTTATACTTGTAAATGTCAATGTTACTTATTAGAAATAAGCTAGGCTCATGTTCAAGGCATCTGAGACTTCCTAAAAAATTTTAGTTTGGGACCACAGGAAGCGTCCAAAATTTCATAACATTTAGCAGAAGTTATTTCCATATATTACTTTGTAGTTTGAGCATGGGAAGTAGCTTCTGGCTGTAGTAGTGGGGTATCTACAAGGTGAGAATTTACTGTATATGATTTGATCATTCTCCAGATTTACTCCACTCCAGAACTTATAACAGAGTTCTCTGTAAGCTCCAGCTACCGGCGAAATTTGCCGTCTAGTCGTCCTTGGCACGCCAGCTACTCATAGTAAATAAATCATGAAAAAAAAATTATTTCTAGCAATGTGAGCTTCTCCGTCTATAAAATTAAGCATAAACTGAAAACAATATGTCTAATTTTCTCAGCAAATACGTAGCGATTAAAAAAATACAACTCTTGAACAGTAGCTGTAAGATAAAAGAAATCTGAAATCATTCGGGCCGTGAGAATTGCTGCCAAAAACGTGACATGGGTATTGAGCCGTGACAGCAGCACTGAAATATTTGACAGCCGGGGTTAAGTTAAAGCTCAGTTTTTCCTCTGAAAATGAAGCGAAAAAACCCAGCAATCGCTGTTCAGTTCCTGGGATAAATTGAAAAGAAAATAGAAATGGCACAAACGAAGGTCATACATGTAAGTGTAATTTAATTAGTTCTTTAAACACAATGACATGCAACCCAGTGCTTGGCTCGCACATGGAGGATTTTCGAGAGCAAATAACTGCAAAGATTTCTTTCAACAAAAGAAACAAACTTTGCAAGATCTTACACAGTCTTTAAACTTGGCAGCTGTAAGATGTTTGTGTAAATATTGAAAGTGAGATATAAAACTGGCGAGCTTATCGAGCAGGGATGCATGAATAAATACATGCACTATTTCAAGGCTTCATTATAAAGCGAAAAATTTGCAAAATATGCCAAGTTTAAGTTTGATTGTATTAATTTTATCACTTTTGAAATCATGAGAGAAAAACCCAAACTACCGCAAAGGCTCAAAACATTGATGATGGTCCACACACTTAATCAGACAAGATTCTGAGCTTAAATCCACGGGAAGCTTCACCAAGTATTAGAGGCTTCCGCTTGCAACGGTTACCAATCACAAGCTTCATCACGTTCAATGAATTCCACCCCTAGCACTGTGTTAAAGCCACTCAAAACTTGTCTTTTAACAAAATAAATGTCAAACCTCAATCTAGTGCCTTCAATGCCAGCAAAACTCTATTCTCATTTGGCTTTCTCATCTGTTTTTACACGCGTGATTGACCACAAAATGAGAACATTTTTGACGTTTTTGATATTTTTTTCGAATTTGATACGGATGACGATGATTAACCTGTTCAACTAACACACTACATTACATGTATGTTTTTCTCGGTGAAATTGCTTTTCTTTGAGAAAAGAACAAAACCATGATTGCTTAAAATACACTGACATGCACTTTTTAGAACCCCAATTTCAAAATTTTCCCAGGGAGGATCCCAGACCCCCCAAGAAAAGGTAGTGGTCACCCCCCCTCCCCTCCACGTGGCTCTGATAAAACCACTTCATGTCCTTTTATTGGCATTGTCCACCGCCTACTCAAAGTTATTCTCCCTCTACTTCAAATTTTCAGGAGAATCCTGCTTATAATTGGGTCATTTATAGCCTGCGTAGCAAGCGTTTCTGTGGGGTTTGGGAGCAAAGAATTACAGCGCGAAAAATGGAGCAAGTAAAAGAGGGGGGAGGGGGAGGGGAAGGAAGGAAGGAAACGCTTGCAGACAAACCCCTGGATTTTGAAAACCGCCCACTTGGCCTTTCATGCCTGAGTACGCACACTGCGATTTCGTGCTGTCATCGGCTGTCATAAATTAACCAATAAAATCTTTGGCCTTCCGTAGCGGAAGTGAACTTTGAACCAAAATAAACTTTAACTTGTCAAAATAGGCACGGTGGGAACGGAGAAATCTCGATGAATTAACTTTGGTAATTTATAATCAAGCTATATTTCTACTCAATCCGTCTAAAAGGAAGGACTGTAAGGGTGAAGTTTTAGCACAAATCTGCCAGAAAGTTAAAATGTGAGAAGTATTCAAGTCGCATTAGTAATCCTTGTGCTTGCAAGATTTGAAATCTTGGATCACTGTATTCATTCATCCAGGAATCGATACAAGGTAAAATTAGCAAATCAACTCCCACAAAGGTAACTCCAGTAAAGAAGCGTTTGCTGGAAACACCAGATCCGCAAATCGGTTCGAGTGTTATCGCCTGTAGCAAAAACAAACAATGGAAAGTCTTCTCTGAAAACTTTGCAATTTGGGTAGGAGAGGCTTCAAACATCTGAGAGGGAAAATAACGATAACCTTCACCAGTATCTGAATAAAGATAATCTTCCCCTAGGCAGCCTCCAAGTCAAAATTGTTTATAAAATGTCTTCATAAGAATTCCCCGCAACGACACGACTAAATTTTTGGTTAGGCAAATCTGTGACAAAAACTGGCATGCCACAGCTAACACTATAAGAATTCATTCAGAACTGTACCCAGAGGTAATTCTAACTGCTGTACACAAAAATGCTTCTACTGAAATGTCAGAGTACTTACAACAACATGTTGCTATGTAACAAGTCACACAAAATCACTAGGTTTTCCACGCAGTACTGCAAATTTTCTGTCCAGTGGTTTATTATTTTGTCCTTGGCACATGTGGCATTCAAGAAAGTGATGTTAAAATTAAAGGAACAGCTGCAAATTATGTCGCGCTTGCTTCTACAATAATGTGCCGGCTCCGAAAAACCACAGTGTCGGCATTGTACTACAGGCTTTCTACCGTACTGTCAAAGCTGATGACTAAATCCTCGTTCAGCGAGAAAAGTTAAAGACCGTTTTGTAAACAAGCTTCGAATGCGTCTTCCTCTTTTTTCCGGCACTCAGAAGTTGAATACCTTTGAACAACACATGTCAATAATATTGGACTAGCCTAGCCAATCATCAGCTCTGTTCACTGGTGAATGGAGGTTTTTTAAAATCCAGGGGTTTGTCTGCAAGCGTTTCCTTCCTTCCACTCTCTCAACCCCCTCTTTCTTTTTTTTTGGTTCTCGCCCCATTTTCCACACAGACAAAACACCGAAAATGCCGTTCCTCGGTCTTTCTTTGCTTCCAATCCCACGGAAACGCTTGCTACACAGGCTAGGTCATTTACAATAGAAGCTGGTGCCCACATGTACAACATCTGCTGTAAGAGATCTACAGTTTTCAGCAACGAATCACAAAAGCTAAAGCTCACACTCACTCTCACAATCCCTGGAGCACTACTAGAATAGAGAAACACACCACAGGACCTATACAGCGTTGTCTGAAAGCTAAGGACTACATGTATCAGAGAAATAAGCTTTTTGTATTATTCTTCCTCCAGTCTGCATTAATTTCCAAACTGTCAGCATTGTACCCAAGACTTCCTCTCTTTTTCTTATATTTATTTCAGTGAGTGAGGATTCGTCATTGCAAACTGGTTCTGTATTACATGCAAATTAAAGTGCATTACACAGTTCAACCCCTATTAAACGGCCACCATCGGGGAAATGGATAGTGGCCACTTAAAGGGGTTGGCCATTTAATAGAGGTACATGTAAAAACAATAGAAAAGACCTCATCGGGACTTTGATTACTGGCTCCCTAATAGGAGTGGCTGTTTAATAGGTGGTCGCTTAATAGGGGTTCGACTGTATAATAGTAAATTACAGGAGTTCCACCCAGCATAATGTTTTGAGCCATAAAAAAATCAATGTTGCTAGTGCAAAATAATGCAAAATCACATGCCATATAAAACTTAAAACTCGATCACATCACCATATGCATAAACTTATACAAATGTATAAGCATACATCTAACTGTATAATTTGGAAACCTCAATTTATATAAAAAATATGAAAAATATGAAAAATATTCAGAATATATGTGCAATGAGTTACACACGGTATATTATTAAAATCTCTGACACGATTCCATGCAGACCTACACAGTTGGAATAGAATTTATACTTAAAATATATCTATATTTTCTAAACAAGACTGACCGATGGTTAACCACAAAATCCATGTACAATATGCACCACTGCTAACAGGGAGGAATTCGCCATAAACACATAGAAACAGAAATATACTCTGAATTATTTGTTGCTTAACCATATACAAATAAGATGCGATCCCTAAGCGTAATCAAACACTTCTCTGCCTGATAAACGTTCGCGGTGTTACAACTGACGAGGGGAAAAGAAGACAATACAAAATTTAAATGCTCAAAAGAAATTAAAAGAAATCCCAAATTATTAAGGGAACCGGTCATTTAAGCGCAAAGAAAGTGTTGATACATTCCCATCGCGCCAAAAAAAAGAAAAAAGAGCTCAAGGCCAACTCTTTGCAATCCTATTTCTCTAGGCTTTGTCGCTACTCACCCAAACATCAAGAGGCACTTTGTCCACTCGTCCGGTTCCATTGTACAGATCGACAGTCAACTGGTCCAAAGTCAGCTTTTCTTGCAGAAAATGGCCAAGATAATGCTGTAATAGAAATCTGCAGGCCCTTTTCTTGATGAAGTCCGACCAAGGGAAGAACCAGGGCACTGCTGCTATAAATTCCGTGGTATTCTATAAGTTAAAATCGGGGTTTTCGACGTATGAATGTCGGCAGAACGTCCTCCTCACGTGTCCTCCATTTTCTTCTCTTGAGGTTGTTGTTGTTTTGGATATTACGTTAGATTCTCCCATCATCCCTTTCGCCCGTCATGAACGCTGTTGTCGGTCTTTCGGTCATCGTCGGATTTAGTCGTCGGATAATACGATTTTCAAGCCACGTTTCTTTTTAGGATACTCTTTGTGCAGTTTTTCCTTCTAAAAGGCAAAAGGAAATTAGCACGGATGCTTTTTACGCTCATCCCATTCAAAACTAACTGAACCAAGCATTGAAGAAAGGCTAAGACAAATGTCTGCTAACTGATAATTGACTTTCTTGGCACTACTGTATTTCAATAACTTTTGAACTAGTTAGTTTGCAGGTATGATACCACTCGAGGTGGGTCAGGGTGGGGGCTGAATAAACATACTTCCAGAAAAATTGGGAGGGGTTGGAGGGAAACTTAGCAGGTCTTCAAATTACGGCTTCTAAACTTCTTTTGTCGGATTCGATATCCAGAAATTCGGTGGACAAACATACTCAAACATAAACAAACTCTTTGTGTTTGTTGGAATGGCTGGTCCACCACATACGAGTGGAAAGTGAGGAAAATTGTAAGACGATCGCTCGGCGCAAATGCGAAAGCTTACAGTGAGGGTCTGGATGGGAGGGGGAGTGCAAATGCCAGTTGTCAGTTAAAATTTTGTCTATATATCAGTTGTCAGTTAAGTGGCTGCTAATAATTAACTAGAGGTCTTCAATGACTGAAACCTCTCCTGGTTGACTCATTTAATAAACAATGCAGTCGAACCCCCTCCCCCCAAAACGATCACCTTGGGGACAGAGGAAAAACGCACTTGTAGAGAAATGGCCGTTATGGGGAGGTAGGGGTGTAAGATGACACCTATTTCATTGGGATGCAACGTTTTTTAAAAAATAAGAGAAAAACTATTTTAACATATAAATACGTCTACGGCACATTCTCAAAATACATCAACAAAACTGAAACCAGGCAGAAACAGAAGTAGACCAAAGAAAGGCGGTACGAATCAAGGTTTTGTATACACCGTTCGTCAGTCCGATTATCGTCATTAACTGGCCGTTGTGGAGGGTTTACTTTGTCAGTTGGGACGCGTTTTAGTGGCCGTTGCCGTTGTGGAGAGGTGGCCGTTGTAGAGTGGTTAAAATAAGAGTGAATGCATGTATGGACTGTCCGCCGGGACCAAAACAAGTGGCCGAAGTAGAGAGGCGGCCAGTCAGTTAATTCCATCCAGACCCTCTACAGTTGCTAAATTGCCGCAATGGGAGGAGGGGGGTCCCTTTGTCGGTTGACGGTAATTTTTCGGAATGACGTTGATAACACGAAATTAAAGCGCAAATTTGGCTGTAATATTTTTAAGGATATATATTTGCTCATATTTGAATAATTCATTTTGGTCAAAATGGCTATGGGAAAAGTTCATTGCCGCTTTAATTGTAATAAACAGAATCACATAAATAGTATACACAATAGGTTTATCAAAAATACTTTCACCACAATGGCTACATAAAAATGTTCAGCCCAGTAAAGGTGAGATAAAGGCCAAATAAAAGGAACATGAGGACAAAGCGAGGGAAGGAGGTGGGAAAAAGTTTCACACTGAAGAATGACACATAACTCCGCGTCCCCACGTGATCCGCAATGTGCTCTATAGAGGGGTATAAAGAATTGCCCCCAACCACTAACCCTGTCCTGAATTGATAATTACTCATACACTTGCAAAACTCAAATTAATTAACTGATTAACACTCCTTCTACGGTGAGGAGATAAAAATCCTATTTGTAAACAAATATTTCATTTAACACATTTTTTCAAGTGTCTGGCAAATTTAATATCTGTTCCATTTTCTCTGCAGAACTGTCTTAAGGCAGCGACCACACTTCGCCGGAGAAATTTGAAAACGCAGCTTTATTTCTACGGTTAGGCCTACCGTTCACACTAATCCACAATAGTCATTTGATTTTCCTGGCCGAGTTTTCCTGAAACTCAAATCCAAAATGACCTCTTAGTGTGGACGGAAAACATTTGATGCGTTTTTAGAGTAAAGCCTCAGTTTTCAAATTCCTTCCGTGTAGTTTATGTGGACGGGGCCTGAAACTTTGTTAGCCAGCAGACACAGCATCCGAATTTAAATACACTAAACACATTTAGGGGTTTGGCTCCTGGGCTGGGGAAGGGCGTGGGGGTGGGTAGTGGGGGTGGTTGGATAGTAGGAGAGAAGTTCAGGCAATCAAACCATAAACCAAATCAAACCCACAGGTAACATCCCGATTCGGGTTAGAGTTAGATTAACTAATAATGGTGAGTGACCAGTGGTTCGGCCAGTCAGCATTAAATCGGCTGAGGAACAAATTTTTCAATGAACAGATCCTTTTGCGATTCCCTGCAACATATATTTTCTCATCTTTCCAAATTTCTCAAAACCGCACATTGACTTAACAATGTGTCTTCGCCGACAAACTTGTTAAAGTAGTGAAAAGGCCTACATCCAATTCTGTCTGTAAGGCTGAATTTGGGCTTAAACTGCACATGACTATTTTGACATAAAACTTTATTTAAACTTATTTACATTTGCGCTCCGAATTTAAGGCAGATTAAACTTTTACATCTAGCTCTTACTCCTATATATGGCAACGATGTTATTTTTTAATTTTTTTTTTTTTTTTTTTTTTTCACTTTTCATTATCAGGTTAGTGTCTTTGCTCCTCTCTGCCTTTCCTACAGCTTGAAATCCACAGATAAGCGATTTTTTCAAGAACAAAAGCTATCGATTGCAACGAAAAATCTTTGAAAAGTCTCGGTAATTGGACTCCATTGTAATCCAAAATTACTCTTTGAATGGACTGACCATCGAACAAAAAACTACAAGTTTACAGTACTAACCTTCGGACAAGGAGCTCACGAGAGATCTGTATGCTTTAGTGATTAGCATGATGGACATCTCGGCTGCCAATTAAGAGGGGGTTAAACAGTCCAGTGCCTTTTATATACAGCGGTTTCGTGTTGTAATTAAGGGCTTCCGACGTCCTTGTCCATATGCATGTACTCGCAGTTGTCTGTTGATTATTTCCTTTATGTCACTGTTTTCATGACATATGTCTAGATATGCACGCGGTAACGAAAATGGCAGATTAGACGAAAAATTTTGACAATATTTACCGATTTGACCAAATTTGTGAATCTTTCAAGATTTTGTCAATAGTGCAAATGTGACGAAATTTCGCCCAACAAGTTGACAAAATTATACGAGTGAATAGAGATCGCTTGGCTAGAAGGGCCAAAGAATGTTGACGAATGTAGTGAAAACGGCGACTTTGGCGAAAGTGACAAATGTGATGAAATTTCGCTAAATTTGTTAACAAAATTATATGAGTGAACAGAGATGACTCAAATAGAACGGCCCAAAAGGGTGGAGAATTTAGCGAGAACGACGAATTTGGCGACAGTGACAAATCTGACAAAATATCATATTGGTAAGTAGAGGTGACTCAAATCCATGGGCCCCAGAAAGTTTGCGTGCATTGTCATGAACTCGCCAGCCACCAAATGTAAACAGACATGCACACACACACACTTTATTTAATCTCGAATTCAGAGTAGCAAGACTAGGCTAATACATGTATCTCCGAGGAAATAAAACAAAAAAATGTCTGTTTAAAATGCTCGTTTGTAGCGTGATACCTATTTTCAATCAATGTTGATCGATAATGATCGATAATTAGCTCTTATTAACCGAGCAGGAGGTCTGTATGGGAGCCTGATGACCTTGACCGAGGTCGTGAGTACAGACCGAACGCAGTGAGGTCTCTACACACGACCGAGGTCAAGATTCTGCCATACAGACCGACTTAGCTCGGTTAATAAGATGTTTATTATATGGCAAAGAAGAAAACTTTACTGAATTCGTTTAATGTAACTGGTGTGCTAACATTTTGCTTGCAAACGGAGATGAGCTTAACTTAAACCTGCCGAAATTTGCTCGTCCTTGTTACTTTTTTGTTTTGTGTGTGGTTTTTTTTTTTGTTTTTTTTTTGTTTGTTTTTTTTTTTGTTTTTGTCATCAGGCTTGTTGGCACTTCCATAAATGATTGAGATGAAAATAAAAGAAAACGGTGAACATTTTTGTATGAGTTTGCTACTTTTTCAACGCAAAATGAAACCGGTCTGGATGCCGGTCTAGATGGGAAAATCTAAACCGCGGTCAATATCGATTTCAGCCAATCAAATTCCTGAATTCGGTAGGTCCCAGTCCTTGTGAGACACAGCCATATAATAATGATGAGATAATGATCGCGGCGCGAAAGGTCAAAATTTTTAGAGGGGTTTTGATTAAATAACTTAGGAATTATAAAGGCGATCTTTGGCGTTTTAAGGGGAGTTTTCTTTTGTTCGATTTTAAGGTTAGCTTTCGGCAAGCTTGTTCAAATAGAAATTACAATGATGTACTTTAAATAGATTCAGTGTTTGCTTAAGATGAATATGTGTTGTAATCGCGTTAAAACCGACAAACATTTTACAAAAAGTAAATTTAATCTTTCCGTAGGTAAATTGATGTAAGTTTCCAGTAAACAGCTCTGCAGGCTGAACAAGCTGCCTGTACACAGCTTTCAAGGCTGAAAAATACAAATTTAAGCTGCGCTAACACAGCTTTCTAGGCTGAGACTACAAATAGCGGGTGTATATGCGAAACTAGCTTTGTTAAGGTCGCCATTCGTCAGCTGAATTTATCTAGGCTTCAAAGTGGCTTTCATCATCAGGCAGCTCAGCTTATTCAGCCTACTTTCAGCTTTCAAGCTGACTTTATTTAGCCTTCTTTCAATTGTACCTAGGATGATGCAATCTTGTTTCTCACTAGTATAAGTATAGTGCTGTTATCATTGTAATACGATTTACATCTACCATTTACGTCGAAGTTGAAGAAAGAAGAATAAACGCGTGAAGTTCAAGTTCTCTGAGTGTCCTTATTTCCAGTTGTAGCAGATCCGACGGTACTTTGGAACCCGTGACAAGTTCCTCTCCCGTAACAAGCGAGTTGCTCTGAGCTAACTCCCGAGTCAGGTTAATTTCCTAAAGTCAAGCACACAAGTTTCCAGCCAGTTAAGCCCCCCAACGCCCGTCTTCCCCAGTTTAGAGTTCAAAGCGGAAAAACCCATTGTCACAAAATGTCAGACGATTAGGTCAAGTGCCTAGTCTTCGAGATCGACGCTCTCAATTCTTTTTTGCTTTGCATTCCCAAGCTAGATTTGCGATAAAAAACTTAGCTTAATTAAGGCAAATTTTTAACCAAAAAAAATAGTTTGGGCAGGTAAATCCATGTACCAGATTGACTTGCTGGTCCACGAAAATGACCTAAATTAGGACGTGACGCAACATCTTCGAAGCGTACAATTTTGAAATTTTGTTAAAAATTCGGATTTAAATAACATGCGGATTTGAGAACGCTAAATAACTGCTAAAAGAAGATATTTTAGCAAAATGGGTTAGCTTTCCAGCTACGCTTATTACATTGGCTTGCTAGCGCTCGTAAAAAGTGTAATTTTAGGGTCGAGTTTGCTCTTGTCGGGGAAAATACGTAAGGCCGTCTCGACAAGAAAATAAAAATCCAAACAATCTAAAAGTTACAGTTTTGAAACAAGTTAGTAAAAGCTTTCTTCCTGATAACGTTTCAGAAAAGCGAATTTTTTTTATCCTGCGTAGGTATAGGTGACCGTTAGAGCAAGCTGCTCTTAAGTATAATTTCTGCTTTCGTAACAAAATTAATATGTCTCTTCACTGCATGAAATGGCATGTATAAGGAGGTATAATGAACCCGTATAAATAATGTGAACGGAGAGGTATAATGATGTATACTGAAGCATATGTCTAAGGTCTGTATAATGATCAGTATACGTCTGTATCCTTATACTAATGTATACTGTCTTGTGGAGATTACCTTATACCTAGTGTAAGGGAACATTACACGAGTTGGCAAAGTAAATTCAACTTGATTGTTCTTTTGCATCATAAGTGAACGAAATGAAGGCTCCGGTTGCTGAAAACAGAGCTGACTTGAAGAATATACCCTGTGGTAATGAATTCTTCTTACGGAAGAACTTACTTGTAAAGGAAGCCTCAAGTCAGAAAAACAGCCATAAAAGCAGTTATTATTAGCGCGTCTTTTCGCTACTTTGCGGATTTCGTACAAGTATCATTAACGCATCTTAAGCATTCTGTGAATATATCAACAAAGCAGCTTAACGCTTCTTTATGTATTGCTAAAGATACCCATAACGTATCTGTACGCTCCTTTACGCATTGCGCAAAGATATCAATAAGCTGCGTGAAATGAGTAATTACGTGGGATTTACGTGGCCGTGAAATTCCTCGACACTTGGCGTGTCCGAGATCAGAACGTGACGTGTCAAGAAACGTGACGGGTCGGAGAGTGCCATGTTCCGATCCTGATATGTCCGTTGCGGCGTGTCAGGAAAAATCATGGCCTGGGTACGTCATGTGCGGCGTATCAAGGGAGGCCAGGACTCTGATATTTAACGGCACGCGGTTTTAGTTTAATCGGCCAAATTAATTCACGGAGCTTATTTCTCTTTACTCGAAAACTAAAATTTTCGGACGCGCGTTTCGTCGTTCGTTTCAGGATGTTCAAGTCAACAAAGCGCGAAGATATATATTTAACTTACATCATTCTGTTAATGCCATCGAGTGTATTCTGTTCAGAATCTTGCGTGGAGGCATAAGACTTAAAATTCATACCAATCTTCAGTATAGCTCTTTTGACTCACGTTATGCATAGTTCTATTTCCTACAGGTGTTTACACTTCCGACTACTATTTTATATTCTAGTATTTACAATCTACCTATAGCAGGGCTCTTTTCGAATACCAGCCCGGCCACTGAATGTGAAACCCTTGTTTAAATAAAGTGCTAAAAAAAAACAAAACAGCAACGGAACATACCTTACATCTCACCGACCTACGTGGTAGCGCAACTCACCAATTTCGGAAAGCTTGAGAGCGGAATGCCCTAAGATCAGTTGCATGGGAGGACTTGCACCGGGACGCCAAACCCATTTAACGGTGCCGCGTATTTGATGCAAACCATGGAACCCTCCTAGGAGGCCTCTGGCCGATCTTATGCTTGTAATGGTTGAATGTCGCAAAATCTATTTATTTAGACCGACTAGTGGTATTCCATCATTGTGGTTACCGCTGTAAGTCCGAAAGCATCAGCGCATGCATTATCATGAAGAGTGCCTTCAACGAAATTTACCCACCAATATTTCTTCCAGTCCGGTTGTTAGTAAAATTTCTAAACACGAATCATATAAATTCGTTTTATGGAAAATTTCGTATACGTACAAGAGAATTCGTTTCATTTAGTTTTGTCACGATCCGTGATGAAGACCTTGCTCAGAGGCGCTAAGCTCGCTCTCAGAAAATTGTAAGACCATTTGCTTTTCTCGGCTGTTGTTTCTTCAAGCGTTCATCGCAAGCGGCAGAAAAATGAAATTCTCTCTCTCCGCTTTGACGATAATAAGCGTATTCGAGTCTTAAATACGTTATTGTGGCGCCATAGAATCCTGGAGTATTCACGACGCACACAACACGTCACCACTGCGTGAAAGCCAAAATATTCTAGAGTATTCTAGACTCGAATATGTGATTGTGACGCAATAGAATCCTAGGGTATTCAAGCCGCACACAAAACGTGACGTACGCATGGAATATTCGTGTCGAATATGGTGGAATACGCTTCGTTCATAATCGTTCGTGGATTTTCGTTATAGTATACCACACATCTGTCGTACTCCTAGAGTATGATGGCGAACCCTTTGTAAAAAGAATTTTATAGAAGAAGGTAACAGTTCGGGTGCATAGCATTCTCCTGGAAGCAAAATTTAGACTATGAATTCAAAGTATGTCCCATCTGTGCGTGTATACGTTTATCCTCGAATACGTGATCTTGACGCCAAAACTATAGAATTCTAGAGTATTCATGGCGTGTACAACGTGATGTGGACCTGGAAAATTCTTATCGAATATGGGCATACGGCAGGAGCACGACCGTGTATTCGTTCGTTGACCAGAACAATTGTACTTTTTTCGTTCATGTTGTCGGCGCAGCGCATGTGTTTTGCTTGAGTCAAGAAATTTACACACTTTGTTGTAACTTCGAATTTCCCTCATTCGGTTTTGACCGACGTTTTCGGGATAATCACTAAAAAGCGATTTATCTTTGTATGACCCGTCTCGTCTGAAGTGGTTGAGTGCTGCACAGCACGAAACCACAAATTGGACGCTACGGGATTAGTTCCGCAAAGTCAAACTGACTAGAGACACGTAAAGCTGCGCAAAGTTTGGTTAGTAAGAGGAATCAAGCTCGTTTTGGAGAAGTTTTGGTGTATTCAGCGGAGAAAGTCCTGAGACCTTTAGACGAATATCTTTTCTCTGTGAGATGAGTTTAACTCCAGAGCCCGCAGGGCAAAGAAAATTCTAAATAACGGCCCAATAGCTTCCTCAGTCGACTTCCTGCCATCATAACAGTACTATGTACTGAAGGGTTATCCTGAGGAAATATTCGATTATTATTATTATTATTATATCAACGTTGCATTACGTTTGAACAAGAAATCACAAAACGTCGACGACGAAAGCACTTTAATCAGATTTTTTCCTCGAGGTTACTTTTGAAACGAAATTGACTTTAAATGTGTTTCGAAACGACTTGTAACGAAATAGGAAAAACGACCTACATCATTCTGAGTGTCCGACCTTCAACAAGCACCGATCAGCGGTTTTCCACATTAGACACCAGGTTCTCTCGGTTCTCGCGCCATTTTTTGGCGTCCTTTTTGAAAGGTGTGAAATGTTGAAGCTTGCATCGATGTCTTGGTCCTTTTTCACTGTTTAAAAACTCCACTTTGGTGGACAAAATTCAGTTTACCTTCATCATCGACATCGCTTCCTCACAGCATAGTACACGCGTTTGCCACACGTGATAGCACAATTTTTTTCTAAAAATTAATATCAAAATTCGTATCACGGGAACTATCTCGCCTATCGAAATGTTACTTTGCTACGGTCCCCGTCCCCGATTATGGCTTTTGCTTTATTGTGTCAACTGCAAAGGTTATGTCCTTCTCAATAGTGCCGTCGTGTTGTTTTTCCTTCTGATTCAAACTAGCACTTTAACAAGACCAAACATTTCAGAAAGTGTAAATTAAGTTTGTCAACTTTCACATAATGTCCTGCGAGTATGAAATTTGTTTATTCTTTTGCTTCGAGAAGTCAACTGACGTTGCATTCCAAACTTTCTATCGGGTCCCTTTGATTTGATTTACTTTTTTACTCCTCTCCTACTTACTGTTTTAAGCTGTTGTCGTGTCCTCCTAGTACATAAATTAGAGGAGGTTTAACTAGTTGGAGAAGTGAAACTAGTACGGAAAGAAGCACACAACAAGTCGACCATGTGCTCTCTTTATTCTTCTCTCCTATACTGCTCCTTGTCTACTTCATGACATACATTCACGAAATGTGACATACACCACAGCTGTCTCGATCGATACAGTATTTTCTGGACCATACGAAGTATTTTCAAAACTTTCATGGCTTCGAAACATAACTTCAAGACACTTTTTGTTATTATTTGAAGCAATTTCATCACAACCGTGTTCAATTGTCAGTTCTTTTTTACTATTAAGGTACAAAAAGTATGATTTGAAAAGTTTGCGATTTACTCGAGATCAAACAAACATAATTTCTTTATCTTCTATATTATATTTGCCATACACCATAGTTTAAGGCATTGCTATTAGCTCAGTTTTCATCTCAGTTCTGGTTCCCGCAAAAAATCTTGTGTTTGTTTATTGTTTTCCATGGATATAACGATTGCCGCATATAAAAAACCAGTCAATCAATGCATTCCAATTACTGGTTTAACTAATTTTCACATCGATCCGATTAAGGAAAAATTAAAGTACTAAAACCTGAATGAAAATGTTTAGTATGGTCCAGAAAAAGCTATATCGAGACACCTTAATAAATAATGGATGCAAAAGAAATGTTTTTGAATGATTCAGCCTTTATTTATCCCCTAATTGTTACATTTTCGTTAAGGTTTTAAGAATACCCGCATTTACTCATACCCTCATTTATTTAGTTACTTCTTATCCTCTTCTTTTACCAAATAATCATTTTGTTACTAAGTTAAGGCTGTCATTCCATTGATGAGACATCTTGCCGTCATCATTTCCTGGAAAAAGAAAAAAGAACTTGTACTTATCTAGGGTTACACACCAGTGTTGTGGGAACTACTCTACCAATAAACTCATGCATTTACGTCTTCTTATGTCACAGCAAAAATGGTAATGTAGTAAAGCTTTAATTGACTCGTAAAATTTTTGTATTATTAACAAGGTATCATGTTTAATTATGAGAGCAAAATAATATTGACATAGGGGTGGGGAGGAGGGGGGTTTCGAAGCAGTTTGCTTGGATACATTGCGAACTTTTGGCGTCGTATTTCTGTTCCCGTAGTAATAATTCCCGTATTTCCGTTCATGTAATTTTACTGACGGGGTGAAAGTCACATCTACGTCATTGTTACTTTGATATATTCACTAAATTCATACCTGTCCCGTATATTGGGCAGCAGCACAACGGGAAGTCTGGGTGCGGACAAGAGTACCCAGGGCAGAAATCAAAATCATCACTACATGGCAAATTAGCGGCACAGTAGCCGCCTTCCTACTCGGAGCCTGTAAACAAGAAAAGGTCGTTCGCTTGTTAGACATCAACGTGTCGATCCCACACACAAACTAAGAATTCTATTTCATTCTAATTGCCGCACGTCTAAGAGTACGCAGTTAAAAAGAAATTATAAAAACAAACAGTCGTCATCAATAGACCAAAGAAACACTCACCAGGTTGCCTGGCAAACACTTTCAAGGGGTTCGTCTTCTTGCTTCTTGGGATTGCACCTTGTACGGTAAGGGTGCCCAAAATAATCAACATCAGGACCAAACAAAGCTTCGCCTCCATAGCTTTCCTTTCTACAAAAAAAGCAAAATACAGAAGCACTATTTGATGAGATCAGTCCCGACTTTCCTTGGAAATTGGGATGACGGAGAATAGGGGCCGGCGCTCTTTGTTATTCCTTATAGGCCTCGTGTAATTTATGCGTTTCTGTGCAGCACGCGTCTTTTGCATTATAAATGACAATACACGCTAAGGCCCCGTCCATACTAAACCGGGTCCTAAGCAATCCTGACTGTTAAGTTACAGTGATTCTTGTGACCTATCAAAGTTAGAGCTAAATCTTTCCTTTTTTAGCATCATGTAACTGAAATGAAAAAAGGTCAAAAATTTACACGTTTCAGTCCGTTTCATTGTGACGTTGAGAGTTCTCGGCCCATCGTCCTCGCACCTCCAACACTGTCTAACGAAATGAATTCACGAGACGAATGTTTACAAAAGCGAACAGTTTCACCAAATTGCGCATCTCAAATTAAACTTCGGGGATGCAACAGTTTTCACAACAATGTGAAATGATGACTGGAATATTCTTCAAATCTGCTATAGCGATTTTATTTTTCAGTAATAAATAAGTCCTTATAAATTCGTTGCCCTTCATTGGTCTAGAGTTTAAGCACTAACAAAAACCAAAAAATAAAAAGTAGCGTTAACATTGAAACCTTTTAACGTAGGTTTCAGATATTTAGTCTGCTAGTAAATGGTTTGATTCCTATCTAACCATCTAAAATATTTTAAGCCTCGCGGCTTTCCTTTGTTCCACGAAGAGCAAAAGGAAGAATTTTGAAAAACAAGAAGAACCTATTTCTTCAATTTGCCTGGGGCTGGTTCATGGAATCACGAGGAAATATCATGATAACATCAAGCTGCTAACGATGTACTGAATAACAAACAACAAAACTTACCACGCTTGAGTCTTCTCTTTAGATATCTTCCTTCGAACGGTCAGTCTTCCGCGATAAGCGAACCTTCCTCACACGCTAGCTCTCTTTGGAGAACTGAATGTTATATGTGACTTCGCCTCCTTCCAAGAGGTCCTGAGCATGGAACAAATAATTTTGAAACTGACAGCTGTCATTGGAAAAAGAGTATAATTGAAGCTCATGTCACAGCGGCTTGGACTTGCTTGCACATGTAAACCTTGCAAAGAGCGCATGCCCAACTGCATTTGTCTAGGGTGGGTCTCTAAATGTTTACTTAATGAAAAAATTTCGCCGAGGGAGAAAAACTGGAAATTCGTCACGATAGAAGACATTCTAAGAAACGTAAAACCAACCAGAAAGAGTCTCGTGACCAACAAACATTTTTGTCCTTCCAAAGTCAAGCTTCAGGCTAATGCTGAGCAGAAAAATTACGATCAAAGACCACGATTTTAAACAAAAGAAGACAAAAGGGCACCAATTGGGGTCCACGAGGCAAGTTTGTCATGTGTTTCTAAGGAAATACCCCTTCACTCCAGAAATTTCTTAATTAAACTTGATCGACGCAAAATGTTATCGAAATTGCGCTCAATTCTCTGCTATTGTTTAGTGGTAATAACTAATTTTAACCTAACAATCGATTTGTTGATTTAAATAAATTGAAAACCGGCGTGAACAAATTGGTCTTCAGGTAAAAGACATCGCTTGACAGTAAGTTTCGTTCCATGAATAACAACGTAACTTCCACCAAGGTGTTTAATTAGTTTTGTTTGCAGATTCTGACGTTAGAAAGATATCAGTTTGAGCTGTTAGCCTGTGTGTCCCTCCAATGCTTAATAATTGAATATTTCTCACATGAAATGATAACCTATCACTGATATAACTGGTTACCTAAAATAACCATACTCAGCTATTTTGTTTCTTGGAAGCAAAATGGTTGTTTCTTAATCTTTCCTAATTCGAACTATTTGTTGTGCTGTGTTTCATACCCAGACCCTACCCAACTTCAAATGGCTTTTTTTCATAAACCACCTCAAAACTATCTCAATCTTTACATCTTTACAATCTTTCATCGTTTTTGGCTCACATACGTACAATCTCGAGTTCTTCAAGAATGCTCAAATAGTTTTCAATAACAGCTGAAATTAACAAGATCATTTATTTATACTCATTTGAATACATTTTCGTTCCATCCGAAGACACTGTAACAAATTAACCGGCGTTATGTCGCATAAGCAGAAGCATTGTTTACGTATTAAATTAGTGTTTTCGAAAGGTTTTCATACCATATTTGTTTTTCGAATAGTAAACGAAACCTACGTTCTACAACTAGGAGAATAAGATTCTTGAGGCTTCGAACTTGTACGTAGCTAGCTACGTATTTGTGGATTTTAATAAAAACATACGCAGTACTCCGGAAGTCGTAATCCGACCGTTTCTCACTGACCATTCCGAATACAGAATAGTTTTGTTCTTTGAGCTTCGTCTTTGAGGAACGACATATATCTAAATCACAGACTTAGAATGGATCAAGCACTCATAAATATGTGAGGAAAGTCAAACAAACGATTAAGATTCGGCTCTGTAGTTACCGACGGAGATTGTCGTGCTGAAAGAAGAATGCGCTTGTCAGTCAACTGAAACGCAAATTATTAAGTCGAGGACACTCAAGTTATTAGCGTACGTAAAATGGACATTTCATTGAAAATAACGGCGAAGTAGAAATGTATATATTGAACTGATACTATACTGAACCTCTTTTCAAGATCTTGTCGAAGTATTTTCCATGATTTACTAGTACGGAATGTGCAAATTTGTGCAGCTTGTGTTCGTACACAGTAATTGACTATGCATATACTACGGTCGGTCAACAATAAAGAAACGAAAAGTTACCTCATTTCGGGGGAAATTAATGTTTGAATCTAAAAATGTTTTGACACTCCGAAATCTGCACGTTCCGTAAAGTCAAATTGCCAACTCTTCGTGTTCGTTGACATCTTTATAACTCTTTAAGAGCTGTAAGCTAACTCTTCAGTCATTATCTGTACCTTTGTGCTGAACGCTCAAAGTATAAGAGATCGTTTTTGTTTACTCTATCGTTTCAGCTCTGTTTAGTTTTATTATCGTTTCTATCGTTTCATTGTTCGTGCCCTTTAATCATTAATCAGAGCGTTTTATATCATGTGATTTAGCTATCAATTTACTTTAAAAGCCAGTCGCTTACATAACCCACGCAGTCATCTCAGTATCGGGGTCATCCGAGTGTTTAGGAGTCAGGAGTTTGAGTTATTTTCTTGGAGTCTATGTGTTTACCTCGCTAACGCAGGATCAGACGTGAGTTTCTATTGTACATATTGATCGCTTTTTTGCTTTTTATCATTTCTATTTTCGCTTGTTATTTATTTAGGTTCGTTTCTGATTACGCAATCAAATTTGCCTTGTAGTTTTCACCGCACGTGTACGATGGCTGATTCATTAAAGTAATTTAAAAATCAAGTTTTGTACGCTGTGGTTGACGCTTACCGTTCCCCATGTACTTGGGTACGCGACAGTGAAAAGTCTGAGCGATCGACGAAAGGAGGTAAGCCGTATCTTACTATTTAAATACGGAGCCAGCAACGATGGCAAGCCGAGATGCAGAACCGCCAAATGCCGGCGGAACCAATGAGACCGGAGCTAGAAGTAAAAGGGGAATAAAATTGACACCGAAGGCCCTGCAAAACGCCGTTGAAGATAAACGAAGGGAAATTACGAAATCTCGTAAAAGGCTCCTTAGTGTAATGAAATCGGTAGAAGAGTTAAGCGAGGACAGCGAAATCGAGACCGTCGCGCGTGAACTCGCAGTCGCCTCGGAAGAATTCGGAAAGCTGTTGAAGGAGTTGCTTGACCTGTACGGCCAAGGTTCACACGAAGATCACGTAGGAGAAGCTCACCTCGATGAAGAGAACCATATCTTAGAAAGGGCCCTCTTACTTGTAGAGAAGTTAAAAAATAGAATTAGTAGACAATCCAGCAAATTGTTGGAGTTACGATCTGTCTCTTCTCGTCACTCCTCGCGCCGTTCATCAGTCTCGAAAACTAGCAGTACAATCGCTAGGTTGCGAGCGCTAGCCGATGCTAAAGCAGCGAAAGAAGAAGCTCAATACACGCGGCTAATAGCGCAAAAAGAACTCGAGCGCAGGACGCGCGACGCAGAGGCAGAAAGAATTCGTCAACAAGAGAATGCACGGTTTGAGTCCGAGATGGCGATCTTAGGAGCGGATAAAAAAAGCCGCGATAGCAAATGCTAAGCTCAAAGTTTTTGAGAACGCCCTATTGGAAGAAGACTTAGAAAGGGAGTCAGAATTGCCAGAGTTCAAAGTTCCCAAAATTAAGACAGAGCAGCGCACTTCACAATGGGTTCACTCTTCTCTCACGCCTGGCCCCCTACCCACGGGAAATTCATTTCGCCACGAGCGCGAACATGATCCGCTAAGCGCGTCAGAGACAACAAAGCCACTATTGTCCGCCGCCCCAAAATTAAAGATATCGGAAAAAACACCTCAACAGCGAATTCCCCTCCTTCCAAACCCAGATCCGCCAGACCAGAATTTAACTAACGAAGATCACAGAGAGCATCGAAACACTGCCTTCCATCGACAGCCACTCATAGCTTCAACTCCGTTCAAAGATATGATCGGAAGTCAGCTAATTGACTCTCTCACAGTCGTGAACCAACAAATAGTAGCTGGTCTGGCTAGGCAAAATCTTCCGAAATGCCAACCTGATGTGTTCTCGGGGGACCCTACCCTTTTTCACCCTTGGAGAAGTGCCTTTAAAGCCATGCTAATGGATACTGATGTGTCCCCAACTCAGGAAATTAACTACTTAAGAAGTTTCACTAGCGAAGCACCACAGCGCTTGGTTGATAATTACAGGAAGCGACAAATGCGCGATCCCGTCGCGTTGCTAAGGGATTTGTGGGCGGAACTTGAGAAGCGATTCGGAAGCGCTGCGGTTATCAGTAACAAACTGCTAGAGCGCCTGCGAAACACAGTGACGTTCAGCGAGCACGAAAACGATAAACTGCAACAGTTCGCAGATCTTTGTACTGACATCGAAAGTCAAGTGACATTTCTCCCGGGACTCGCATGCCTTAACTACCCGAGCGCTATCCAACCAATAGCCGAGAAACTACCACAATTCGTCCGCACTAAATGGGAGAAAGAAATCGCGAATTATTCCGACAGCCACCGAGGAATGTACCCCCCCTTCTCCAGATTCTCCAAAATTGTTCAGGAACAAGCCAAGACCAAGAACGATCTGAACATCCTCGCTGGTAAGGATGGTGCCCACGTTCCCCCGCCAAAACAACGCAGGGAGCGAGATCATAAATCGTTCAAGACAGGCATTCGATCCCCGGCTGAAAACAACGAAGTTCCCGGAAAAGAGAAGAAGGAGAATCCCGGAAAGAGAGAGACAAGGAGTAAGCATTGTCCATATCACGAAAGCAGCGCGCACAACCTATCGGAGTGCAAGGCCTTCGCTGCAAAAACACTGGAAGAACGCACGCAGTGGATAATGGACGCGCGCCTGTGCTTTCGCTGTTTCAGCAACGCTCACATTGCAAGTGAGTGCAACACGCCTATACAGTGCACGATCTGTGGGGACAAGCGCCATAGTGCCTTACTGCACAAGGGGAAACAGCCGCCCCCCAAACCGGAGAACGAAGCAGTCAGCGCGAAATGCACTGCACTCTGTGAACCTACAGGAGGTGTGTCTTGCAGCAAAACCCTGCTGGTGGACGTCTATAGCCAGCGTAGCCCACACCTTACCAAGCGTGTCTACGCCATCGTCGACGAGCAGAGCAACAGCTCTGTCGTCACCAGCGAATTAGCCGACGACCTCGGAGCAGGTGGGCCCCTAGAGAAATACTTCCTATCCACATGCAGCGGTGAGAGAGAGGAGAAATACGGCCGGCGAGTAGCTGGCATCACAGTACGGTCTATCAGTGGAGCAGAGTTTGTCTTGCCTACCCTCACCGAGTGCGATACCATCCCACAGGACAAACGTGAGATTCCAACCCCAAGCATGGCGAGGAGGTTCCCGCACTTGACGGCCATAGCTAGCGAAATACCTCCCCTAGATGAGACTGCCAAAGTTCACTTGCTAATCGGCCGGGACGCACCAGAACTGTTAAAGGTTAGGGAATCCAGGAATGGTCCGAGAGGAGCACCCTGGGGGCAGCGACTGGCCCTCGGCTGGACTATCAGTGGTCAGATGTGCCTCGACTTCCCTAGTGGCCCTGCGCACATTCTCGCCCGCCTCACAAATCTGTCCACTAATACATGGAGAGAGAAGGAGCCTGGAGACGGAAGCTACGAACTGGTGCCCTGCCCCAACCAATTCAAGATCACAGACCCCCCTTTGGAGCGCCCCCCTGATAGTATCTTCAAGACTACGCGAAACGACAACGAGCCCAGTCTCTCCCACGAGGACCGCGCCTTTCTAGAGATTATGGAGAGAGGGATACACAAGAACGCAAGTGGTAACTGGGAAATGCTCTTGCCATTTCGTGATGAACGCCAGACAATGCCAAACAACCGAGCCCAAGCCATGCAACGCCTACAAGGGCTTCTTAAGACGTTCAACAGGAAACCTGAAATGAAAGCGGACTACCTGGAGTTCATGGGCAAGATAATCGAGAAGGGCCACGCCTCTCCTGTCCCGCGCGATGACGCTCCGCCTCCCCCTGGGCGTTCTTGGTACTTACCGCATTTCGCGACCTACCATAACACAAAGCACACTATTCGCGTTGTGTTCGACTCGAGTTGCGAGTTTAGAGGAGTGTCGTTAAACAAAGTGCTTTTGCCTGGCCCTGACCTGATGAACAACCTCATTGGAGTTCTAATGCGTTTCCGCAAGGAGAATGTTGCCGTCATGTGCGACGTCGAACAAATGTTCCATTCATTCCACGTAGACCCGGCACACAGAGACTTCCTTCGTTTCCTGTGGTTCGAAGATAATGACCCGTCGAAACCCGTCACAGAATATCGCATGAACGTCCACCTGTTTGGCAATGGACCGAGCCCCGCAGTCGCCACGTATGGACTTCGCAGAACGGCGGTAGACGGCGAGGAGAAGTACGGCGAGGAGGCCAAGAATTTTATATGCCGCAATTTCTACGTCGATGATGGTTTGGCTTCGCTGACGACCGCCCAAGGAGCGATAGACTTGGTGAAAGGTGCACAAGCCACCCTAGCCACAGCTAAGCTACGACTACACAAAGTCGTGTCAAATTCGGTGGAAGTCATGGAAGCCTTTCCCGCTGAGGACCGAGCAAAGGATGTGCGTGACCTCGACCTGCGCAGCGACAGTCTGCCCGCGCAACGGTCGCTAGGAGTTTTCTGGGATTTGGAGACGGATGCCTTCACCTTCAAGGTGTGTTCACCGGAGAAACCATTCACCAGGAGAGGAGTCTTGCCTATTGTCAACTCTGTGTATGACCCGCTCGGTTTTGCGGTACCTGCCATGCTCGAGGGGAGAAAAATACTACAGCAGCTCGTACTCATGGGGGAGCGAAGAGCCGAGAACAAAACCCCCTTAGCCTGGGACGACCCTCTTCCTACCGCAATGATGAACCGGTGGACGTGCTGGAGAGATTCTCTCCTGGAGTTACAGCACCTATCTGTCCCCCGCTGTTACCACCCAAAGGAATTTGGCACCGTGACCAGAGTGGAACTACACGCCTTTTCTGACGCGAGTCAGGACGCCATTGGAGCTGCAGTCTACCTCCGCCAGTTCAACGAAGTAAACGAGATGTCCACGTCTCTCGTCTACGGTCAAGCCAAGGTTGCCCCCGTAAACCCTACAAGCATCCCACGACTCGAACTGTGCGGAGCAGTGCTAGCAGTTCAAGCAGCTCAGAGAGTTATCAAAGAAATTGACGTAAAGATCTCGGAGGTGACATACTACACCGACTCGAAAGTAGTGCTAGGCTACATCACAAACGAAAGCCGCCGGTTTTACGTCTACGTGGCCAACCGAGTACAGCTAATCAGAAGTCTGTCTACCCCAGAGCAGTGGAGATATGTGGAGAGCGAGCAGAATCCAGCAGATTTGGCCATGCGCGGAGTTCCCCCTGACAAGTTAATGGCATCGACCTGGCTCGGAGGGCCAGGATTCCTTAAAAGACCACAAGGTACCCCTCGACCGGATGAAACGTTCACACTCGACGCGAGTGATCCTGAAGTTCGCAAGGGAGTGCTCAGGGCCAAAGTCACAATGGATAAAAGAGGCGAAGAACCAGACGTTTGGGCAAAAAGATTCCAGAGGTTCTCTTCCTTAAGGTCCCTGCAGCGCGCAGTCGCCAATCTTATCGTTGTGGCAAGAGAATTCAAACGCCATAGAGACTCCAAAGCACGAGGAGTTAACCCTAGGAGTGAAGTGCCTAAAGGACCGGGCAAACGTAGACTTCCAACAGTCGAAGAGTGGGATCAAGCTCTGCGCGTCATAATAAGCACCACACAGAGAGCAGCATTTAGGGAGTTGTTGCGAGATGCCAGGACGGAGCCCGAGCTACCGAGAGAAGTTCAGCACGGCGCAAAGAAATCCCTCAAAGGCTCACATCTGTACCACCTTGACCCGTTCCTTGACAACTACGGGATCCTGCGCGTCGGAGGCAGATTAAGGAGAGCAGAGATGGAGTACGGAGAGAAACACCCAATCATACTGCCAAAGAATCACCATGTGTCACGGCTTGTAGCAAAACACCACCACCTCCAGGTGCACCACCAAGGAAGACAGATTACCGGAGGAGCCATTCGACAGGCAGGGTTCTGGCTCATCGGAGGTCATGACACTGTGACGAAAGTCGTCGGAGCTTGTGTTCCCTGCAAGAAGCTAAGAGGACCACCACTGGAGCAGCGCATGGCAGACCTTCCGCCTGATAGGACTGAAGTCTGTCCTCCCTTCACTAACGTGGGCTTCGATGTTTTCGGCCCTTGGGCGTTGCAAACGCGTAAAACAAGAGGAGGGACCGCGAATGCTAAACGCTGGGGTCTGGTCTTCACGTGCCTCAGCAGTAGAGCCATACACATTGAAGTCCTAGAAGCCATGGATGCCAGCGCCTTTATCTGCGCACTGAGGAGATTCTTCGCGCTACGAGGCCATGCTACGCTTCTTAGGTGCGACAGAGGAACTAACTTCATCGGAGCCAAAACAGAGCTTGGAGAAGCAGTGTCGGAGCTCAACGACAAGAAAGTGGAGAAATTTGTGACGGAGTACGGATGCAAATGGGAGTTTAACCCTCCCCACGCATCGCATTTTGGCGGCGTGTGGGAAAGGCAAATCAATACCATCCGTCGAGTATTAGATGCTATGTTTGCCGAACTGGGCAGGCCTCAGCTGACACACGAGTTGCTTATCACACTGATGGCTGAGGTGGTAGCCATCGTTAACGCCAGACCCATATCTGCGCTGCCATCCGACCCAGACGACCCACTACCTCTGTCTCCTGCGATGTTACTGACAATGAAAACACGTCCAGCTGGACCCCCTCCAGGTCAGTTCCTACGCCCTGACATATACGCTCGTCGTCGCTGGAGACGTGTTCAGTTCCTAGCAGATCAGTTTTGGACGAGATGGCGACGGGAGTACCTACAAAGCTTGCAGCCCCGACGGAAGTGGACAGAGATGCAGCGAGACCTACGCGTCGGAGATGTCGTCCTCATGCGAGACGAGTCACGGCACCGCAACGACTGGCCACTGGGACGAATCTCAGAGGCCATAAGAAGTGAGGATGACAGAGTTAGAAAGGTTAAAGTGGACGTTGTTAGAGACGGAGAAAGGAAGACCTACCTACGACCCATCAAGGAGCTTGTCCTACTATTGCCTGATGACGGAGAAGAAGTTGATCCAAAACCAAACTGGATAGTGACATGTAACAAATAAGTAACAAGGATTAGAATCCTTGGGCGAGGAGTGTGCTGAACGCTCAAAGTATAAGAGATCGTTTTTGTTTACTCTATCGTTTCAGCTCTGTTTAGTTTTATTATCGTTTCTATCGTTTCATTGTTCGTGCCCTTTAATCATTAATCAGAGCGTTTTATATCATGTGATTTAGCTATCAATTTACTTTAAAAGCCAGTCGCTTACATAACCCACGCAGTCATCTCAGTATCGGGGTCATCCGAGTGTTTAGGAGTCAGGAGTTTGAGTTATTTTCTTGGAGTCTATGTGTTTACCTCGCTAACGCAGGATCAGACGTGAGTTTCTATTGTACATATTGATCGCTTTTTTGCTTTTTATCATTTCTATTTTCGCTTGTTATTTATTTAGGTTCGTTTCTGATTACGCAATCAAATTTGCCTTGTAGTTTTCACCGCACGTGTACGATGGCTGATTCATTAAAGTAATTTAAAAATCAAGTTTTGTACGCTGTGGTTGACGCTTACCGTTCCCCATGTACTTGGGTACGCGACAACCTTTATAACCCAAATAGACTGGCAAATTGTCGATCTCGGCCTAAATATAATAATTACAACGCGGCATTTGTCGACTGACGACCCGCACTTCGAAATCAGTGGAAAAAATAGGTGCTCGATGAATCCACGGCCTTTGGTAAGTGGATTAGGAAGCTCTGCAGGACCTGGGTTTAATTCAATGTCTCCAGATAACAAAAGCTTCTTTTCTGACAAGAGGTAGTTCTTATTACGAAACTGAACTCGGACACAGATTCTGGATAACACTTATAATTCCTACCAGAAGACCAACACTTTTCTTGTTCAAATTTTGTTTAAAAAAATCGAGCAAAAAAAAAAGACTCTTCTTCATGAGCAAGCAGTTGACAATCCATAGTTTACAACTGGTAGCCACAGCAAATAAAACAGATGAATCGGGAACACTTTTCTTCAAGAAATGTTTAATTTTGCCTCTTACTTTTCCGCGTTCAACTGATTTTAAAACTTCACGTGGTAATCTAGACGGTTCTCTGTCTCTTTTCCTACATGCAGCAACTGACTAGTATACTGATTAAAGATTAAAGATTTACTCTTACATGTACCTTGCTTAAGTTTAACCACTGGAGAGATTGTCTTCACTCCGAGTATTTGCAGAAAAGAATACTACTTACCTAACGACCAAGCATAGCCTCTATGGATGTGTTTTCCATGGTCATGATTTCGTCAACTAAACCTTTTTGTTTGCACTCTACCAAGAGAGTCATATCTCCTTAAGAGGAACTGTCATGTAATCGTGGTGGAATTGACTGCGTTGTGCTCTGACTGCATAATCCTTCGAAAGGGATGCGTACTCCCTCGAAAGGGCTGCATAATCCCTTGAAAGGGTTGGATTATCCGCTAAAAGGGATGAATAATCTCTCGAAAGGGCTGAATAATCCCTCGAAAGGGATTCGAGTTTCCTTGAGAGGAATGAATTACCGCGAACACTGAATTCGTGATTTCTGTGCGAAATATTGTTTTAAAATTTGAGTTCGTGGCATTAATGTCCTCTGCACCACAAGCAACATTAGAGACCTTTACACGATGCAAGGACGGGAAGGCCAAGACGGGAACGGCAGTGGACGCGGGAAACTTTCGCGTGCCGTGTCGCCAACGGCAAAATGCTTTAAGTTGTGTAAATTTCGTATAGGATGGCGCCGTCAATTACTCTAGCTTCATAAAAGCTTTTCATAAAACCAATGACATCCCTTTGACATCTTCATCCGTTCGAACGGCTGAGGTTATCCGTTCGAAAAAAATCGTCATCCGTTTATGGTTAGCCAAATGTTGCAAAATTCAACAACTTGCACCTTCATATTCAACAACTTATATTTATGTTCAACAACATATATTTATATTCAACATTTTATATTTATATTCAACAATACGCATTTTCTTTCAACTTCAACCAAAATTCTTTTCATTCAACAAAAATATTTGTTCAACTTCAACCAAAAATAATTTCATTCATCAACAATATTTGTTCAACTTCAACCCAAATGATTTTCATTCAACAAAAATAATTATTCAGCTTCTACCAAAATCAATTTCATTCAACAACAATATTTGTTCAACTTCAACCACAATTATTTTTATTCAACAATAATAATTATTCGACTTCTATCATGCACAGTGATTTCAAAACATACCTTCTTTTATGATAAAGGTTTTGAAAGTTCCCGGACATTCAAAATATCGTCATTCAACAAAATTCCCCGTCGCTCCCCTAGTGTTTTGGGTACCCAAACACTGAAAGCGTAAAACTGATGCAAGTGAAATCATCCACAATTCTGCTCAAAACCCATTTATCTTCTTACGAAGCTTTGTCTCAATAAATTAAAGCGTTCTTTAGCTTGATATAAACACAATACGTTTCTGAAAGTAGTCGCAATTCATAACAGACTGTCCAAAGTCCGCAGTTATAACGACATACATGTATGCTTGGTGCCTATCGATAACCCTTGAAATGCACGTTATTTTAAACGAGAAAGGCGCTTTCTAAACCTCCGATAGTCATTAGTGTGGCGGTTAAAATCAACATACGAACGAACGGCCGTCACGCAATATGTAGGTCTCAAGCTGTGACCGACCTCTATGTATGTTGCCTGTCGGAAATCACTAAACTGTATCTTAGACTTGTTTGTCGCTCTTTCCTTGACCATCCCTCGTATACGTAGATTTTGCCGGCGAACAGTTCTCTATGCCAGTGGAGAAGTTTTCTGTTTCGGAGACAAAACCAAAATAAATATAAATAAAGTATAGACAAGGCTAATCTTTGGATTTAGGGAAAGTCTTAGACTTGTTTATTTCTCGCTCTTTCCTTGACCATCCCTCCTATTAGATTCTGCCATTAAAGCAGTTGTTTTCTTCGGAGACATCCATAAAACAATGCAAATAAGGTGAACAAGACTAAGTCCTTTGAGCACTGGGAAAGTGGGATACCCAAATCCCTAGTGATATGGGTATCCCTTTCCAATATGTTTGTTTGTTATCGTTTCTATAGTTCAGGGTAGCCAAATCGACCGCGGATTAAAAGGCAAAGCAAACCTTTTATATCTTCAATCGATTTGGCTACCCTGAACTAAAGAAACGATAACAAACAAGCATCATTGGAAAGTGATACCTATATCACTGGGGATTTGGGTATCCCACTTTCACATTGTTCAAAGGACTTAGTCTTGTCAACTTTATTTGCAGACAAACTGCTTGAATGGCAAAACCTTATAGGAGGGATGGTCAAGGAAAGAGTGAGAAATAAACAAGTCTAAAGACTTTCCCTAAATCCAAAGATTAGCCTTGTCTATACTTTATTTATATCTATTTTGGTTTTGTCTCCGAAACAGAAAACTTTTTTACTGGGATAGAGAGCCGTTCGCCGGCAAAATCTACGTATACTAGGAGGGATGGTCAAGGAAAGAGCGACAAACACGTCTAAGATACAGTTTATTTCCGACAGGCAACATACACAGAGGTCGGTCACAGCTTGAGACCTACATATTGCGTGACGGCCGTTCGTTCGTATGTTGATTTTAATCGCCACACTAATGACTATCGGAGGTTTAGAAAGCGCCTTTCTCGTTTAAAATAACGTGCATTTCAAGGGTTATCGATAGGCACCAAGCGCATGTTCATACAAGGATCTTTGGCGCGTGAATTCGGTTTTGTATGTCGTTATAACTGCGGACTTTGGACAGTCTGTTATGAATTGCGACTACTTTCAGAAACGCATTGTGACTATATCAAGCTAAAGAACGCTTTAATTTATTCAGACAAAGCTTCGTAAGAAGATAAATGGGTTTTGAGCAGAATTGTGGATGATTTCACTTGCATCAGTTTTACGCTTTCAGTGTTTTGGGTACCCAAAACACTAGGGGAGCGACGGAGAATTTTGTTGAATGACGATATTTTAAATGTCCGGGAACTTTCAAAACCTTTGTCATAAAAGAAGGTATGTTTTGAAATCACTATGCATGATAGAAGTCGAATAATTATTATTGTGGAATAAAAATAATTGTGGTTGAAGTTGAACAAATATTGTTGTTGAATGAAATTGATTTTGGTAGAAGCTGTATAATTATTTTTGTTGAATGAAAATCATTTGGGTTGAAGTTGAACAAATATTGTTGATGAATGAAATTATTTTTGGTTGAAGTTGAACAAATATTTTTGTTGAATGAAAAGAATTTTGGTTGAAGTTGAAAGAAAATGCGTATTGTTGAATATAAATATAAAATGTTGAATATAAATATATGTTGTTGAACATAAATATAAGTTGTTGAATATGAAGGTGCAAGTTGTTGAATTTTGCAACATTTGGCTAACCATAAACGGATGACGATTTTTTTCGAACGGATAACCTCAGCCGTTCGAACGGATGAAGATGTCAAAGGGATGTCATTGGTTTTATGAAAAGCTTTTATGAAGCTAGAGTAATTGACGGCGCCATCCTATACGAAATTTACACAACTTAAAGCATTTTGCCGTTGGCGACACGGCACGCGAAAGTTTCCCGCGTCCACTGCCGTTCCCGTCTTGGCCTTCCCGTCCTTGCATCGTGTAAAGGTCTCTAATGTTGCTTGTGATGCAGAGGACATTAATGCCACGAACTCAAATTTTAAAACAATATTTCGCACAGAAATCACGAATTCAGTGTTCGCGGTAATTCATTCCTCTCAAGGAAACTCGAATCCCTTTCGAGGGATTATTCAGCCCTTTCGAGAGATTATTCATCCCTTTTAGCGGATAATCCAACCCTTTCAAGGGATTATGCAGCCCTTTCGAGGGAGTACGCATCCCTTTCGAAGGATTATGCAGTCAGAGCACAACGCAGTCAATTCCACCACGATTACATGACAGTTCCTCTTAAGGAGATATGACTCTCTTGGTAGAGTGCAAACAAAAAGGTTTAGTTGACGAAATCATGACCATGGAAAACACATCCATAGAGGCTATGCTTGGTCGTTAGGTAAGTAGTATTCTTTTCTGCAAATACTCGGAGTGAAGACAATCTCTCCAGTGGTTAAACTTAAGCAAGGTACATGTAAGAGTAAATCTTTAATCTTTAATCAGTATACTAGTCAGTTGCTGCATGTAGGAAAAGAGACAGAGAACCGTCTAGATTACCACGTGAAGTTTTAAAATCAGTTGAACGCGGAAAAGTAAGAGGCAAAATTAAACATTTCTTGAAGAAAAGTGTTCCCGATTCATCTGTTTTATTTGCTGTGGCTACCAGTTGTAAACTATGGATTGTCAACTGCTTGCTCATGAAGAAGAGTCTTTTTTTTTTGCTCGATTTTTTTAAACAAAATTTGAACAAGAAAAGTGTTGGTCTTCTGGTAGGAATTATAAGTGTTATCCAGAATCTGTGTCCGAGTTCAGTTTCGTAATAAGAACTACCTCTTGTCAGAAAAGAAGCTTTTGTTATCTGGAGACATTGAATTAAACCCAGGTCCTGCAGAGCTTCCTAATCCACTTACCAAAGGCCGTGGATTCATCGAGCACCTATTTTTTCCACTGATTTCGAAGTGCGGGTCGTCAGTCGACAAATGCCGCGTTGTAATTATTATATTTAGGCCGGGATCGACAATTTGCCAGTCTATTTGGGTTATAAAGGTACAGATAATGACTGAAGAGTTAGCTTACAGCTCTTAAAGAGTTATAAAGATGTCAACGAACACGAAGAGTTGGCAATTTGACTTTACGGAACGTGCAGATTTCGGAGTGTCAAAACATTTTTAGATTCAAACATTAATTTCCCCCGAAATGAGGTAACTTTTCGTTTCTTTATTGTTGACCGACCGTAGTATATGCATAGTCAATTACTGTGTACGAACACAAGCTGCACAAATTTGCACATTCCGTACTAGTAAATCATGGAAAATACTTCGACAAGATCTTGAAAAGAGGTTCAGTATAGTATCAGTTCAATATATACATTTCTACTTCGCCGTTATTTTCAATGAAATGTCCATTTTACGTACGCTAATAACTTGAGTGTCCTCGACTTAATAATTTGCGTTTCAGTTGACTGACAAGCGCATTCTTCTTTCAGCACGACAATCTCCGTCGGTAACTACAGAGCCGAATCTTAATCGTTTGTTTGACTTTCCTCACATATTTATGAGTGCTTGATCCATTCTAAGTCTGTGATTTAGATATATGTCGTTCCTCAAAGACGAAGCTCAAAGAACAAAACTATTCTGTATTCGGAATGGTCAGTGAGAAACGGTCGGATTACGACTTCCGGAGTACTGCGTATGTTTTTATTAAAATCCACAAATACGTAGCTAGCTACGTACAAGTTCGAAGCCTCAAGAATCTTATTCTCCTAGTTGTAGAACGTAGGTTTCGTTTACTATTCGAAAAACAAATATGGTATGAAAACCTTTCGAAAACACTAATTTAATACGTAAACAATGCTTCTGCTTATGCGACATAACGCCGGTTAATTTGTTACAGTGTCTTCGGATGGAACGAAAATGTATTCAAATGAGTATAAATAAATGATCTTGTTAATTTCAGCTGTTATTGAAAACTATTTGAGCATTCTTGAAGAACTCGAGATTGTACGTATGTGAGCCAAAAACGATGAAAGATTGTAAAGATGTAAAGATTGAGATAGTTTTGAGGTGGTTTATGAAAAAAAGCCATTTGAAGTTGGGTAGGGTCTGGGTATGAAACACAGCACAACAAATAGTTCGAATTAGGAAAGATTAAGAAACAACCATTTTGCTTCCAAGAAACAAAATAGCTGAGTATGGTTATTTTAGGTAACCAGTTATATCAGTGATAGGTTATCATTTCATGTGAGAAATATTCAATTATTAAGCATTGGAGGGACACACAGGCTAACAGCTCAAACTGATATCTTTCTAACGTCAGAATCTGCAAACAAAACTAATTAAACACCTTGGTGGAAGTTACGTTGTTATTCATGGAACGAAACTTACTGTCAAGCGATGTCTTTTACCTGAAGACCAATTTGTTCACGCCGGTTTTCAATTTATTTAAATCAACAAATCGATTGTTAGGTTAAAATTAGTTATTACCACTAAACAATAGCAGAGAATTGAGCGCAATTTCGATAACATTTTGCGTCGATCAAGTTTAATTAAGAAATTTCTGGAATGAAGGGATATTTCCTTAGAAACACATGACAAACTTGCTTAGTGGACCCCAATTGGTGCCCTTTTGTCTTCTTTTGTTTAAAGTCGTGGTCTTTGATCGTAATTTTTCTGCTCAGCATTAGCCATAAACTTGACTTTGGAACGACAAAAATGTTTGTTAGTCAGGACACTCTTTCTGGTTGGTTTTACGTTTCTTAGAATGTCTTCTATCTTGACGAATTTCTAGTTTTTCTCCCTCGGCGAAATTTTTCATCAAGTAAACATTTAGAGACCCTCCCTAGACAAATGCAGTTGGGCATGCGCTCTTTGCAAGGTTTACATGTGCAAGCAAGTCCAAGCCGCTGTGACATGAGCTTCAATTATACTCTTTTTCCAATGACAGCTGTCAGTTTCAAAATTATTTGTTCCATGCTCAGGACCTCTTAAAAGGAGGCAAAGTCACATATAACATTCAGTTCTCCAAAGAGAGATAGCGTGTGAGGAAGGTTCGCTTATCGCGGAAGACTGACCGTTCGAAGGAAGATATCTAAAGAGAAGACTCAAGCGTGGTAAGTTTTGTTGTTTGTTATTCAGTACATCGTTAGCAGCTTGATGTTATCATGATATTTCCTCGTGATTCCATGAACCAGCCCCAGGCAACTTGAAGAAATAGGTTCTTCTTGTTTTTCAAAATTCTTCCTTTTGCTCTTCGTAGAACAAAAGAAAGCCGCGAGGCTTAAAATATTTTAGATGGTTAGACAGGAATCAAACCATTTACTAGCAGACTAAATATCTGAAACCTACGTTAAAAGGTTTCAATGTTCACTATATCTTTTATTTTTTGGTTTTTGTTAGTGCTTAAACTCTAGACCAATGAAGGGCAACGAATTTATAAGGACTTATTTATTACTGAAAAATAAAATCGCTATAGCAGATTTCAAGAATATTCCAGTCATCATTTTACATTGTTGTGAAAACTGTTGCATCCCCGTAGTTTAATTTGAGATGCGCGGCAATTTGATGAAGCTGTTCGTTTTTGTAAACATTCGTCTCGTGAATTCATTTCGTTAGACAGTGTTGGAGGTGCGAGGACGATGGGCCGAGAACTCTCAACGTCACAATGAAACGGACTGAAACGTGTAAATTTTTGACCTTTTTTCATTTCACTTATATGATGCTAAAAAAGGAAAGATTTAGTTCTAACTTTGATAGGTCACAAGAATCACTGTAACTTAACAGTCAGGATTGCTTAGGACCCGGTTTAGTATGGACGGGGCCTTAGCGTGTATTGTCATTTATAATGCAAAAGACGCGTGCTGCACAGAAACGCATAAATTACACGAGGCCTATAAGGAATAACAAAGAGCGCCGGCCCCTATTCTCCGTCATCCCAATTTCCAAGGAAAGTCGGGACTGATCTCATCAAATAGTGCTTCTGTATTTTGCTTTTTTTGTAGAAAGGAAAGCTATGGAGGCGAAGCTTTGTTTGGTCCTGATGTTGATTATTTTGGGCACCCTTACCGTACAAGGAGCAATCCCAAGAAGCAAGAAGACGAACCCCTTGAAAGTGTTTGCCAGGGGACCTAGTGAGTGTTTCTTTGGTCCATTGATGACGACTGTTTGTTTTTATAATTTCTTTTTAACTGCGTACTCTTAGACGTGCGGCAATTAGAATGAAATAGAATTCTTAGTTTGTGTGTGGGATCGACACGTTGATGTCTAACAAGCGAACGACCTTTTCTTGTTTACAGGTTGCGAGTCCAAAGGCGGCTTCTGTGCCGACCTATTGCCATGTGGTGGTGATTTTGATGTCTGCCGTCAGTACTCTTGTTCGCACCCAGACTACCCGTTTTGCTGCTGCCTAACATAGGGGACAGGTATGAATTTAGTGAATATATCAAAGTAACAATGACGTAGATGTGGCTTTCACCCCGTCAGTAAAATTACATGAACGGAAATGGGGGAATTATTACTACGGGAACAGAAATATGACGCCAAAAGTTCGCAATGTATCCAAGCAAACTGCTTCGAAACCCCCCCTCCTCCCCACCCCTATGTCAATATTATTTTGCTCTCATAATTAAACATGATACCTTGTTAATAATACAAAAATTTTACGAGTCAATTAAAGCTTTACTACATTACCATTTTTGCTGTGACATAAGAAGACGTAAATGCATGAATTTATTGGTAGAGTAGATCACATCACACTGGTGTGTAACCCTAGATAATTACAAGTTCTCTTTTCTTTTTCCAGGAAATGATGACGGCAAGATGTCTCATCAATGGAATGACAGCCTTAACTTAGTAACAAAATGATTATTTGGTAATAGAAGAGGTTAAAGAAGTAACTAAATAAATGAGGGTATGAGTAAATGCGGGTATTCTTAAAACCTTAACGAAAATGTAACAATTAGGGGATAAATAAAGGCTGAATCATTCAAAAACATTTCTTTTGCATCCATTATTTATTAAGGTGTCTCGATATAGCTTTTTCTGGACCATACTAAGCATTTTCATTCAGGTTTTAGTACTTTAATTTTTCCTTAATCGGCTCGATGTGAAAATTAGTTAAACCAGTAATTGGAATGCATTGATTGACTGTGTTTTTATTGCCGGCAATCGTTATGTCCATGGAAAACGATAAACAAACACACGATTTTTGCAGGAACCAGAACTGAGATGAAAACTGAGCTAATAGCAATGCCTTAAACTATGGTGTGTGGCAAATATAATATACAAGATAAAGAAATTATGTTTGTTTGATCTCGAGTAAATCGCAAACTTTTCAAATCATACTTTTTGTACCTTAATAGTAAAAAAGAACTGACAATTGAACACGGTTTTGATGAAATTGCCTCAAATAATAACAAAAAGTGTCTTGAAGTTATGTTTCGAAGCCATGAAAGCTTTGAAAATACTTCGTATGGTCCAGAAAATACTGTATCGATCGAGACAGCTTAAAACAGTAAGTAGGAGAGGATTAAAAAAGTAAATCAAATCAAAGGGACCCGATAGAAAGTTTGGAATGCAACGTCAGTTGACTTCTCGAAGCAAAAGAATAAACAAATTTCATACTCGCAGGACATTATGTGAAAGTTGACAAACTTAATTTACACTTTCTGAAATGTTTGGTCTTGTTAAAGTGCTAGTTTGAATCAGAAGGAAAAACAACACGACGGCACTATTGAGACGGACGTAACCGTTGCAGTTGACACAATAAAGCAAAAGCCATAATCGGGGACGGGGACCGTAGCAAAGTAACATTTCGATAGGCGAGATAGTTCCCGTGATACGAATTTTGATATTAATTTTTAGAAAAAATTGTGCTATCACGTGTGGCAAACGCGCGTACTATGCTGTGAGGAAGCGATGTCGATGAATTTCATTCACAAGAGAGATGGGGTCGTCTCCGAGCTTAAAAGCGAGATTGTTTCTTCGGCCTATTTTTGTAGTTCAATTTTGTCGGCCAAAAAACATCAGGGACACAGAACGAGTCGATTTGTTAGATAATTTTTGCATGTTACTGAGAGGAGCTACGGTAACTTACGTTTAAATAAAGTCATCCATTAATCCACCCATCCAATCCAACTGGAACCCCTCATAACGTACAAATAAGCATTTTTATAATAAAGTTTCCATTAACGCCCGCTCTGACTGGCTGAAACAGCGTGCTTTATCAGAGAACAGATGACCGTAAGCTGGCTTCGGACTTTTGACAAATTTGACCAAAATTAAACTTCCCCCGTGGCCCAGACCAACGCAATGGAAACGAGCTGTTTGTCTGCAGTAAATATGGCTGCACAGAGACCATTGTCGACAACAGCAGTGTTAAAACTGTACTACAATAACAAGTTTTGCTAGATTGCAACAAAACACGAGGCGAAATAAACAAATTCTCAAACTTGCGAATGCTTCGATAAACACTGCATAACATCGTCTGTATAAGGAGCCTTCCTCAGGTCGTACACAGTCAGTATATCTATTGGTATAAGACAAGTATAAGGATGCGGCAGGATGTATAAGGTCCGTATAATGATCATTATATTTCAGGGTTGGCCAAGAAAAATACCAGGATCTTTTACACTTGTGGCAGGCTTGTGCTTGTGCTTGTGCTTGTGCTTGTGCTTGTGCTTGTGCTTGTGCTTGTGCTTGTGCTTGTGCTTGTGCTTGTGCTTATGCTTATGCTTATGTAACTCCGGTTTACTCATATTTTTCTTATGCTTATGTTTATGCTTATGCTTATGTCAAAGTGTGAACCAGCCCTAAGTGTTGCCAGGATTGATGACCAAAAGGTTTTATCACATTTGGAAAGCTACACTGTAAGCACCTGGGTTTCTACTGCATGCAAAAACATACTTAAGATGCCTTTGAGAGAAGAGAGAGTTGTGTTGCACATTAATCAAGTTTACAGTGTAAACAAAGTATGAAAGGATGCGAGGGACAGAGCTTGTGGGCTTAAAAACATTCAAACCGATTCAAGCAACAATGTTCAAGGTTACAGATTATGTTTCATTTTACACTGACAAAGGTAGGCAAGTTCTAGATGCCTTTCATTTTTTTGCTAGATGTGGTGTAAACTTTTTATGCATTAATTAATCCAATCAAAATTTAGGTATCAAATTCAATATTGTTCTGAATTTTCAGCTCTTAACCTGAAATGAGTGGCTAATAGCCACTCTGAACAAACAGAATGAACTGACTAGATAACTTCATGTAGACATGCCAACAAATTCCTCCTTAGGCTAATAACCTAAATGAGTAATAAAACTCAATTTTCAATATTTACAATAAGGGATATGGTTAGTACTGTGGAACCTCGATTTAACGAACCTCTATATAACGAGGTCCTCAGTATAACGAACGATTTTCATGGCCCTAGTAATAATAGACTATACGGAAAAGAACCTTGATTCAACGAAACCCTGTTATAGTAAACATACTAAAAATGCCAATTCCTTGGCACTTCATTATATCAAAGTTCAACTGTAGTTTGACATTACTATAGCAAATTGTCTTGAAATTTGTAGCGGTCATCAGTGAAACAGGGCTTACATGTACCTTAATATAATGTATATACAAAATAACAGACGACGAACTGATCAAATGTAGATTTGACTTAACATTTTATTACTATTTAGCTTCGTACTACACAACTTGTGTGCAGTACTCATCAGATAAAATTTGCCAAACAAAAAAAAGTCTCCATGTTCTCCTAAATAGTCATAAATACATACATGTATCTTGTAAGCCAGGGTTCTTCCTCACAGGTTTTCCTTTTTTTTTCTTCAAGTAAGGATGCCAGGGATTATACATACATGTAAGGCATTACCAATTTTACTTCATCCTATGATTAAAATACAATACGCATAAAAGGTTACTTAAGTTTATATGTAAATCCACACTGGAAAACCTCAAATCAAGCTTGCAGTGCTAAGGAAAATACCATAATAAATCAATCAGTAAATTTTACACACTAGTTTGATCTAATGGTTTAATTCACCATCATTCCCATTGCCGTCAAATTTGAAATCAAGGTTACATTAACTTCCAGTGTATAGCTTCTGCTTGATAAAGAAACATTTACAACGAGAGGTAATTCCATACATCTTAAGCAAACTTTACAACTGAACTTTACCCTGGAAACTTGAGCTTAACTTACTCGTGCGTACAAGACAACCCGGGAAGACAGCAATGACTTACGTTTTACCTGTTGTTGTTGACTCGTACCTCCGTGTGTATCGATGATTTCACCAGCTGTATGCCACCAAAAACTGCTTGAAATCGTACACAGAGAAGAAGTGAAGGTAAACTGAATTTTCTCCACCAAAGTAGAGTTTTTAAACAGTGAAAAAGGACCAAGACATCGATGCAAGCTTCAACATTTCACACCTTTCAAAAAGGACGCCAAAACATGGCGCGAGAACCGAGAGAACCTGGTCTCTAATGTGGAAAACCGCTGATTGGTGCTTGTTGAAGGTCGGACACTCAGAATGATGTAGGTCGTTTCTCCCATTTCGTTACAAGTCGTTTCGAAACACATTTAAAGTCAATTTTGTTTCAAAAGTAACCTCGAGGAAAAAATCTGATTAAAGTGCTTTCGTCGTCGACGTTTTGTGATTTCTTGTTCAAACGTATAATACAATGTTGATATGATGGCAGGAAGTCGACTGAGGAAGCTATTAGGCCGTTATTTAGGATTTTCTTTGCCCTGCGGGCTCTGGAGTTAAACTCATCCCACAGAGAAAAGATATTCGTCTGAAGGTCTCAGGACTTTCTTCGCTGAATACACCAAAACTTCTCCAAAACGAGCTTGATTCCTCTTACTAACCAAACTTTGCGCAGCTTTACGTGTCTCTAGTCAGTTTGACTTTGCGGAACTAATCCCGTAGCGTCCAATTTGTGGTTTCGTGCTGTGCAGCACTCAACCACTTCAGACGAGACGGGTCATACAAAGATAAATCGCTCTTTAGTGATTATCCCGAAAACGTCGGTCAAAACCGAATGAGGGGAATTCGAAGTTACAACAAAGTGTGTAAATTTCTTGACTCAAGCAAAACACATGCGCTGCGCCGGCAACAAGAACCAAAAAAGTACAATTGTTCTGGTCAACGAACGAATACATGGTCGTGCTCCTGCCGTATGCCCATATTCGATAAGAATTTTCCAGGTCCACGTCACGTTGTACACGCCATGAATACTTTAGAATTCTATAGCTTTGGCGTCAAGATCACGTGTTCGAGGATAAACGTATACACGCACAGATCGCACATACTTTGAATTCATAGTCTAAATTTTGCTTCCAGGAGAATGCTATGCACCCGAACTGTTACCTTCTTCTATAAAATTCTTTTTACAAAGGGTTCGCCATCATACTCTAGGAGTACGACAGATGTGTGGTATACTATAACGAAAATCCACGAACGATTATGAACGAAGCGTATTCCACCATATTCGACACAAATATTCCGTACGTACGTCACGTTTTGTGTGCGGCTTGAATACCCTAGGATTCTATTGCGTCACAATCACATATTCGAGTCTAGAATACTCTAGAATATTTTGGCTTTCACGCAGTGGTGACGTGTTGTATGCGTCGTGAATACTCCAGGATTCTATGGCGCCACAATAACGTATTTAAGACTCGAATACGCTTATTATCGTCAAAGCGGAGAGAGAGAATTTCATTTTTCTGCCGCTTGCGATGAACGCTTGAAGAAACAACAGCCGAGAAAAGCAAATGGTCTTACAATTTTCTGAGAGCGAGCTTAGCGCCTCTGAGCAAGGTCTTCATCACGGATCGTGACAAAACTAAATGAAACGAATTCTCTTGTACGTATACGAAATTTTCCATAAAACGAATTTATATGATTCGTGTTTAGAAATTTTACTAACAACCGGACTGGAAGAAATATTGGTGGGTAAATTTCGTTGAAGGCACTCTTCATGATAATGCATGCGCTGATGCTTTCGGACTTACAGCGGTAACCACAATGATGGAATATCACTAGTCGGTCTAAATAAATAGATTTTGCGACATTCAACCATTACAAGCATAAGATCGGCCAGAGGCCTCCTAGGAGGGTTCCATGGTTTGCATCAAATACGCGGCACCGTTAAATGGGTTTGGCGTCCCAGTGCAAGTCTTCCCATGCAACTGATCTTAGGGCATTCCGCTCTCAAGCTTTGCGAAATTGGTGAGTTGCGCCACCACGTAGGTCGGTGAGATGTAAGGTATGTTCCGTTGCTGCTTTTTTTTTTTTTAGCACTTTATTTAAACAAGGGTTTCACATTCAGTGGCCGGGCTGGTATTCGAAAAGGGCCCTGCTATAGGTAGATTGTAAATACTAGAATATAAAATGGTAGTCGGAAGTGTAAACACCTGTAGGAAATAGAACTATGCATAACGTGAGTCAAAAGAGCTATACGGAAGATTGGCATGAATTTTAAGTCTTATGCCTCCACGCAAGATTCTGAACAGAATACACTCGATGGCGTTAACAGAATGATGTAAGTTAAGTATAGATCTTCGCGCTTTGTTGACTTGAACATTCTGAAACGAACGACGAAACGCACGTCCGAAAATTTTAGTTTTCGCGTAAAGAGAAATAAGCTCCGTAAATTAATTTGGCCGATTAAACTAAAACCGCGTGCCGTTAAGTATCAGAGCCCTGGCTTCCCTTGATACGCCACACATGACGTACCCAGGCCATGATTTTTCCTGACACGCCGCAACGGACACATCAGGATCGGAACATAGCACTCTCCGACCCGTCACGCTTCTTGACACGTCACGTTCTGATCTCGGACACGCCAAGTGTCGAGGAATTTCACGGCCACGTAAATCCCACGTAATTACTCCTTTCACGCAGCTTATTGATATCTTTGCGCAATGCGTAAAGGAGCGTACAGATACGTTATGGATATCTTTACGCAATGCATAAAGAAGCGTTAAGCTGCGTTGTTGATATATTCACAGAATGCTTAAGATGCGTTAATGATACCTGTACGAAATCCGCAAAGTAGCGAAAAGACGCGCTAATAATACCTGCTTTTATAGCTGTTTATCTGACTTGAGGCTTCCTTTACAAGTAAGTTCTTCCGTAAGAAGCATTCATTACCACAGGGTATATTTTTCAAGTCAGCTCTGTTTTCAGCAACCGGAGCCTTCATTTCCTTTATTTATGATGCAAAAGAACAATCAAGTTGAATTTACTTTGCCAACTCGTATAATGTTCCCTTACACTAGGTATAAGGAAATCTCCACAAGACAGTATACATTAGTATATGGATACAGACGTATACTGATCATTATACAGACCTTATACATATGCTTCAGTATACATCATTATACCTCTGCGTTCACATTATGTATACGGGTTCATTATACCTCCTTATACATGCCATTTCATGCAGTGAAAAGACATAATATATAGATTTAGGCCAGCCTAAAAGCGGAGCTCCTCAGTTATTTTTCGGAATGTTTGTTACTAATGAAAATAATCCAACATGTATGAGGTAAATTGCGAATGATTTAATAGTTTCAGCCGGAACTAGTATTACATCAGCAGATTGAGGTGTAAGATGGTATGATTATCAAAATATAGAGCCACGATTTCAAGGATTTCTGGGAAGCTACCAAAAATCTTGATCACATAACGGAACTGTCTTCTGTGCTTTTTAATGGCATTTCTTGTTCTTTCCTACCTTATTCAGAAAGACAAGGCATTGTTATTAATCATTATATTCTTCCTTAGTTAACATGGGAACTCCCACACAAAAGAAGTTTACACATTTTTTTGTTGTGGGGACTGATTGAAATGCAGTGGTTACAATATACTCAGTCCCTGAATCTCTACCAAATGAAATCTCACAAAAATACCAAAACAGTATACATATGTGAAAAGTTGGAAAGTTTTGTTTTCTAACTTGTCCCCAAAGATACATTTAGCCATCTTCACTATTGTATGGAGTCTCCTCCTGCTGGAAGGGTTTGCAATAAGCAAAATCACCCTCGCATGAATGGTAATTATGATATTTTTTTTTTGCTGATCATTTCATAGGCTTCTAATAATAATTTTATTATTCAATTTCAATGTGATTTGTTCTTTTTCTCGACTGGCATTGTGGACTACAAGAGCTGCTATTGGGTTCCATTGATTAATTTTGCTATGATTAAATTATACCAAGAACTATCAGTAAGCTAAGAGGAAGTTATATTATGTACATGTATTTTGTCTGCACTACACAACCAAATGCACTCAAAGGTTATGAGGCATAGGTACATTTGTCAGAAGAGCCCAGCATATCCAAGATATGTTTTGATTGACACATCAATTAAGATAATTTACAGCAAAATGGATAAAAAATACATCAATATCCTACATGCACCAAAGCCAGACATGGGGTTATAAGGTAATCGTTTAAACAACAGATTGAAATAATTTATAAATTGGAGAACACTATTTCTACAACAGAATGGAACAAACTAACCTTATCGGACATTGCGAATGGCAAGGCTGTCTGTAGAATGTCACAAATTTCTCAACCCTTTCTTTCTACAAAAATGCTAATCCTACAACTTTGCTTAAGACCCAGTTCTCCATTTCGTGTTGGCAAAATATCAATTTATGCCATGTCCAATGCAGATTATCACAAAATTGATTTAAAAGCTCAATAAATATCATTTTAAAGCCAAAAAGCCAATTATTTAAATAAACCATGAGTAAATTATCTCTAAGAAAAACTGATTAAATTAACAGGCACTTAAAAATAATTAGTTAATATGTGTTTCTTAGTAATGTAATGCAGTGTATCTGTCACAATGTTGCAGCTATGATATTACTACAAACAGGATGGGTTGCAGAACTGAACCTCCAAGTCAGTTTATTCAATGAACTTGGTGCAGAATTTATAATCCCATCAAGTTGTCTGTAAATACAGAGAAACCAAACAAAGCATTACAATCATAAGTAATGAATTACTGAACTCTTTTACATGTACTGTATGAACAGTGTATGTTCCATTAATATTGGGGATCTCTCAGAAGCTGCATCCATGATAAATTAATTTGTTCCCAGATGCAGTTGTTTATAGAACTTTTCACAAATTAATATCTGTCATAACAGTGACCTCTGTGTTCTCCAACAATTAGCACACAAGAAAAATACACTTGAAGTAAGATATTGTTTACAATAAAAATCAATGCCTATAAGCAATCATAAGGACCTTAAATTTATATTACCTCAGAAATATCTCACCAGGCCATGGTTGCTTTGAAAATCTTTGATGTTTTAATACAGGCTCCCCATCTGTAACCTGTTCATATATTGACTGACAGGAACAGGCATGTAATTCCTTTCTTTGATATACAGTGTACTTCATTGTTAGCTGTTTACTGAGTGTTAGTAGTGAATCAAATGCTAGGGGTTGGTACTCCAACTTTCACTGTGGCAGGCTCTGCCCTGAGATACAAAGCAAACTTACATAACTGTTACGAACTTCGCCACTTGCTTTCAAGAGCAAATGCAATTTGCTTCAAACAGGCAACTGGAACATTGAGGGTTACAACAATGTGCACAGTCCCAATCACAGGGTCATCCAAGCTGTTTGGTTGTACATATAACTGTACAACTGTATATGAGTTCAGTTTCCAGAAGAAAATCAGAGTTTGTCAGGATAAATACTGATGTTCTTGCTTACTCAATGAATGAATGTGCAGTTCCAGAAGATATTCACACCCAACACCCATTCATGGCCAGTCTTTAGAAATTCCAAATTAAAGTATCAGGAATCAAGAGCTCTAATAGAGAAAAAACCTCCATGTGGGGTATGAATCTTTTCTTGAAGAAAACAATGTCTGAGAAATCATTAATTACAAAATAATGTTTAATAAACATCTTACCTTTCAGACAATTTTGTAATCTACACTGTCTGGCCAGTTCATATACATGTATTTGACAAGTTGACACTGGGCGTGTTTGTAAATTTGTGCACTTCAACATCACATTACTATGTAGTAGCACTGGCCAACTAAAAACAGCATAATTTAGTCAATTAATATACACTGTACATTATTAGGTTGAAATATTGGTGTAGATTGTTGCACATCAACAGATACAGAAACTATTTGCACCTGAATCATAACGAGCGAAAAATCGTGCATGAGACATTTACAGGTACATGTAACAGCCCTCCACCTCAGAACCATCACAGATATGATATGATATTTTTAAACTCTCTGAAATTTCAGATTATTCAAGATTAACATATGCACATACATCATCTGGGGCAACCCTAAAACACTGAATTTGGAAACCGAAATCCAGAATCCGCAATCCAGAATCCGGAACAAAAAACCAGAATCTGGAATCCAGATATTATGAATGATGATAGAAATAATTCACTTCAGCAATGTCTAATAAATAAATATGAGCAAAAATCATTTTGTTGTTATTTATTTTCTTGGCTTTACTTCAGCCACAGACTGTAATTGCTAAAAAAGTATTGACTACTTCTGAACAACCCTTAGCTATATATCTGGCCCCGTTGTTCAAAAGCTGCATAAAGCCATCCATTGGGTACATCACTATCCAGTCAGGGTTACTGATTTTTTGGGTGGATAGAGTTACTCATAGCCTGTGAGCAGGCTCTAGTATCTGTCTCTATTGTCTGAGCAGGCTAAATAGGTGTCTAGTGTTTTTCTGCATTGGCATGTCACCAAGAGCCTTCATGTGGCTTTGCCACTCACACCCCTAGCCCAAACACGAGAGCCTGCTCATAGGCTAAGTTACCCATCTTTTGTTCAAGCTGGCCCTGGTGAGAGCCCGGTTCTTGTCTAGATCAAATTGCTCTGAGAAGACTGGTGAGCAGCACATTAACAACAAGCTATTATAGGCTATTGCAGTGAGTTTCTGGCAGTCTTTTAGCATCTTTGAACAGCATGTGGTCTGATCTGTCAGCAGGTGAGAAGCAGACGGAAGTAAGTGTGCAACATTTCTACAAATTGTTTTAATATGATGGCCGCCAAGAATATGAAATGCTAATTTGTCACAGTATCAGTGTGGAAATTGTGTTAATCTGGAATTGGTCTCGTATCTGTTGGAAAAATCAAATTTCACATTTAGACCAGACGGGTTAGCCCTTGGACTTCGAAATTGGGGGGCGTGACCGTCAATGTACAGGGGGCTGCCACTGATGGATATCCTGTTCTCTATGACATTTTCTATCTTGTTCAGTATGTACTAGACATAAAGGATAAATTTATACTTCCGGTAAATTGAAGATCACTTATTAAACAAAATGGCAATTACCAGCAAGCTTATTTTAGACACTCTCGAGGTGCTTGGAATAAAATTAAGACACACTTTACTGAGATTCTCATAATCATAGCCCTCACTAAAAATAACGGTTGCACGATTTCAACAGACGGGGAATTTTTGTTTCAAAAAAGGTTAAGTTTGAGGTCCTTTTTACTTGGCAGCTTACTTTTTACAGTCGAAAAGTTAAGCAAAACAATTTTCGCGTATTTGAAGAACTTATTTTCTTTGATTTGCGGATTCCGGTTTCCAGTTTCTGGATTCCGGTTTTTGGTTCCAGATTCCGGATTCCGGTTTCTTGGTTTTAGGGTTGCCCCATATTTAACATATTGTTTGCTTCACATTCAGTTTACACATGGCTGTTATCCAGCATAGGCAGACTTATAAGTTTTCCTTCAAAAATATATTGCAACAACTATTGCATCTTTCGTTACCTATTCTTGTGATGAAATGACACAAAATTCAAGAACAAGAAGTCATAAGCATAAAACTAACTTACGTGGTAGTGCTTACAGTTCCTCTTACTGTCTGCATATGCCGTCCATAAACTGATGCTGCCTGGACGATGTACTCATTATTTTTCTGATCACACCTTTTAAAACGTCACTGTTATATAATTTGTCCTGAAAAAGCAATACATGAAATGTTATGCCTTTGGCACTCACCAAATACCTTTACATGATGTATAATGTACACCATATCAACATTCACAATTCTCTTTACTTTCATTGTAACTCTTTTGTGTCATTTTCCCTCACTTGAAGACAGGACTTCCACATTAGGTTATAATTTGCCTCTGGAATCTCTATGAATTCACAGGGAGTGATAACAATTAAATCATGACTAATTTTAGCAAAGGAGGCGTTCAAATGTCAGATTTTAATGCTAAGTTTATACAGTAACTTTACATTACTCTTCGTACATATATATAACCTCTCAATTATTGCACCTATAGACAGAAGGTGTGCTGGGGGAAGAAATGTTCTAAACTCTCTGAACTTTTCCCCCTTACCTGTAACAGGAGGACTATTATGAACTACAGTTTGTAACCAACACCAACATCAGGTTATGTATACACATGTATATTTTGTTGTCGTCTGTAATCATAAAAAAATAAAAATTTTACATCCTCCATAAAGTTCATACTCAATAACACTGCTACATGTAGCACTGTTACTGGAAATCAATTTAAGTGAAACTGTTGAAACAGCTCTGCCAAAATTTTTCCTAGCAGTTAAGACAGGATAACAGAATATACATGTAGCACACAGCAAAGGCTAGAGATACACACATGTTAGTTATCAGTTAGGATTTGGTGAGCTTCTGTGCTGTAGGTATGGTGGAAAATAATAGATTATCAGAAATGAAGGTCCCTGAGACATTTTGACAGCACTGAGAGGAATTAATATATAAATTCACAAAAGAAGGAGAAGTTCTTGCCCTATCCAGTTCTCTGTAATAAAAATATCATTTACATATGAGTCATTTATTATATGTGGTTTGTGTTTAAAGCCGATATAATGCACACTCTGATTGGCCAATTCCATAGTGGATTGGCGCTATATAAATACTTTATTATTATTATTATTATTATTATTATTATTATTATTATTATTGTTATTTACATTTACATGGTATACCTCGGTAAAACCATAAAACATTGCGTGCGACTAAAATAAAAATATAAAAAATAAAAAATAAAAAGAAATGCCTAATTCATAACAATTTAAAATACTCAACACTAAAACGAATGTAATTCTTTACTTGAAAATTATTCTCCCGTAATGCCCATGGGCCAATTACAGGCATGCTAAAAAGTCCTAACACAAAGTAAAAGGAAATTAAGAAAACTATTGCTTTTTTCCGGAAAATTGTAGCGACTGAAGACAATGATGGAACACTCTGAGAGTGCATTCTATCAACCTGATGAGATAAAATTTAAGGAGAAGAGAGAATTCACAAAGTTATATCACAAACAAATTGGTACAGGACAGGAGAAAGGAAACTGTACAGCCAGGAAGAAACTGAAACTTTCTTCGACCAGCAAAAAAGTATGCATGCACAACAAAGAAAACAGTCAGTGACATTCATTTAATAAGTTAGTTAATAAAAAATTAGTGTGAAGAAGAGAGCAAAGACAGAGAGAGAGAGTGGAGATAGGAGAGCGCTCTCTCCAACTAAATTGTGTATATATGTATGTAAAAGTTATTCTTATTACTGAGAAATGGTCAGGGCAAGAACTTCTATTACACTGTTCAATTTACCGAGTTAATTAGTACTATCTCACTTTTTTGGAACATTTCCATATTAAGTGTAAATACTGCACTGGGGAATAACCTCTTATTAACAAAATAGGGTCCATGTACCCCCAACCAAAAGCAATGGCACAAATAACATGAAATAGCCAATCAAAATCAAAGCAGAGCTTTATTTGCAGACAGGATTACCATGCATAATCGTCTACTCGACATTTTGGACTATATAAGCATTTCACCAAACCGAACTAATTGGACAGACAACAAAATAAAACGAGGAAATCTGCATTATAAACACAAGATGCATATCACTACATCTGAGCTCGAGTATCAACAGCAAATCCCTTTTCAATGAACGGTGACCGAATAAAAGAGAGGATAAAGAAAATTCGTTTAAGCTTGCGGTGTTAAAGTTTAAAAATTATTCACGCTTAAATTTGAATATTACTGAGAGTCTGTATTTTTGCCGACGGCTTAATTTAGCTATGCAGTCATTTTATTGGTAGTAGCTTTACCAGTCTTCACCCAATTTAACCTCGGAATTCACAAAAGCATTTCGCCAAACCGAATAAATTGAACTAACAAAACGAGGAAATCTCCATACTTTGTAATCACAATATGCAAATATTCACATAGGAACAAAAGTAAATTTAGCAAATCCTGTTCGCTTCGGCTTAAAATGGTTTGTAGACCTTTCTTGGTTCAGTTTTCAACAACAGAAGAACAAATTTTAGCAGTCTACGAAGCGGCAGTGCTAACTAAATCAGAGAAAACTTCAAAACTCGCCCGGCCGTGTTTACAAGTACGATTTTGGTTAAGCTTATCAGTGCAGAGTGCACTATTGGGATGGTTATGGGGGTTGCCTGTCGCTAAGGAACTAAGGCACTATGGCACTATGGCCCTATGGCGTTAAGGTGTAAACTTTAATTACTTAATTAATTACAATTAATTAATTAGTCTAGAGGCAAGGAAGTAGTGGGAGTAGGGTGGGAAAGGTACATGTGTACTCTACGTAAAACACATTCCATCGCCGTCGCTTAACTTTGAACATCGCAAAGCTATATATTTGTTTCAGGTAACCCCTTGTTCTCCTTGTGGTACCATTCTCCTTAGAACAAAACTAATTTGCCCTAAACGCATGCGTAGATTAGTTAGCGTTCGTGGCTTCTATATTAGGTGAAGGATACATTGCATACGGAATCACGCACAAATGTTGGGTGGTTTTCCTTATGGTAGAGCTCAACATGTAAGACGCATGCGTTCTAGCATTGTTAGTGTTATACACTATCTTTACACGCAGTATTTTATATATCGTGTCATGTGACCAAGGACGGCAGTTATTTTTCAGTTAGCGCCAGTTGTCCCTTTTTATTGCAAAAGTGAAACGTTACTGTGGCTGCGTAGCTTTTAGAATTACAAGCAGGTCGGTTCAACAGATATCATCTGCTGTTTTCAATCTACAATAGTGTGCTTGTCAGAGTTCAAATATATTGCTTCTCCTTAGCGACTTGTTTATTTCTTGCCTTAATTGTGTCTGTAAGAGAGACCAAAAAGTTCTCAAGTGAGTGGCGTTAATACTCCGCAAATTGTGAATTTGTAACAAAAGAAACCAGGAAAATGCTCAAATATTGCTGCAGACGCCGTGGCACCTAATGAAAGCGCAAATTAATTTAATCAGTCTTTGAGGAGACTCATTCATATCGGCCAAGTAGCGCTGTTTATCTTCAATACTTTTCGTTGAAAAGCTTCTCAGCCATCAATATCGTTGTGTGTTAATTTTGAATTGTTTTATTGTTAACAATAAAGGTGGCAACAGAAAGAGAAAGTGATATTTCGTGTCTATCTGATAATTAAATTAGTTCTTGTTCATCGGTAAAAATTTGCATTTTTAGTAAAACATCGTCTCTGTTCCGTTTCTTCATCACTACATCAGATATTTAACTTTCTTTCATTTATCTCCAAAAAACAAGGACATCTTCCGTATGTTTTGGAGAAAACAGGGGTTTCATATTACATGGCTTTGCGAGGAAAACAAAAATATCAAGTTACAAAGTTGGCGTGAAGAGCTAAATTGTCACGTTTGCTGCTTCAGCGTATTGTTGAATTTAAAATGAACGAAAATCAACTTAAAGCACCAGTAGTAATTAATTTGTGCGTAATGTTTGGACCTTGAATGAAAATACAACCTTGAAACATACACACTGCAAAGGGGAAAAGCCGTAGCAGACTACCAAGATAGACACAAACAGGAAGTGAACCGAGCAGGGGTGAGTACTTATGGCACTACTGTACCAGAGCTATCAATTGCGCTCTGCACTATCTGAGATTGTCTCACTAGTTTTTAGATGTGAGGTTATAAGCTTAAATTGACGACGAAAATCGATAGAAAACATAATTTGTTTACAACTTACAGCAACCTCCAAAGCGACCCACGTGTTATTGTTTAGAGACGAGCGAAATTAAAACGATGCAATTTTTAAAATCTCTTACAGCATGGCTTCAAATAAGGAAGACTTTTAATGGATTCCAATTGAAAATAAGCTTATATCGCCGAGGAAACTTGCTAATTTTCATACCAAACGCAACAACAAAAGTCACTTACCGCAAGTTGGCAATTCAGTTCGGCCAGTGTAAATCTTCCAGGCAGAAACTTGCAGCAAAAGTTGTGAAGACTAAACTGAAGTTATATTTTCGATAGATCAACGAATCAACCACTTCTTTCCACTACGTTTACTGTTTTGCAATTTCTCTAAAACACTCGGGTACGTTTGATTTCTCTTGTTCATCACCTGACCAAATCAGGTGACTTTTGAATTTTCTTGCACGGCTGCACAGCATCACGTTCGCGCGAATTTTGAACTTGGCCATGGGGAGTTCGGCAGTCTTCTGAATCAATTTGTCGGGTACTTTCGCCTCCTTTCTATAGCCCTCGTTAGCTTTGGTTCACGGCATTGTTCGGTATTATTTTACCTCCTTTCTCTAGCCCTTGAGTAGCTATAATTCACGGCATTGTTCAGTACTGTTTCGCCTCCTTCCCCAGCGCTGGCCCGCTCAGTCTTTTTCGCGATCTTCTCCGCTACTTCTTTGCCTGTTAATTCTTGCTTTCTGTCTTTTGCTTCAGCGCAACCCTGTCTTAAAAATATTAAATCAACCTCCGCTATCGTTTTTCTTTAAAAATCCCGCCAAGAAAAATGGCATTCTCCCGCTACCAACTGAGGGTGCATGTCTCTGTCAACCTATTAGCTGGAGTATGGTCGCCATCTTGTGCGACTTCGTCGTCGTCGTCGTCGCCGTCGTGCGTACGCGCCCACGAGCAATACCGCTAGCCATGATAACCATGAGAAAATCAATTCATGGGTTTCCTTTTCTTCCCTATATGGGTATGGGGCTCCGCCGGAGCTCCGCTATTAATTTTGTAACGAAAGCAGAAATTATACTTAAGAGCAGCTTGCTCTAACGGTCACCTATACCTATGCAGGATAAAAAAAATGGCTTTTCTCAAACGTTATCAGGAAGAAAGGCTTTACTAACTTGTTTCGAAACTGTAACTTTTAGATTGTTTGGTTTTTTATTTTCTTGTCGAGACGGCCTTACGTATTTTCCCCGACAAGAGCAAAACTCGACCCTAAAATTACACTTTTTACGAACGCTAGCAAGCCAAAATAATAAGTGTAGCTGGAAAGTTAACCCATATTGCTAGAATATCTTCTTTTAGCAGTTATTTAGCGTTCTCAAATCCGCATGTAACAAAATTTTTACAAAATTTCAAAATTGTACGGTTCAAAGATGTTGCGTCACGTCCTAATTTAGGTCATTTTCGTGGGCCAGAAAGTCAATCTGGTACATGGATTCAGTTACCTGCCCAAACTGTTTTTCTGGTTAAAAGTTTCCCTTAAGCTAAGTTTCTTATCGCAAATCTAGCTTGGGAATGCAAAGCAAAAAAAATTGAGCGCGTCTCGAAGACTAGGCACTTGACCTAATCGTCTGACATTTTGTGACAACGGGTTTTTCCGCTCTGAACTCTAAACTGGGGAAGACGAGCGTTGGGGGGCCTAACTGGCTGGAAACTTGTGTGCTTGACTCTAGGAAATGAACTTGAATCGGGAGTTAGCTCAGAACAACTCGCTTGCTGCGGGAGAGGAACTTGTCACGGGTTCCAAAGTACCGTCGGATCTGCTACAACTGGAAATAAGGACACTCAGAGAACTTGAACTTCACGCCTTTATTCTTCTTTCTTCAACTTCGACGTAAATGGTAGATGTAAATCGTATTACCATGATAAGAGCACTATACTTATACCACTGAGTGAGAAACAAGATTGCATCATCCTAGGTACAATTGAAAGAAGGCTACATAAAGTTAGCTTGAAAGCTGAAAGTAGGCTGAATAAGCTGAGCTGCTTGATGATTAAAGCCAGTTTGAAGCCTAGATAAATTCAGCTGACGAATGGCAACCTTCACAAAGCTAGTTTCGCATATACACCCGCTATTTGTAGTCTCAGCCTAGAAAGCTCTGTTAGCGCAGCTTAAATTTGTATTTTCAGCCTTGAAAGCTGTGTACAGGCAGCTTGTTCAGCCTGCAGAGCTGTTTACTGGAAACTTACTTAAATTTACTTTTTGTAAAATGTTTGTCGGTTTGAACAGCGAGAACTACGATTACCTTCAATAAGCACTTTTTAACGCGATTACAACACATATTCATCTTAAGCAAACACTGAGTCTATTTAAAGTACATCATTGTAATTTCTATTTGAACAAGCTTGGCTAAAGCTAACCTTGAAATCGAACAAAAGAAAACTCCCCTCAAAACGCCAAAGATCGCCTTTATAATTCCTAAGTTATTTAATCAAAACCCCCCTAACAATTTTGACCTTTCGCGCCGCGATCATTATCTCATTATTATCGATCATTGTCGATCAACATTGATTCAGAAAAGTTTCTAGGATCAGTTTGTGCAATTGAAAATAGGTATCAGGCTACAAAAGAGCATTTTAAACAGATATTTATTTTTTATTTTATTTCCTCGGAGATATTAGCCTAGTCTAGCTACTCTGTAAATTAGAGATTATAAATAAAGTGTATGTATGCATGTCTCTTTACATTTGGCGGCTGGCGAGTTCATGACAATGCACGCAAACTTTCTGGGGCCCATCGGTTTGAGTCATCTCTATTTACTAATATGATATTTTTTCAGATATTGTCACTGTCGCCAAATTCGTCGTTCTCGCTAAATTCTCCACCCTTTTGGGGCCTTTCTATTTGAGTCATCTCTATTCACTCATATAATTTTCAGTGTTAACAAATTTGGCGAAATTTCATCACATTTGTCCGCTTTCGCCAAAGTCGCCGTTTTCACCACATTCGTCAACATTCTTTGGCCCTTCTAGCCAAGCGATCTCTATTCACTCGTATAATTTTGTCAACTTGTTAGGCGAAATTTCGTCAAATTTGCACTATTGACAAAATCTTGAAAGATTCACAAATTTGGTCAAATCGGTAAATATCGTCAAAAAATTTCGTCTAATCTGCCATTTTCGTTACTGCGTGCATATATAGACATATGTCATGAAAACAGTGACGGAAAAGGAAATAATCAACAGACAACTGCGAGTGCATGTATATGGACAAGGACGTCGGAAGTCCTTAATTACAACACGAAGCCGCTGTCGATAAAAGGCAGTGGACTGTTCAACCATCTCTTGGAACATAGATGTCCATCATACCAATCACCAAAGCGTACAGATCTCTCGTGAGCTCCTTGTCCGAAGGTTAGTACTGTAAACTTGTAGTTTTTTGTTCGATGGTCAGTCCATTCAAGGAGTACTTTTGGAGTACAATGGAGTCAAATTACGGAGACTTTCCAAAGATTTTTCGTTGCAATCGATAGTTTTTGTTCTTGAAAAAATCGAAGAGCTGTGGATTTCAAGCTGTAGGAAAGGCTAAGAGGAGTAAAGACACTAACCTGATAATGAAAAGTGAAAAAAAAAAAAAAAAAAAAAATACGTCGTTGCCATATATAGGAGTAAGAGCTAAATGTTAAAATTTAAGCTGCCTTACATTCGGAGCCGAAAGGTAAATAAGCTTAAATGGAGTTTAATGTCAAAATAGTCATGTGCAGCTTAAGCCCAAACTCCTTACAGTTAGAATTGGATGTAGGCCTTGTCACTACATTAACAAGTTTGTCGGGGAAGACACATTATTAAGTCAATGTGTGGTTTTCAGAAATTTGGAAAGACGAAAAAATATATGTTTCAGGGAATCGCAAAAGGCTCTGTTCATTGAAAAATTCGTTACTCAGCCGATTTGTTGCTGACTGGCCGAACCATTGGCCACTCAACATTATTAATTAATCTAACTCTAACCAGAATCGGGGTGTTACCTGTGGGTTTGATTTGGTTTGTGGTTTGATTGCTTTAACTTCTCTCCTACTATCCAATCACCCCAACTCCCACCCTCACGCCCTTCCCCAGCCCAGGAGCCAAACCCCTAAGTGTGTTTAGTGTATTTAAATTCGGATGCTGTGTCTGCTGGCTAACAAAGTTTCAGGCCCCGTCCACATAAACTACACGGAAGGAATTTGAAAACTGCATGAGGCTTTACTCTAAAAACGCATCAAATGTTTTCCGTCCACACTAAGCGGTTATTTTGGATTTGAGTTTCAGGAAAACTTGGCCAGGAAAATCAAATGACTATTGTGGATTAGTGTGAACGGTAGGCCTAACCGTAGAAATAAAGCTGCGTTTTCAAATTTCTCCGGCGTAGTGTGGTCGCTGTCTTAAGAATGGCTGACTGTTAGGATCGAGAAACGACGGTCAACGACCCATTTGGCAAATCGCTCATATTTTGCCCAAAGATACCCTTTGGTGACCTTATTCTAAAAATCATATTTAAAGGTTCCAGCAAATTTTTATTTTTCAGAAATTCGCGAAAATTTGAAAGCGCGGTCAAAGTGCGATCTTTCGTTTAATAAAATGACCGAAATAAGTTGCGAGGACGAAGCGCTGCCAAAGTCTTAAAACAAATTAAATTGACTTCAAACTTCACACAAATGTGGAACAACCACTCTAATTTATTCCTCGTTTTAAACTAATCTCAGAGATGTTGATAAAGGGGTTTTCCGAACCATTTTAAAAACACCTATGAAGCGTGTGAAAAATAACGGCAAAATATAGGTCATGTTAAACAACATAAAAATGTATCTGGTACCTCACTTTCCGATTATTTTACTTCACGGCCTTAAAATATCATTATTAAACATATATCATGCCAAGTTTCATGCTCGAACTCGCAGTATTTCCCTTTGAAAAAAACAAGAATCTATGTCAATGTGTTGGGCGCAAATAACACACTAATTATACACGAACAAGAGACAAATCAGTTTCAACGGCGAAAGTAAAAGGCTATCATTCATTAAAATCCCGTCAATTCACTGCTATCAGTAGAAACATAACGTCCACTACATAAAAACTGTTTTTAGACGTTTTCGAAACATTGCGCGTTAACTTTGTTTAATTTCCTGTCCGCCGTCATGTCTAGTTTGTCATCCCGTGTATTTCCTTAATGTAAACAACACTGTGAATGGTTGTCATAACAAATGCAAGATATTTCCTGTTACCTTAATGTTTTCGATTCAACAAAACGCTTTAAGTTCGTTAAGACACAATAATGGGTCAACTTGGAATGCTGTTTAGCATTAAGGACGTTAAAGGACTGTAAATTAATCGAGTTGAAATATCTTGAAGCAAATCAAAATCGCGCCCTTATTCTAATTTGGCTCAAGTTCAAGAAGTCGAGAGGTTAATTTGGCAAAGTATTACTGGTACAACAACAAAATCAAACCGAAGTCATCAAAAGTGTAAGTTTAAAAGTGTAGTGGCAAGTTCCAAATAAATTTCGCGTACATAAATTGGAAACAAGAAGTGAAACGGTCTGACCCGAAACAAATAAACAAACTATTAATACGACTAATTTAATCCTAAAATGTTACAGAAAACATACCTAAAAGCCGTCGATTCCCCTCAATACCACTCCACATTGCCTTAAAGAGCCCAAGCTTTCTGCTGTAAGAATCAGGGGCCTCATGAATCTGTTTTTATCGTATCGGCAACCATGCTGCGTGGCTGATATTCCACACTCAGTAAAGGTTGTCACATAACCGTACGAGCAGCCCAGTCACGCTTTCGCTGCTCTTGCGCAAATGTACAACATTTCGCAATTTACCTAAACCGATTACAAGTTTAAAGTAGTGACAGTAGATTGAAATGCGCTTTTTAAAGCTGACCTATCCAGGTGCAATTATTTCTTGTTCTTGAATGGCTCTTAGTTGTAGCTACAGTCGGGAAGGGGGAGGGGGTACTCCTGGAAATTTCGGATACCTGTATGCCGTGGAAGATTAAGTGGTCTCCAGCTCTTAACGCTAACACTGAAACACCAGATGATTCTCGAAGTATCACAGGGGTCACTAAGCTAAATAATTTTGAGTTTAGCTCCGCAGAGTCAATTACCTGTTGGCGCGTATATTGCATTGACAGGTGGAAAAACAGTTAAACCGGAAAAGCCTGTTGCACATTGTGATTTAGCGTTGTCCAACACGCAATGTTTCGAAAAAGTCTAAAAACAGTTTTTATGTAGTGGACATAATGTTTCTACTGATAGCAGTGAATTGACGGGATTTTAATGAATGATCGCCTTTTACTTTCGCCGTTGAAACTGATTTGTCTCTTGTTCGTGTACAATTATTGTGTTATTTGCGCCCAACACATTGACATAGATTCTTGTTTTTCTCAAAGGGAAATACTGCGAGTTCGAGCATGAAACTTGGCATGATATATGTTTAATAATGATATTTTAAGGCCGTGAAGTAAAATAATCGGAAAGTGAGGTACCAGATACATTTTTATGTTGTTAAAAATGACCTATGTTTTGCCGTTATTTTTCACACGCTTCATAGGTGTTTTTAAAATGGTTCGGAAAGCCACTATATCAACATCTCTGAGATTAATATAAAACGAGGAATAAATTAGAGTGGTTGTTCCACATTTGTGTGAAGTTTGAAGTCAATTGAATTTATTTTAAGACTTTGGCAGCGCTTCGTCCTCGCAACTTATTTCGGTTATTTTATTACAAGAAAGACCGCACCTTGACCGCGCTTTCAAATTTTCGCGAATTTCTGAAAAATAAAAATTTGCTGGAACCTTTAAATATGATTTTTAGAATAAGGTCACCAAAGGGTATCTTTGGGCAAAATATGAGCGATTTGCCAAATGGGTCGTTGACCGTCGTTTCTCGATCCTAACAGTCAGCCATTCTTAAGACAGTTCTGCAGAGAAAATGGAACAGATATTAAATTTGCCAGACACTTCAAAAAAATGTGTTAAATGAAATATTTGTTTATAAATAGAATTTTTATCTCCTTACCGTAGAAGGAGTGTTAACCAGTTAATTAATTTGAGTTTTGCAAGTGTATGAGTAATTATCAATTTAGGACAGGGTTAGTGGTTGGGGGCAATTCTTTATACCCCTCTATAGAACACATTGTGGATCACGTGGGGACGCGGAGTTATGTGTCATTCTTCAGTGTGAAACTTTTTCCCACCTCCTTCCCTCGCTTTGTCCTCATGTTCTTTTATTTGGCCTTTATGTGCCCTCACCTTTACTGGGCTGAATATTTTTATGTAGCAATTGTGGTGAAAGTATTTTTGATAAACTTATTGTGTATACTATTTATATGATTCTGTTTGTTACAACTAAAGCGGCAATGAACTTTTCCCATAGCCATTTTGACCCATATGAATTATTCAAATATGAGCAAATACATATCCTTAAAAAAAAATTACAGCCACATTTGCGCTTTAATTTCGTGTTATCAATGTCATTCCGAAAAACTACCGTCAACCGACAAAGGGACCCCCGTCACAACAACAACAACTTTTTTAACAACAACAACTTTTATTATGACTCGCATATTTACAATTTTTACAGAAATAGATATACAGGTTAAGTTTAAAATGCTTGATAATAGTAACAGCGAGAACCCGCAGGTAGCCTGGGCTAATCTAGGCGGGCCACATCTATATTTATATTAGAAAAATATATCCCATTGAGACCATTTAGCAACTGTATGGAATTAACTGACTGGCCGCCTCTCTACTTCGGCCACTTGTTTTGGTCCCGGCGGACAGTCCATACATGCATTCACTCTTATTTTAACCACTCTACAAAGGCCACCTCTCCATAACGGCAACGGCGACTAAAACGCGTCTCAACTGCCAAAGTAAACTCTCCACAACGGCCAGTTAATCACGATAATCGTACTGACGAACGGTGTATACAAAACCTTAATCCGTACGGCCTTTCTTTGGTCTACTTCTGTTTCTGCCTGGTTTCAGTTTTATTGATATATTTTGAGAATGTGTTGTAGACGTATTTATATGTTAAAATAGGCATTTCTCTTATTTTTTTTTTTAAATGTTGCATCCCAATAAAATGGGTGTCATCTTTACAGCCCTACCTCCCCATAACGGCCATTTCTCTACAAGTGCGTTTTTCCTCTGCCCCCAAGGTGATCTTTTTGGGTGGAGGGGGTTCGACTGCATTGTTTATTAAATGAGTGAACCAGGAGAGGTTTCAGTCATTGAAGACCTCTAGTTAATTATTAGCAGCCACTTAACTGACAACTCATATATAGACAAAATTTTAACTGACAACTGGCATTTGCGCCGAGCGATCGTCTTACAATTTTCCTCAGTTTCCACTCATATGTGGTGGACCGGTTATTCCAACAAACACAAAGAGTTTGTTTATGTTTGAGTATGTTTGTCCACCGAATTTCTGGATATCGAATCCGATAAAAGAAGTGAAGACCTGCTAAGTTTTCCTCCACCCCCTCCCAATTTTTCTGGAAGTATATATATTCAGCCCCCACCCCGACCCACCTCGAGTGGTATCATGCCTAGAAACTAACTAGTTCAAAAGTTATTGAAATACAGTAGTGCCAAGAAAGTCAATTATCAGTTAGCAGACATTTGTCTTAGCCTTTCTTCAATGCTTGGTTCAGTTAGTTTTGAATGGGATGAACGTAAAAAGCATCCGTGCTAATCTCCGTTTGCCTTTTAGAAGGAAAAACTGCACAAAGGGCATTTTAGAAAGAAACGTGTCTTGAAAATCGTATTATCCGACCACTAAATCCGACGATGACTGCAGCAACCCTGGGACAAGCGACATCAACGAGCTGCGATATCGACTGTTCTGTTTGAAGAGAGGAGACGTTGATTCCAACCAGCTGCCACCCTGCAATGATACGCTGCACAAACACTAGCTACGAGCAAACTACCAGGCTGCTGTCTGGAGACGAAGTTTACAAAGATGTCCAGCCATCCCATCACCAGTGGGATTTGGCTGGTATAGTGAAGACGACAAGCTTGTCGTACACTGGATGGGTGGTCAGCCAGCTCCGCAAGCTGTTCTAGAACTACTATCTTGCCAGTGCAGTAGGTCCTGCAAACTTCCATCGTGCTCCTGTATTGTCAATGGGCTGAAATGTACTGATATGTGGCGGCTTCAAGATTGCACAAACAGGCTAGATGATGACGACGATGTTTTATCCGTTGACGACAATGACGATGAAGAAAGTGAAAGGTAAGAATCTCATAACCATAGGAAAAATATGAAATAACTTTCCTTATACATACTCTTACATTCGCAAGGTTTAGTTTCGAACGATGTACTCTTTTTAACGTATCGAGTAACTGTTTGTGGTTGTCATGGCAACCGCTAAATGCTTTAAAGTAACTTAGCTGTTATTTCTGTCTGAAATTAAACATGAGTCTGTTTACATTTAAGTGAAAATGATGCTTGACTGACGCGAAAAGGACAAGTTTCCAATGTGTTTGGTGCTGGTATGGCTTCAGAATGGATGATATCAGGACAAAGAAGACTCGTTAAGGGAGCTCTTTAAAACTCATCAGCTGAATAGTTAATCCAAGCCAGTGCTAGAGTGATCTACACATGATTGAACTTTTTGACAACGTGTATTGCAGTTGGTATTTTTTTAAATTAGGAAGTGAAAAGCCTTATTTTCAGTGACTTTTATTTCAGTTGTGGACTCATTGACCATTTCCGTCTCCATGGCAACGAGACAACCTTAAAAAAATTTCCTTCTTTTGCAATTGAATCAATGTCCTATTCTGCTAGGCCTAAAATGTATAAAATTTTGTTTGAAGAGAATTGTACAATGGACATCGCTCAGAATCTGAAGCTGTTAACCGGATCCGTGATCATTAGGCAGTTTAGATGACGTCATTTTATCACATGTTTAGAGCAAGAAAGCTACTGATAGAAGCTTGCTGTCATACCTTAAAATAGACTTCAGTCATTGCAGATTGAGAAAATACGTGATAGCACTGGTCCCTCCACATGGTACAAAAAAGCCACTTTTGGGGGTTTTAGCCCATGGACTAAAAGACCGACAACAGCACTCATGACGTGCGAAAGGGATGATGGGAGAATCTAGCTAACGTAATATCCAAAACAACAACAACCTCAACAGGGGAAAATGGCGGACACGCGAGGAGTACGTTCTGCCGACATTCATACGTCGAAAACCCCGATTTTATCTTGTAGAATACCACGGACTGTCGATCTGTACAATGGAACCGGACGAGTGGACAAAGTGCCTCTTGATGTTTGGGTGAGTAGCGACAAAGCCTAGAGAAATAGGATTGCAAAGAGTTGGCCTTGAGCTCTTTTTTCTTTTTTTTTGGGGGGGGGGGGGGCGCGATGGGAATGCATACCTGCCAACCCCCAGAGTACAAAAACCTGGAGACGGCTAGAAATCTTGCCAATTAATATTTTTGTACCATGTATTGTGCAATTTGATTGGTTGATCTCTGACCAGTTAGGATACTCGTTAAATATATATCAATTTGATTGTTCTGTTTTACGTTTTTCGATCGAGAGCAGCTCAAATAGGAGCAACAAATTCCCTTCTTGTTTTATTTTCCTTTTTGAAATCTTGAAAATAACGAAATTAATGAAAAAAAAATTTAAAAAGAGCCACGGTAGGTAATTCCCGGGAGATTTGCTGCTCTAACCGGAAGACCGGGAGATTTGATGAAAAACTTGGAGACTCCCGGTAAAACCGGGAGAGTTGGCAGGTCTGAGAAAGTATCAACACTTTCTTTGCGCTTAAATGACCGGTTCCCTTAATAATTTGGGGTTTCTTTTAATTTCTTTTGAGCATTTAAATTTTGTATTGTCTTCTTTTCCCCCACGTAGGGGCCAAACCACCCCCCAAATGTTTCGTCAGTTTTTGGGTATTTCACATTATTTCGCATTACTTAAAACGTATTGACTCTTTCTACACCAAACTTGGCAGATGAGCAGGAGACCTATTGCCAATTATACTTACGTGAAAAATGTCATGTCAAAGTTGTGACGTCACGGTGATGACGTCATGTTTTTGCCACTTTTGAAGTTTTTAATATGCCTATTTTTTACAATGTGTTCGAAAGAGCACATCAAGGGGAGTTGAAACCTGAAAAATTTTTTATCCATATCACAAAAATTGAATGAAATATGGCATTTTTAAATATGAAAAATAACTCTGCAAAATATGGGGTCCCCCCCTTGAGAAAAATCGCCAAATTGGAGCCGTAATTTTGTTCCGGCAAATGCAGCTATGTTGCACATGTGATGTGCCAGATGACTAAAGCCAAAATAAAGAAGAAAATCGGAATAAAAAATTATCCCTCTAGTGTTAATGCGTTAAAATTAGTTTTGTTACGTCATAACCTGTGACGTCACCCGTTTTTTTTACTGTTAATACCATCCTAACAAAGCCGAAAATCAAATTTCCAAAACCATACGATTTTTGACAACATCAAGCTTTCTATTTTTCTAGATTATTAGCCTTCCTAGAATAGAACTGAAAAAAATAAACCAGAGAGACTGAATTAAGAAGGACAGTATGATTAACCAAATTCCGGGGGGACAACAAAAAAATATTTACTTTACCATATCTCAAAAAATAATTATCGTGGCAAAAAACGGTTTCCGGCATTTTACTCCTCAAGTCAAGGCCTTTCCAATGACATACTCTTTTTATCAGATTTTAAAAAATGCATCTCAAGAAGACAACATCCATTACAGCTGAGCATTATCAGCTTTTAAAACCAAAAATAATAGATTTGATTCCTATTAATAAAGTAAACCTACACATCATCATAGCCTCTTGACTGTCTGTGTGGGGTTGGGTAGCTTATATTGTCATAGATGCAAGCTGGGAGTGGTCTTCTGTTCTCCCATCCCATGTAAGAAAACAGCCAGCGAATGATCCAGCGAAATGCAACTGCCCGGATGAATCTTTAAAATAAAATGACTATCAATTTTTTTCATTCCTTTACTTGCTTACATTTCACTTAGATGCTATAAAATAATACATTATTTTTGTCATTTATCAGGTCCCCCCGGGGGCGGGGGTACTCTGGATTTTAATTAAAGGAATGAAGCATTTTTAGGGTTTTAGTAGGAAAAATGGCAAGTGTTTTGTGGAGAGTCTCACCTACGTAAAGTTTAAGTTGTAGCACATGTGTTTTGCAGATGGTTTTAGGGTTTTCAATGGTTTTCAGTTTCTGATGTTTTTCTCCGTGATAAAAAATTCAAGGGTCAGAAATTTGGCATGTGATTTTTTGAGCCAACAAAATATACATATAATATGTTGGATCGGCAAAAATAAGTTATTACATAGAAATTCTACGAAAATTGTGGACTCCCGTACGAATAGCAAACTGATATCCGCGTACGGGTGCCGTACGAATAGCCACTGCGAAATATCTAATCATGGCAGAATTGAACTCACTCATTCTCTGGTACTCCGGTTCGACGGCGGTACGTTCGCCCATCCTTGTCCCTCAGTAGTGGAGCGACTTGAAGAAGCGCTGTTCTGTCGTGTTGTGTTATACAGGAGATGCGACAGCGTTCAATCGATCCATCGAAGGTCATTTTACCAGACGCACTGGCGACTTCCCTACAGCAACGAAACTCGCGCGCACCGACTAAGTTTTCGTCATTGCATAGTTCACATTGGCACCTGAAAGACAAGTGGAAGTCATACGATAGAACTGAGCTTAACACAAAAAAGAGAAATTGAGAGATTCATGCCGAAAGATCCTTTACTTTCGGATGCAGAAAGAAAGCGGGAAGTGTAAGTTAAAAGTTCGATCTTCTATGATGTAAATATTGACGTGCCTAATACAGCAAGTCGGGTTTGTCTTCATGATTTCGCAACTTAAGTAACAAATAAAGAAGCCTCGAGTGTGCTCTGTTCTGTTGTAAAGCACGCAGGAAGCGGTAGAGCACGAAAGAAGTGTAGGGGAAAACACGAGACGAAGTCGAGTGTTTTTCCCCACTTCTTGAGTGCTCTACCGCTTCCTAAGTGCTTTACAACAGAACAGAGCGCACTCGAGGCTTCTTTATTTGTTTTATGATAAAGAATCTAATAATTTCTTCACGCATTTGGCTGAATTTTCAAACCAAACTTTATTTTCCAAACGAACAAAAGTGGCGTCACCCGTGCACTGTTCTCTGATAAAGCACGCTAAAATAAGCGAATCACAATCCTTGTTAGAATTGTTCAAATAATTTGATTGGCTAACGAAGCGACAGCTGTCAATCACTAACTGGACTTCGGCTAAGCTTTCAGTTTCGAGTAGTTTGAGCGCCTTTGAGAGAAGAACGATGCCTTCAAAGTTCGCTTTGAAGTTAATTTTTAAATACTGATCTAAAGGCAGGTGAAGGTTTATAGTCCAGAGGAATCTGGCCGTATCGTGGCCCATGGAAACGTGCACTTTTCCAGTGGAAATTACGAAACCCGAAGCTCAAAGCTTGTGGATGAAAATGCGAAATGCCGAGTTGAATTTGAAAGGAGCTACAGTTATTTACGGCTTGTAGCCGCATGCAGCAAGATTGCCCGAACTAGCGTAAAAGTTAGAAAGACTAAACGGCTCCCACTGGTTCTACTCCGAGCACAGAAGAGAATATCAGAGCAAGCTTTGCACTGAGCACTCGTCGGTTCACTTCGCTGAGATGACCGGAGAACGAGCGTTACTACACTGCATGTAAGTGTTGTTTGAGCAATTGAGCATTTTTACAAAAATAAAGCTTCACATCATAAACAGAGACACTTCAATTGTTGTTTTCTATCATTGTTTTACTTCTTAAGTATAATTTCTGCCTTCGTAACAAATATAATGTCTTTTATCGAAGCACTGTTTAGGTTGAGAATTTGTTTATTTCGTTACATGTTTTGTCGGCGGGAATCTAGCAAAACTTGTTATTTTAGTACAGTTTTAACAATGGTCTCTGTGAGCCATATTTACTACAGACAACTAGCTCGTTTCCATTGCGTTTGTCTGAATCACAGGGGATGTTTAATTTGGCGCAAATTTGTCAAAATTCCGACGCAAAAATTTGAAAGCCGACTTACCGTCATCAACCCGTGCTCTGTTCTCTGATAAAGCACGCACTTTCAGCCAATCAGAGCGCGCGTTATATGGAAACTTTATAATAAAGTTGGGTATTACAGCGTAAAAGTCTACGATAAAAAATACTGTATACCGACCACGAGTTAACCGGAACTTCTCTTTCGTATCTCGCTTCCAGCGCCGCTGGTGTAAGGCCATCTTCATCGACTTCATTTTCTTCTGTGTTTTCTTCGGCGTCTTCTGCTAGAGGTTCGTCTTGGTAGGGCCTAATTTGGCTGTATATTATAACTAACAAAAACAATTTTCACTTCATAGGCACTTTAAGTACGAATAATCTTTTGTTACAGCTTTTCGTTAACGGACACGCTCGATGACATAGAATCTACGGCCCTCCGGCCGTAGATTCAAAAATATATGTACATCGCAGCCTTCCAAAGCGTAGCTAGACTCCGAATTGTAATGCTAAATGACACAGTTCTTTCAGTTAAAAATCTTGTCCAGTTTTGATAAAATATGAATCACAAAATGAAAAAAAAGATCTTTTAGATCTTACAACCGCGCTTTTAAAATTTAAATTTTTTCTCAGCACTACAGTCGAAATGCAGTGCACATTCCAAAGCAGTCCTTGATGATTCATTAGGCACCTTAAGCAACAGACGCTTTCGTTGACGACGGCGACGTGACGACTGATAAGAAACCGGGGCTAGAACGACTTCAGGTTGCGGTCACGACAGCAAGTTACCATCAAGGATTTCTCGGGCTGGCATCACATCTTTTTGTTCTCTCCACTCCATCTACGAGTTGAAGATAAACTATAGTTGAAAAATAACTCGATGGAATTAAACCTTATACTATTCATGTTTTACTAAGAGATGTAAAATTATTGCGAAAAATAACGAAACAATTTAAGTTTATAAACTTTGCCTGCTTTGAAATGTCAAATGTACAGAGCAAAAATTATTTAACTTGTAAAACGTGTATTGCTAAAGCAATTAGTTGCGATTTTTAACCGGAGTTTGTATCACCGCTCACTGAGAAAAAGACAGGTGTATTTTTAGACTGCCAAGATTACACACACACCTTGTTGTGCTAAACATAGATTTCATTGCTAAACATAGATTTTGAACAACATCTCAGCTCACCGCGTTTTTCATTCGACACATTGATCGGCCGCTCAAATACAGGGGCTTTGCTAGCTCTTTTGATAAAGAATCGTAAACAGCATTCTGCGAAGGATGCAATAATCTTGTATGTACAAGAAATAAAATACAGGCGAGACAATTTGGTAGCGAGAAGTTTGACAGCTCTTGTAAACATTAAAAAAAATACATGTGCACACTGTTCGAATACAAAATTCATCGAGTCAATTAAAAAAGCCTCTATGTTAAACGGAATACCAAGACGAGGGGATTGCCAAAATAAAATCAATGTTATTTCAAGCTATAGCAATCTACCGATTACACGTTGAGAAAATCTGAAAAAACTAATTATACTAAGCGGCATTACGTTGGATGAAAGCAACCTCTTCGCTGAAGGCTAGTTTGACATGCGAAGAACAATTTTTCAGTTAAGAAAAAATGAGTTCACGAATACTTCCAGAACATTGTTTTAAGCATAAAGGCAATCATTATGCAACTTTACCTTAGTTCGGCACCAAAATAGCACAAAAGCAAGCTAAAAGGGATAAAACAAAAGATTAAGTACTTACATTTTCGTCGCGACGGGGCAACGCCATTCTCGTCCCCAGTGCTACTCGTCTTAAAATGTCGTTGAAGAGTAGCTCTGGACGCACCAAAACTTCGAATTTTTTCATTGGCTGACAAAAAATGAATGCGCAGCAGAAATGAAAATTACAAAGCTCTACGCATTCCATTTTACTTCCGGCCCGGATGGCGGCACCTTCGCTAAGTTGACACAGGCGCGCTTTACGAAAAAACAAATGGTGACCTTTCCCGATCGATCCGTAGATATCGTTAAAGTTTCCACGTAACCAAAGAAGTAAGTCGCCTACAACGATGTCATTCACGATCGTAATCATCGTCCTTTGTTGTAGCAGCCGAGAAGGTGGGAAGAAACGTTTAGAACTCTGAGAATCAACCAGCTAATACAACAATTACTTTGTCGCTGACCATACCCCAAAAAATCATAAAATTAAGTTCGAATCGGCAGTGGGTTTTAAGAAACGTTTGTCTTCCTTTATGAAAAGCTCAAAAGGATACTTAGAGCCAGGTGAAAAGACGAAGAAATATCACTCTTGCTAAGCAAATGTGGCACTGGAAATCCGAAGATGAGTGTGTTTTTCTCTCTCTGAAAGATCAAGCAGATCAGATTCTAGCAGTCCAAAATGTATTGATATTAAATTGCCAAAATGAGTCAAAGGTCCGTGTTATAATACTCTGCTACGTACCTGGATGATGTAGCAAATGGTCTGAACATGAAGTTTGGTTTGTTTCTTCCACATATTGTTATGTATGTATCTTTTACTATCTGTTAAGAAGCTTGTGCTGTTATAGATATATATAATATCTGTTTTTTTAGCTCCCCTCTCTTTATTATTGAGACCTCCCCTATAGCCTACCCCCAAAAACCACGAACAAACCATTTGTGGTCAGACAAGATTTTAGTTTGCTTTAGAGCCTTCACCCAAATTTATTATTTTTTTTTTTATAATTTACTAGTGGAAATGATGTGTAAAGGAAAATAACCATAGATAACCATAGCTAAAATTTGAAGCCCTTTCCTCTCTCCCCACTTTAATTAGGAAGCAACTGCAACTAGCAAAACTTTATTCCGTCACAGTAACATTAATCAGTAAATAACAATAATTTATCATCCATGCAAATAACTGTGAACGAATATGAGACAATTGTTTATACATTTATCACTGATAACGAATCATCAGGACTAGTGGGTTTCCAAATGTAATGTCGGAATTATCTCTACTAAAAACAAATCAAACATTAAAGGTGTACAGAGTTACATTAATATCTCCATAAGAAAAATATCATAATCTTTTTGTTAACCTTTGAAAGATAATTTATTTCCTGCCATTATTTACTATTCTTTGTTAATTTTCAGACCATAATAGTGCTACATAAATTCCTCAAAGGGTGACCATATATGGATAATTCAAATAGCAATGTTGCTCTTGCAGTTCAATAAATAATACTGAAAAAAAGGAGATGGAGATACAACCATCGTTAATAGTAAAGCTATGTGGCTGATGTTCTGATCAACCACAAGACGTAGAAAGTATACGTTTGAGATTTGTTGTTGTACATGGTTGTATAACAGGCTGAAGAGCCTTACCCTAAAAAAAAAAAAAATTCCTTGAGGCACACCAATATGAATCACTCTCTTAACATCAGGAACCTCTACATGTATATCAATGCCAAATACCAATGTTACAGGTACATCATTTTAGCTGTATTATATTTTTGGTAACACAATGTACTCATACGGGAAAACTGAAATAAATTGGTGTTGTTGTTGATGTCGAAAGCACCCAAAAGATTAAGCTTTATATAAGCTGGTTGAAAGGTATAAAATGAGCAAAAACAATTACATCGACAAAAGCAGTGGGGGGTGAGGGACAAAATGGTGGAATGGCCCTATATCTAGTTTTGTAATGCCTGCAGGCTTTTCTCAAGCCTGAATGCACAAAACTCATCATTACATGTTCCAGATAAGCTAATTAAAATTGCTGCAGAGCCATTATGGAAGCCCCCAGCACACATATATAACCACTCGATAACAACTGGCATAGGACTTTTTTTTTTTCTTGGCGTTTTTCTTAACATGGTAGTAACCACTTCAAAGGGCCAATTGCTACCCTATACCCTGGTTACCACACACATATTTTTTTTATTCTTTCCATAGCCATATGCAAAATAGATTTCTCTTCTCATATTTATTTAATTATAATACTGATGTAAATTAATTCTGTAAATAATGCACAATAAAAGTTGATCGATTGATTTAATTTGATAGTTTAATGATCTGTTGATTGTGTAAGACCCTTTTTTGTAAAAAAAAAAAAAGAAATAGAACAGAATGGGGTTACTTGAAAAAATGAGGACATGAAAGTGAGCACCTTTATTACATTCCTTGCAAGGAAACATGAGCAAAATTCTAATAAAACAAAACTTTCCTGAGCTCAACAGATTTTTATTCTGCTGCAGCTTACAAACCTATGTAAATAACCAGGAAGTAAATAGTTCTTACCATTAAAAAATTTTCCCTTCATCTATCAGCACGGCTTATATTTAAATCCTCTGGTCAGTGATGCAATTTCCACGGCTGATTTCCACAAACGCTTCCGTGTGTCCATAAACAAATTTTACCGTGTCATCGATAAACGTAATACATGCCGTATCCTGATTACTTTGCTTGAAAGCTTTCACAACTGCACCTCGCTCTTTAAACTTCTCCTTTTTATCGAATATGAAGAGAAGAAAAAACAAGAACACAGCTATCGATTCCTGAATTTTTCTAGACGGTCCACCACAAAATGCATCGCGAAACCCGTTGGTAAAATATTACGTAAGCTGGCAATCGTGTTTGAAGCGGCGACGGCATTTAAGGCCGCTTTCTACTCTCTTTTTAACTCTAAATCACCTAACTGCAGCGAAGTGAAAACACATGTCAGCGTTCCGATCTGTTTACATCTGAAGAATACTCTCTATTCCTCTCTCCCCTCCCTCAGGATTAGTTTCTGAGCATGAGCAGATAAGCAGGCCAAAATTACACATGCGTTACCGGATTTCCGTGATTTACGGACATCCGGTAATGGCTGGTACCAGAGCCCTCCGTTTCTCCGACCACGTGACCAAAAGAAACGGAGGCTCTCGGGACGAGAATGGGGCAACGCCAGGTCACAACGTATTGTACACGTGCAGTGACTTCTTCAAAGAAATGTCCCGTTTCCGGTTGCCGTCGTCAGGCCAGCGACTAAGGTGCCTATCGATTACTGTAGACACTACATCATTTGATCAACACAAACTGTATTATTGCACCATCAGTCGTAGCCGTTGTGAAATCTCCGATGACGTAATAGTTTTAATCTGGGACTTTATTCGGGATATGTATAGGCATAAAGATACGAACACTATTAACAACAGCTTTCTGTCTGAAAAGTCACGAATCAAATTTAATTGTTTTTTTCCTTGCGTAAAGGGCTAGCAAAGAAGTAGCACGAGTCAAATAATTCAACAATTACGTTATCCACGGCTATCTTTAGTACGGTGGTTATTTCCCTACCAACTTGACGTAATCCTTGCACGTTCTGACACGTTCTTTGCTTGGTTGGCAAATAGTTACATGTGATTTTCCTTCCGATCTCTGAACTCTTTTCAATAAAACAGCACGACAGGTCACTTCTCTTGTCTAAAAATACGAACAATTCTCGAAAAATTATAGTTAGATTAACGTTTATCGCTCCTGACGAAATAAAAGTTTAAAACAAACACGATCTTAATCAACATGCTGCCCAAGAGAAAGTTGCAACGTCGACACATTTCATGAATGACGTAATTACTTTTTTATGTATTCAATACTCGCTTCAAACAGGAGCCATAATCGGGGACGGAGACCGTAAGTCTCGGGATTCGCGCGCATCTATGATATGGGACAATTTTTCTATTTTTAGAAGAAATTGCGCCATCCTGACTTCATATATCCGCGCGGATTCACGCACATGTCGGGGGCTCTCGCGTGGATGTTGTCACGTTGCGTGATCACATGGTGAGAGTTGAGAGATTCTCTTGCGTATTTTTCACAGCGATGGCAGGGAATAAGGCAGGGAATACGAACCAGGGTGCTTATATGTAGTTTTATGCTCTGAGCTAACGGAAAAGGTGGGTTTTTCAGGGTCGAAAACAAGACTTCAATCTCGCGCTGGGAATGAATAATAAGATCTGCTCACGCTAGTTGTAAGCTTACGCGTATGTTTTTGCGTTTGTTCTGACTTAAGAATATAGCAAGAAAACTCTCTACTCTGGTATCGAGTTAATTTGTGAGTTTCTCAGACAATGGTTCATCATAACCAAAACCTGTTTTGACGGTTTCTTATTGTTTCTGCTTGTTTGGTGAGTTTGCAAAAGTTTTTGAAAGGAAAGTCTGACGCGTACAATTAGCTTATTTGCATAGTGCAGCTCGTGCACTTTCAAGTCCGAGTCGGTGTTTTCAGTTGTCAAAAAATCTTGACAAAGATTTCTTTCCTTATCTTTTGTGCTGAGATGCTGTAACAAATTTCACGAACGCAAAAAAGGCTACTAACATCATGTGTGTTTCTTCAACTTAAACATAGTGAAGTTTTTCACTGCGAAAATGAAAATAGACAAGGAGTTTTGATAACTCGACCAACAAAATCGAAATCGTTATTCCAAGTTGATTAAAGAAAGCGTCATCGTAACTTTGCTGATTATTTCTGCTTTATTCACATATTTTCAGCTTAGCTTTTAATATGCTCTCAAACATTTATCAATCTTAAACATATTTAAGGCCGCTGTCACGCCACGACATTTTCCAGATTCAACTTTCGTTAGCAGATGGTAATTTCGAGTTATTTTCTTTTTCTGCGTATCTTTCATCTTCCTTTCTCTTTTAATTCTACGTCCTTCTACTCAGGATGGTCTTTGAATGCCTAGCAAGGTTTAAAGTGGCGTTTACCACGGTATCCACGGCCGTATTGGCAAAAGAGAAGTGTTTCGCCGAAGTAGCAGGATAACGGTAAACACGGCAACTTTGAACGCTTTGTACAAAGTCAATATACTTTGGCCGAAAAATGTTTTTCCAGAAACGTGATTTGTATCCCTCCAATGTCTAATTCATCACTGTGATTGCTTTCAAAAGCGTTGAACTTTTGAGAAATAATTATTTTAAAATCAGCTCCAACACTCCATCTAATTTAGTATGCAATATTTGAAACTTTATTTGTTAATCGCTTCGGCAGTTTTTTGATGTTTATCGAATGATATTGCATTAAAAGGCCTTTTTCTTCAACACTGTGTAGTTTTCTCATTATTTTGCGTTGCGATAGTAATTTCTGAACAGTTTTTTGCGGGGGCTTATTTTCGGCCTGATTTTGCTGCTATCAGACGGAAAAAGTTTGCGGCTCAATATTTTTGGTTTAAAGCGAAACTGAAACAAAAGAAATTCATTTTTAAATAGTATTCGGTAACCTCTGCTTGGGAGATAAAGATCGACCGATTTTATTTTTTAGCCGGAAATCATCGGTCGTTTCTTAGGCGCAGGGCCTCTTAAAAACTATAGATTTATTGTTTGAGTTCGATGTACGCTTTCACACGAAAGTGCGGCGGAAGTACAATTTGTCATGTTTACTGACTGTACAAAACACGCATCGGCGGGCGCTCTCATTCATCGACAACAGAGAATTTACTGGATTTATACACGGATAAAACTGAGCAGTATCTACGGACGTAAAGTTATTGGGCCTTTATGAAACATCAAGCGTTGCTTACAATTCAAGCGAAATTCAAACTAGCAATTATTTTGTTTTACTTTTCGGTCGCGATAGACTGAAATTCCTCGCAAGCGTGTGGCAAGAGGAGCTAGGAAACTATGAAGTCCTGAAGCTCTGCTATATCTAAATATATCCAGCTAGTTTTTTGCTGTGTGATGGAAAAGCTGTTAATCTTCAACATATGTGAAATTTAAAGTAGAGTAATGTACAGCTCATGTAAAAGAAGCATCCGTCGGAACACAACTTGATCAGCGATATATATCAGCTTACAACGGAACATACCTAAATTCGACACTGTCTTACTTCACTCAAACTGGAGCTGCTTACGACGAAAATACTTAAGCAAAATTCCAACAGACGTAAACCCGTTGAGTTGTGGGCCAATAACATGAAAAATTTCGGGGATTTCGGGCGCCATTTCCCCCGCGCGACATCCGCAAAAATCCGCGCAGCATGTACGCGCGTGTGCCGCAGGCGATAGCGCAATTCGTTCTAAAAATAGAATTATTGTCCCATATCATGGGGACAACCCCAATATTAGAAATGGCGCGCGCTTACGGTCTCCGTCGCCGATTATGGCTCCTGCTTCAAATCAAGCACTTCAATAACACAAAAAAGCGATTATTCTTTATTAAATAAAGGGTAGAATATTCATAAAATTTGCAGCGCAGTAATGGTTTAACAGCTTTTAGCGAACAAACATCATAAGTTGCGTGATTCGAAATTTGGCCCAGCGGAGGTCTGCGTCTGGTCACCAACAAAACAAAAAATTAGTGAGACAATCTCAGGTTGTGCAAAGTGTAATTTACGGCTCGGATGCAGTAGTCACACAGGTCCTTCTCACCCCTACTGTTCTCTCCCTTGGTAGTCAATTAGGCCTTTTCCCCTTTGCAGAATATGAGCGGACAAAAACTTGATAAGACATAATCTTAGCTGTGTGTGTGTTTCATGTTTGTGTTTTGCCCAAAAATAACTTACAATTACCGTTTGTCAAGACGGTTTTAAAGTTATTGTGGTATTTTATGAGAGTAGTGTAGCACGCTTATAGGGGCGGTAGCCAATCAGCGTTCAGCAAAAAATGACGTGGCAATCTCTCGACCAATCAGATTGCAGCATTTGTGATTTTAGTGTACAAGTCAGCGGTCTTTAGTCATCGAAATATGACGTCACAGGTCATGTGATGTCCAAATAAGGGTCGATAGTGGTGCCGCGTCAGGGGTTGCCAGGGCTCGCGCGTGCGGTCAAAGGTCAGGGGTTGCCGTAGTCGTCAGCTGCTCTCGCGCGCGCGGTCAAAGGTTTTACATTTGAGAAACGACGGATCTAATGTCAATAAATTTTGTTTTTTTCACTATTGATCAGTTCGTGGCGGAGCTACAACAGCGCCATCAGGGTCTCCACGTTGTCCATGTCGGCATCGTCTAATTCGGTCGGTCGGTTCCACTGGTAACCGTAAGGGTAGGACTTGAAGGTCTGGCGATCGACGACGCGTTTATCAAAGACCAGTCCGTACTGTTTGGTGCGGGGTCCCACTCGGATCTGTTTGCTGGCGGCATCACGAGTGAAGAAGTAGGGGTTGACGACGGGAATGTTCCTTCGTTGGTCGAGCGGATTGGTCAACTCTTCCAGTAGGTTTTCTCTCATGACGTCATAGTTGAGTTGTTGGGAGCCGCGTACATTGAGAGTGAACCCTCGCACTTTGCAGCAGACTTTGCCGAGTTTGGTCTTGTAGCCGTAATTTTTGGGTCCGGCCGAAGTGAAGTCGACGATGTAATCGTCAGCGTCCAGCTCGTTGGTCATGTCGCCCAGGTAGTCGCCTAGGGGAATGTCGGCTTGACCGAGTTTGTGGGAGTAGACGACGGAATCGGTGTCGAAGTACAGCACTTGTTGCTTCAGTTGGTCGAGATACGAATAGAGCTTGAGACGGGCCCAGCAGGTGGTGAAGGCGGCCACGAAGATGTTGACGCGCCCGTTATCGATTTGGTTCTCGCGCAGGTCTAGGTAATCTATTTCGAGCACGTCGTCGGAGCAGATCCGGATGGCTCGGATGTCGTGAAAGCTGTTGGATACCAAACCGAAGAGTTCGGCTGGCGATGTGGCGGTTTCGGTGTGTTTCTTCTGGAGGTTTTCTCCGAACTTGCCCCAGAAGGAGTTGAGCATGAGTTTGGCCGTGGCTTTCCGGCCGGGATTTTTCTGGATCATGGCGGTGTCGAGGGAGATGCCTTCTCGTTCTTTGTATTGGCGCACGTAGCGTAATTTGTCGTGTGGGGTGAGGCACCAGCCGGGGTACCCGGCGGATTCTTGTTTGATTTTTAGCCAGGTGTTGACGTAGTCGGCAAAGAGACCCTTGCGGCTTTGCTTTGGGGAAAAATGCCACACCTCGTGAATGTGCAGGACGATGTACCCCTGTCGAACCGCTTCTTGAATTTCGGGCGTGCACCAAGTTCCGCGGAAGGCGCGTTGAGTCTCCGTGTGCGAGCACCGACACGATTTGTCCCGCTGAGTAAGCGGCATTTGGTCTTGGACGCAGGAGCGGCACAGAGGAAAGGTGAGTTTACCGGCCTGGCGATGCGGTAGCACGGGATGGTAAAGGTGTGGAGGTGGAAGGATGTCGATGTAGGCCATGCCGAAGTAGTGGTGGATGTCTTGGTCGGTGGGGTTGGTGAGGATCTCCGGATGTCCAACGGGGTATTCGCAAGTCTTGTTCACCCACGGGTACAGGGAAGTCACGTCCACGTATTTGATTTGTTCGCCCTGGCTCTGGTCGACGGAGTGGTGAAGGCGCACGGCGTTGGTTCTGCCACCGAAGAAGGTATTGCACGGTTCTAGGGGGTCCACTTTCTGGTAGGTGCCCAAGAATCGTTGGAGGGTCTCGTTGGTCTTGACCTCCCGATCCCAATGGCACTCCCACATGATCTTGAGATGGTAGCCGTGCTGCTTGAGAAGGGCCTGTTTCTTCAGCGTGTGCTTGTACATTTCTTGAAGGGTTCGATTGGGATGGATATTTGAATAGCGGTCCCGTTGGCGTGGATGGCAACGAGGGCATCCGTGCCAGAGACAGCCGTGGAATTCCTACACGGTGTTGTTGTGTACATCCAGACCGTCTACCAGCTCGTTTGCCACTCGTTGCTCACCCCCATTGTCGGCGTGCTTGATGTGGTCTGCACGAGGCTCGTCGTGGTTGGGGCTGTCACGACGAAGAAGGTGTTCCTTCCATGCTAGCCACTTGAAGGCCTTGGTGGACTGGTTGGATCGAACCCCGTGCCAGCCGCGAGGAGGTTCGGAGGCGATGGTGTTGGGAGTGAGTAGTTTCTTGCACCAGAACCGGTGGCACGAAGAGGCGACCGTGTAGCATTTTTCCATGGGGTCAAAGCCGGCCTTTTGCTTGAATTGCTGTCGGAATTTCTGGCAGCCCGCTCTGAGGAGCTTGACGTTGCTTATGCAGTAAGCCTCCATGTCCCTTTTCAGATTGAAGGTGTAGTTATTGTGGACCTTGTCGGCATACCAGCGCTCGAATTCGGATTTTTTCTTGGCGGACATACCGTCTGGATCGTACCTGGAGGCTGGTGGCATGGGTCTCCGGTACTCTTGGTTTTCTAGGGTGTTGAAGAGATGAGGGAAGAAACCCTTGGTCAATTCTTGGATGTCGAAGGTGGCGGGAAAGTTGGCCAGGGGCATGGGAAGAAAGTAGAGCGCGTCCTTGAAGGTCAGGCGATCCGTCTTGAGGGAGAGGATTTTGGTACCGATGGTGATCTGGTTGGTGACTTCTCGGTGATAATGGTAACAGTATTCAAGGAGAAACATGCCGTCGTAGCCCTTGAGGTTGTGGAAGATGACGATGACGTCCCGATCGTCGCCGTCTTGGTCCTCTTCGTCCGTCTCGGCGCAGAGGAGGATGGGCGATTGCACTCCCTCCTGGTCCACGGTGGCTTCGTAATCGGGGTAGACCTGGAGAGGAGGATCTCTGTCTACCACCACACGACGATCGGGATCGCGCGCCGAGGGTTCTCTGAAGGGACGGCCGTTGACCTGGTCGCGATTGACCCTTTTGGTTTTGGGTTAGTCTTCTTCTTCGGGGATGCATTGGATGAAGCATTTGTGACTGGACAGCATGACCTGTTTGCCGCAGATGCGGCACTCGCCCCGTCCGCACACGTGTTCTGGGCCTTGACGACGATTGCCACCGTGAGGCACTTTATCGTCTAGTTGGTAGACGTGACAACAGTCTGGGCACTTTTTGTGGGTGTTGCAGACAGATTTGGTGTTCGGGCCCCGTCGTAGCAAGTGGGAGATGTAGCATTGGTCTCCGAAGAAGGCACGATGGCAGAGGGTGCGGCATGGTTTAGAAGGACGCGGAAACTTGTCGGTCTTTTTGGCTTCGATGTAATCGGGGCAGTCCCGTCTTTTGCAGGCGGGGCACCATTTGCCATTGCAGGGATGATTTTCACTGTCGTCGTGGTCGTAGCCGCGGTTGCATTCGTGGCAAAAGTACGATTTGCTGAGGAACCCGCCGAAGGAATTGCAGCCGTCGTAGTGGCCGTCCTCCTTGATGAGAAGAATGCGCTTGTCCGAGTCTACGGGTCCCGCGTAAATGATCATGTGCGGCGGATCGATGGACAGGACCTTGATCTGGTACCCGGGTAGCGCCGCCTGGAACAGGTCAAGTTCTTTTAGGCTGCAAGGTCCTTCGGGGACGTTAGCTAAGCGGTGGAGTTCTTTGGGTAATCGCTCTTGAACGGGATATCCCTGTTTGAGATTGTGATAATCTCGATCTCGAGGATTGCCGTTGGCGTCGGCCAAGGCTTTCATGGTGACGATGGCGCGCGCGCAGCAGAGTTGGTCTTTGTTTTTGATGGTGACGCGCGACCGTTTGACGATGCCCCAGACGGCGGCCTTGCTGGGTCAGTATCGATTGCCGTTCCCACTACCGGGACCGGGCGTCTGGATGAAGGTGGTCTCCATGGTGAAGGTGTCGTCCGGGGTGAAGTCCTGGTTGGAGTTGAGTTTGGCCGCGAGAGACTGGAGATAAGTGTCCAGTCTTTGGCTGCCTTCATGGAATTCGCGCACGCTGAAGGTGGCGGATTGGAAGGCGTGCATGAAGGCGCTGGATTGCATGGTGAAATGGACGGTGGAGTGGGGAGTTAGGCTGGGATTCTGGTCGATTTGTCGCTGGATGGATCGTTGCAGCGCGCTGGTCAGTTCTTGGCCCAGGTTGTCCCTGGCAGTCACGTCTCGGTGTTGTTTGAGAGTGGCTTCGTATCTACGTTTGTTCACCACGTGTCTCCAGTTACGTCGGGCGCCTACGGATCGCAGTTCAAAATCTAGGAGATGGGTGGTGGCGCCGCCGCCGCCGCCATATTGCGTGTCGTCATGGTCCGAGAAGGCTTGGTCCTGCGATCTTTTACTGTTTTCCTTTAATATCTGGTCGATGGCCGGATCGAAGATCCAGTCGTCGTCGTCGTCGTCGCGGACTCGGTCCAGAGAACGAGTGCGACGTGGAACGTTGAGTCTGGGCGTGGGCACTGGGGAGAGTGACCGACTTCGTCTTGGAGTCTGCAAAGACATGAGTACACACTGATTGAGGACGCGTACGACGCTTTTTTAATGAGGTTAAACACATCCGATCATACGTCAGCAGATAACGATTTGTTTTTTCTCGTCTACATTATTCAAGGCATCTTTAGGGGCCCATTAACCGATTCATTGCGCGCGCGCGCGTTGCTAAGAAGGTGAAATTTCAATTCTGGTCACTTACGTCAGCCTGAGCGCGTAAAATAATAACTCAAAAGCTTGCAAATTCGCATACATTTTAGATCGGCTTTGTGTTTAGATCGGCTTTGTACAAGCAAAAGACAAAATAAGAGAAAGACAGTAAAACAAGAGCAACAGAAAGAGAAAAACTAACTCCGTGTGGCTTTGTTTGATCTTACCGAAGTGCGCTGGTAGTGTAAATTGCACACGCGCTGATAGATATCGGGCGCACGTCCGGGTTCTTTTAAATGCTAAAGGAAACGCGGTTTTTCATTAAATTACGTTATTAATTCTATGTGACCGTATCCCCAGGCTTTCTTTAATCTTGCATAATCCACAATTTCTTCATGAAGTTTGGCCAATAGTTCGTTTTCTTATCAATGATATGTTGCGAAACGGCTAGTGAAATCGCATAACACTTAAACCTTTTTATTTCTACATGACCACGTCCCCATTCTCTGTTCAGATTAGCGTGAACTAAAATCTCTTTGAGAAGCCTTCTTAACAATGTGTTTCCTCTGCGGTCAATGATATGTTGCGACACGGCTAGCGAAATTACCAAACACTGTATTTCTGGGGGTAGCCAATCCCAGTAACTCTATTAAAAAATTGCGAACAGATTTCAGTCAAACAAATGGCTACAAAGTGACTTTGTAACACGTTAAACTATCAGTACTTACCGCTTTGTGCAGGTCCATAGAGCGATTCATCTCATCGTCGGTCAGCTCAGCCATGATCAGCGCTCCTGGTAAGTAAAAGGATTTTTTAGGCCGCTCCTTTTATACGCGAGCCTGAAAAGTGATTGGTGCGCTCAGTTTTGAGAGGTGCCGTAATCGTCAGCTGCTGGCGCGCGGTCAAAGTTCAGGGGTAGCCGTAGTCGTCAGCTGCTTGCGCGCGTCAAGGCCAAAGTTCAGGGGTAGCCGTAGTCGTCAGCTGCCGGCGCGCGCGGTCAAAGGTCAGGGGTTGCCGTAGTCGTCAGCTGCTCGCGCGCAAACAAAGGTCAGGGTTGTGTGCGCGCGCTAGGGTTAAGTTGATGTCTGCGCGCGCCTGGGTCGGGTTGATTTCTGCGCGCGCCTGGGTCGGGTTAATGTCTGCGCGCGCTAGGGTTAGGTTTATGTCTGTGCGCGTAAACCCAAAGTCTACTTAGGTGGCACACGTCCGGGGCTGTGAGTGGGGTTAGCATAAAGCGAAGGCGTTCGTGCCAGACTTTATTCGTGTCTTCCACGGTGGTATGATGTGTGAGTTATGAAAAAATAACCAGACCTTTTTTTATTCTCAACAACAAATTTAATGTTTTTTTTCAAATAAAACTTTTACAACTTCCAACTTTTCTTGGCTTGCATGATTCTCTTAACAATGCGTTCTGTCATGGTTTTACGTCCGGGCAAATTATCGATGCCTTTGATCATCTTGGCGTCGGCTTTCCATTTGTCCTGTAAGTTCTTGGCCCTGGAATAGTCAATGTCGTGTTGTTTGGCCAGACGGTCCAGACGATTGATCCCTGGGTCTCCTCGCGCTAAACGTTTCTTCAATTTGGTCCCAGGTCCCATGTACTGATAACCGGGCCAATGAAACTCGATCCCAGTCTTGCTCAACCATTTCTGGATGTCGATCCCGTAGCCTCGTTGACGTCGGGTACTTCTTCTTGTCCCGGGTGGGGGTGCTTTTTTCTTTTTATTCACTGTCATAGCCTAGTCCCCGTCTCCAAGACTCTTCAAAATCTTCCCACCCTTCTTGTAACTTTCCCGCCTCTGTCTTCTTGGCCTTTTTGTACTTTTTTGCCTTGCCTTTTGGACTGTAACCACCGTCGTCGTCGTCTATGAATTTTTCGGCAACACCGATGGATCTTAAGAAACCTTTTTGCTCTTCGGATAAGGCGGTCTTTTTCTCACTCCCCTTTGTACTTGTGGATGGTTTCTCCTTTTTACTGGTGGATGGTTTGGGTGGAATGGGGGGTTTGGGCGTTTTCAGCGGCTTTTTAAGACCTGACGTGGAGGGTTTGGGAGTTTTCAGCTCCTTTTTCAGACCTGTAGTGGAAGGTGCTTCTTGGTTGATTATAACGGGGGCTCGGGCTGGTGGTTGTTTGTTGACTCCCTCGATGATCTGTTTCAACAGATTTTCGACGGGTGCGTCGGCCATGCCTTCGGGTTGTGTCGTGCCTTGGTACGAGATAGGACCGCGTGTGCCTGTCCGTATACGTTTCACCAGTTTAATTTCTTCACTGGCAATGGGTTTGGTCATCTTGACGGCCATGCTGTCGGGGATACGACTGTCTTTCAAGATGAGATGTTCTTCGGCGGCCAAACGTCCCGCTTTGTTCAACAAGGCACTCTGGGTAATCTGACCCTTGTAATAATCTTGTAATCGATTGAATTCTTGGACGGATACCATCAGGACTTCGTCCATCCCTGACTCAAGGTCGTATCGGGGAAATCGGACACTTATCTCAAGGCCGTCTCGTAACAGTCTTGCCAGTATCGTATGGCTTCCTCTTTCTTTTCCAGCTTCAGTTGAAGACTGGACGGTTTGCTTGCCTTGACCGCACTCCCTGCACAGCTCTATGCACCCATCGGGCGGACTGGTATCTCGCTTCGTTTGACAGGTTTCACAAAAGTCACCGTATTTTAAAGCCATATGCTCTTGATACAGAGCGTGGTACCTACGATTCCAGTACTCGGACGAATCTTTCCATTTGGCTTCGCGTCGATTGGCGTCTTGTAACAACTGGACGAGTTTGGGGATGGTGTTGGACTCTTCTTCTTTTGGGCGGGATGGGAAATTGGGTACCACGTCGATACCTTCGAGCGGGTAACCGTCTTTGTCGCGTCCTTTTACCGTACACGACATGCTCGAAAACAACCGCGTAATCCGCTCCAGAATCCGCTTCCGTTCTGCTGCAGGAGATGCTGCCTTCGACGCTTGAGGGACTTTCTGCGTTTACTCAATTCTAGCAATACGTTTTTATGCCTTTTCAGTTTCCTATAAGTCACTGCGTCGATGGGGATCCTCCTTTTCAGCAAATTGAGAACCATCTCGCTGACAGCATTGATCTGATCTTTGTTGGTGTGTTGCAACAATTCTTGACGTTTTTTTCGATTGGCTTCTTTCCGAACGCTCTGCAAGAAATGACGTTGTCGCCGTAACCGCTTCATCGTCTTCTTCCGAGTGGATTGTCACCCTCTTTTTATGGTTTCCTTCGACGCGGGAAAGTGGTTTGATAGGGTATCTTACGTATGAGTCTTTCGACTTTTCCCCTATTCTTTTGTAACTGTTTGTCCAAGAAACCGAGTGGTCCCGCCATAGTACCCAAACCCGCTGCTCTCAGCAAACTCTCCAGACTACCACCTCTTTGTCTCCTCTTCTTCTTTCCTCTCCTCTTCCTACGAACCTGCATGGTGTCGAGTGAGTGGTGAATCCATTAATCCTCGTTCTTTTATCGTCTTGCACGCATCTTTCTTTCCATGAGGTCTTGCAATGCTTTCTTGGCTTTGTAACCGGCAGTCCCCGGCGTTCCCAGTTTTTTTCTTCGCATGAGGACTTCCAATGCTCTCACGTCGCGGGCAGTACCCGTCACGGCTCTTTTTCTACGCGTGGTTGCGGCTTCGAGGGCTTTCTTGGCACCGTAACTGGCGGCACCCGACGCGGCCCCCGACGCCACGGCTTTGCCACCGGCTATCAGAGCGGGTATGACGGCCGCCAAGGGTAAAATACCCCCTTTCTGTCTCTTTCTTCTTCTCCGAGATTGCATGATATCGAGTGATTATGATTCCGCTAATCACGATCTTTTTATCGTTTTCGCCTTTTGGGCGTGGCAGCTTCGAGAGCTTTTTTGGCTCCGAAACCAGCGGCACCCGACGCGGCACCCAATGCCACGGCTTTGCCACCGGCTATCAGAGCGGGTATGAGAGCCGCCAAGGGTAAAATACCCCCTTTCTGTCTCTTCCTCCTTCTTTTCAACGGTCTTCGTCTTCTGTACATGACGTAATGATGCACGAAGGTGATCACCTGTCCTTTTATAGAGGAACGTGATGAAACTGTTTTTCGTAGTCTCGAACGTATCGGTCGTAAGTAGGAGGTGTGAAATCCGTCACCACGTCGTCTAACGTTTGCATCTTGGTCAAAAACCCATCCAATTCGTCCACTCCACCCAGAGCATAGTTCTTGAGTTCGGTCAGCGTCTTTTCGTAAGTCGTGTAAGCAAACTTGGTCATGTCCATCTTCAACGAATACTTCTTGAAATCGTTCCATCCTTTCAGTAAGGTGGCGAAAGCCGTCAATCCTACCACCGTGTACCCATCTTCACACACGGATCCCACGATGATACTCGCGGCCACGACCAGTAACGCTAGTCCGTTGAGAATGGCGTTACACAATTTGTAATGATTAAACATCTGTCTTCGACACCACTAATACTTGTGATAGAAAGCATACAACCCATCCAAACGTTTCAGGGAGTCAAATTCCACCACGGTCGTGAAAGATTCATCCAATAAACAGACCGACGTACTCATGACTATCTTCTAACTTTCTTTCGACACGTTCGATCTTTTTAGCTTGTTGCTCGTAGTCCCAGATCTCGTCCTTGAAAGCGGTCTCGATGGACTGGGTAAGGATGTCCTGGACTTGTCTGTAACTCTCACACCCGTCCACGATGCGTTTCATGTCTTCGTGATCCATGCTAGTCTCATCCCAGTAAGAGCGAGAGCATCTGCATAGATGCAGAAAGTAGGGGAACCACTTGACTTCACTCCTTACCATCTTTTTTATCGTCGTTTCTTGCGTTTTTTCATCAGTTTTCGGACCCCGTAGCCAACGCCTGCCCCGGCGGCACCCATGGCAGCCCCAGTTCCAGCTCGGACTCCGGTTTTAACGGCACGTTTACCCAAAGCCTTGACCAACCCCAACACGGCCCCTTTACCGATGGGAGCTAGTGTAGACAAGGCACTCACAAGATCTCCACCACGTTGATCAGGTGATATGATGTCAAGGAAACCTTCTCCTCGTTGCTGTCTCTTTCTCTGACGACGTCTTCTCATGATTGTCCTCATCCTCTCAGTTACGTACACTGGTCGAATTGCGTGTCACGGTAGAACGTTGTCCGTTTTTATAGGTGGTCGTGATCGTGTTGGTGGTCGTGATGCCGGCAATGCGACGACCCGCCACCGTTTGCTGTTGTTGTCGCAACATCTCTTGCAGTTTTTGCTGCATCTGGGCTTGGTTGAGACTACGGTCTCCTCGACCCGGTTGTTTGACCAAAGGTGTCGTACCCACTCCCATCGTGACGTTGGTGCGTGCTGCACCCTTGCTGGCTGTACCTACCCCGATCGTGGGACCTGCAGCCACTGCCACGGGTGGTGGCGGCGTCATCTTCGGGCTTCTGCCTACACCCACGGTTGGAGATGGTGACAGAGCTCTATAATCACCGCCTGATGCCATCTCTTGCTACTTTCTTCTTTGCCGGCACTTCTTGGGTATGAACCAAACTCTCGAAACCTTCACCATTATATGCTTTCACGATGGATCGTACTTGACGATGACTCGCACATTGAGTGACCCGTTTCATCGGCTCGTAGTACATTTCATTAGACCTCATCACGTAATAAATTTTCACAAAAGCGAATGAACAACGGAAACCAAGACGACTCGCTCCTCAACATGCTGCTGCTGCTTTCTTGGCCAACACCTCTTGGGTATGAATCAAGTTCTCGAAATCCTCGTCGTTATAGGCTTTTACTATGGACCGCACTTGACGACAACTCGAACAGAGACAGATTTGTTTCACCATCTCGTAATCCTCTTGCAACGGAGAATAAACCTAGGGAACCACTCGGCTTCACTCCTCAACATGGTGGTAGCGCGAACTGATGGCATCGTACGAATCCTTCGTCTTTTAACACACGGCTGAGGACCCGTTGATCGTCCAGACTGGCTGGATGAAGATCCAATAGCATGTAACCGTAAGGGCGATCGGTGACCTTTCGAAACGTGTCCAACACTTCCGGCCATCGCGTGGGAAACGATTCCGGTAATAGATTTCGTATCCCCAATTGATCCCGAGGGTTCTTGAAGGCCACGATGTAATGGGCGTTGCGGGAAATGGTCTTGGCGAATTTTCCGTTGGGGAATAGATCTTGACACAAGTAAATCACCGTGATGTTCCGATGATGAGAATGTTTGGTGAAGAGATCCAAGACGCGCTTGTCGTTACCGCCCTCGTCCATCAGGTCGTCCAGGACCAGGACACCCCCTCGTGGGAACCATCGGGGTAGCTGTTCGTTGTCCGGGATGCCTTCGTGAAACTTGACCCCTCCCTTCTTGAGCTCGTCGAAGCCATCTTGCCACGATCCGTAACAGTAATGAATACTCTTCGGGGGTTCTTGGAAAGAGTCGCCGTTCTCCAAGAGAGGTTTGGTGGTAAACACCGTCTTGCCGCAGCCAGAGGGACCCGCTATCAACAGACTCGACGGAGTGTGAAATCGAAAGGCTTTGCGTCGTTCCATGTTTCAGACTAACTTGCAAAGTGATGTCGGAAGTACTTATCGGTAAGCGTCCGTTTGCATTCTGGCTCGCAGTCGCAGGTAGAAAATGTCGGATAGGCTATATCCTTTTCAAGTATGAATCGGACTAGCCGATAACTGTCGCAATGCGTTCCAGGACCCTACGATGGGGATGATTCGAGGACAAGTCGAGATACTTGTCTCGAGGGAACCATCGGACTTCACCACGCAACATCTTTTTTTTTCAACTGAAAACTTTTATTCAAACCAGCTTACTTTAACAAATGACGCACTCCTCTAGAGGAACCTCGCGTGTCCTGGTGACACGGGGTTTTACAAATCTTGCGCCAGATCAACTTGTCCACGACCAAACGTTTTAACATCTGTCCTACTTTATGATCGTTCTCTACAAAGTCGTTTCTCTTAAAACGATTCAAAAACGCGTCCATGTCACGACCTTCGGCTCGGTCGATCAGGAACATCAAGGCGTAGTCGCCGCAACTTTGACTGAAGAGTGACTGCAAACTCTGGCCGTTGAAAATCTGGTTCTTGAAATGACGGTCCAACCATTCTCGGAGCGGTTCGGCGGTTCCGTACACCTCCAACTGGAGACCGTAACTGTCCAGGATATCGCACTTGTCCTTGTCGGCCCACAAAGCGATCCAATGCATGCCCGGTTTATCGTGAGGGTCCGTGTTCACGATGTATGCGGTCGGTCCTTCTTGAGGCAGTGTCTTGGGAAGCCGATCGTAGGGTACCGTTCCGTAAAAGACGCGACAGAGTGTCGGATACACTCGGGCTAAATGATCCAGTTGTAGATTAGTCAGGGCTACTTTCTCCATTGTGTTCACTGGTACACGTCGTAGGTGACGACTCGGTTCTCGTTGATCTCCAACAAGTTCTCGAACTCGCCGTACAACAAGATGGTCAGGTTTGCTCCTGGATTAGCTCCAAAATCGATCACCAGACGCAGCTCACCGGTCTGCTTGGGGTTCAACACTGGACTGTCCAAACATCCATTGGCCGTGTTATCAAATACAAACAAGTTGCATCTCTTGCCGTGCCCCCAGTCCTCTTTTCTGACCATGTTTCCTTTTCCCCGACACAAAGCTCCTGAGGCTTGGAGGAATCTGTAGTAGCCTCTCTGATCTTTACTGTCCCCATCGTATTGGAGCTCCAATGTCTCGTAGGGGTACTCTTCACCTCTCACCAATTGTTTGATGGAAGAGATATTGAATTTTCCAAAAGTAAACGGATTGACCGTCACAGTTCCATTGAAGGCTGTTTGTTTCATCAACGCCACCATCAACCGATTAGGCAGCTGGTTGTGGAAAGGATTACTGCACTCAAAGTGGCGATTGTCATTGGCGTGAGAATAGGTACGAATTTCACCTCTCACCGTGGGGTAAGTGACCACTTTTCCACCATTCATGTCGGACACGATTTCTCGGTACACCGAGGGAGTCACTGTCACTTGGGACAGGAAAAGTCTCACTTTCACGTCGGCTTCAGTCAGTATGAGAGTATCGGCACCGGCCCATTGGATGGTCCACAGAGCTGGGGCATTGAAGTACATGTCCATCTGGATCTGCATGCCAGGTACCAGTATCTTGCTAAGATGAAACACTTCCAAGTATGGTTTGAACCTCAAAGTCACACTCTTTCCACCAAGAAACTGGACTCGACCTCTGGACCATATTCTTGAGATCTTGAGACAGAGCTTTGTAATCGTCGTGAGTCGTATCCATCATATTGGCTGTCATTACATCTGCTTCTCCACGACTGGGTACACCGAGACAATTGCACCAACCGTTGGGTGTCAGAATCGTTTCACCGTCGTCTCGGTCGTGGTTCAACAGCGTCTCGATGTAGGCTTTGTAGTGGTAAGTATCGGTCTGGGGGCTGATGAGAGTGCCATTCAATCTCACATTGATCTGCTTGAAGAGGCTGTGTGCCAGATTGTTTTCGAGTCCGACGAGATCCGCTTGCGTCAGATTGCCGCCGCCACCTTTCTTAACGGTCCATTCCACTTCGAAGAAACTTTCGTTCAAGTCGATAAAGTCTTCTTGCGGATCCACTTGGAAGGTCACGGGGTTGATCCCCGTATTGAACGGGTTGATTCTCACCACACGTCGAGACGACATGCTGAGATCAGTGGGAGGGACATTGAACATGTCCAGGCGGGGGTTTCGTACCCCCGCCGACCGGGCATGGGCTACCATGTCCGTCATCGTCTACGGCGGCGTCGTCGTTTGCTTCTCAGTGCAGACTGTACCCAACGATAGTCAGGAAGTTGTGATCGAGTGGGGAATATCGTACCACCTTTATACGTGCGTCGTCCAGGGACACGTCTCACGCATCTCGAGTAGATGGGAATCATAGTCCAAACAGGTCTCTCCTCACTTTTTTGGCCAACGCTCGTTTGATCTCTTTCGTCGCTTTACGTTTGACGGCTCGTGTGGCTCCTCGCTTGACCCCGGCCAGTCCACCTTTCCAATTGGGCTTTTCTCCTTTGCCACCCGCATTTAAACCTTTCAGACCCTCCATGGCCGTCTCGGTCAGAACGTCTCTGAGAATGGTGGGACCTCGGGTCTTGATGTCTGTCCAGGTCTGACCGAATCTGTCCCCAGACTGCTTAGGTTTGTTGGGTTGAAATCGTACTAGGGCTCCTCCGATCATTTCTTGAAGTGTAAGGTCACGATCGTATTGCCAGGTCCAAATTTCACCAGTTCACCAGTTGTCTCTGCCACTTACACTTCTATAATGTCTTGCACTTCTTTGCGCACTTGAATATATTGAATGTGAAGAGGTTCGAAGTACTGAACACCAGCTCCTCTTCGAATCAAGTTGACTTCTCTCAGTAAATCCGTGACTTGATTCCCTATTACACTACTTCCTCCCACGTCGGAGTAGACGAACAAGGAACGCGAACTACTCCCCACCACGGCTTCAAAAGCCTTGTTCAGGTTCAGAAAACGCCAATTGCAATAGATGCTGAGTTTTAAATATCCATACTCGCTGACCGTCCAAAAAAACAGGATTTCCGTCCTTGTCATGTATGTCATCGAGGACACCACTGTTGGGAATTTTATCGTCAAAAAATTCCGTCTGTATGTTAGGTCCCAGTTCGTATACCTTGGTCGTTTCGTTTTGTTTGAGCCAACACATTTTCGCAGCTAAGTTAGCGTTGAAATGTAAAGCCGGAATGTGGGAGAAAGAAATTTGTATAATGTCTTTGTTGTCAGTTACCAGTTCTTCACCTTCCCACTTCAACTTGACGTAGGTTCTTTTACCACCGGTGACGTATTCCGCTCCAAATTTGGCACCGGAATTTTTGTGCATGCCTTGTCGCTCGAAATAGGCGATCATGGATTTCATGAATCCATCACCGGTCACGTTGTGGAACACATCTTTGAGGTCCTCAGTGTCAAAGTAAGCTTCTCCAAACGTATGCCCGTCTGAAGTCTGATGTTCAATACGTCTCCATGCGTAATAGGCCAAGATGACTTTCTTATCCGTCTTTTCATTCGTAAAGGAAGGAATCGAGACTTGGGCGTCGGGTAGGGAGATGCTACTCATTCCCACTTTCCATCCTTGTCCCTCCAGACGTATGGGATTAGGTAACCTGATCTTGAAATGGTTCGCTGTGTTCTCCGGAAATTCGCTCTTGTTGCTGTGACTGGGTAAGCTCACATAAAAATCACTCATCTTTTCTTACGAAATGTAACGTGATGGTGGTCACACCCGAAACAAAGTTCACCAGTTTTCCGTCGTTCTCCGACACTTGTGTCTCTACAATGTCCACTGTGGTGGTGCGCACCGGTAGATATAGGACGTGTCTGGGTTGAACGTTGAACACATCCGGATCGTAACGAACCTGTCTCAACAGATTCGTGACTTGATTTCCCGTCACCATACTCTGTCCCACATTCGAATACACGAACAAAGAACGACGATTGTGACCAAACCCTTCTTCGTAACTACGATCCAGGTCCATGAAAACCCAATTGATGAAAACACTCAGATGTAATGCGTCTGGGTCGATCTTGTAAAAAATCTCGTCCCCATCATTCTGGGGTATGATCAAGTCCAAGGCAGTGGGTACGATTTCCTTGGGAAATTCTTTTCTCAAATTGGGTCCCAAGACGTAACCAGGTCGTCCGTTTTGCAACTTTCCCATCTTGATCCATTTTATCTTCTTGGCCAACTCGATGCCGATGGACATCTGGGGATACCTAGCCTTACCATTGATCTGGATGGTGGTGCACGTTCTCGAGTTGTCGATGACGCACTGTCCGTTCTCGGCACGATGCATGATCGTGTACAGCATTTCGGTGGGATCGTCGGGTTTGCTCTTTTTCTTGAACATTTGCAAGTCGTACACCGTTTGATCCCTCAAAGACCACATGTATCGATCTCGTGTCATGTTCATGAACTCGGTACCAGTCCTCGGCGTGAATTCCAAATCCCTTTCTTTGATCTGGACCATTTCTTCTGAGTGGAGGTTGATTTTTGGGTCTATCAACTCGATCCAACCCATTTGAAACAGAAGAGAATCTTTCAAATCCAGTTTTCGGAGAGCGGACGGGAAAGAGATGTCGCTGATACCTACTTTCCATTCCGATTCTCTCAACTGTAACGGGTACGGTAAACGATTCTTGGAACTGTTGGCCTTGTTATCGGGGAACTCCGACGTGCTGGCATTGCTCATCAACTGCACGTAAAAGTCTCTAGGACTCTCATTCATCCTTAAAGTGTGACGTCACAGACGTCACTCCCGAGGCAAAGTCCACCAGTTTTCCGTCGTTCTCGGCCAATTGCGTCTCCACTATATCCAGACGATTGCTGCGCACAGGTTTATATTGAATCTGAGGAGGTTCGTAGTTCATCTTGGTAGGGTCGTGAGGCACTTCTCTCAATAGGTCCGTCACTCGATTCCCCGTGATCGTGCTACGTCCTACATTCGAATACAGGTACGTGGGACTACGAGGAGGAGGAATGTGTGGAGCGACGCTGCCACCCTGGTAGACCTTGGCGTATTCCTCGTCCAGATAACTGAAGCGCCAGTTGCAATAGTAACTGAGCTGTAATACCCCATCGCTCGACAAAATTCCAAAAATCATTGGTGCGAGTGACGTCATCGTTAGTCCAATCTCTCTTGAAACCCCTGGGCACCAGGTCGTTTTGGAACATTTTCACCATATTAGTAGTCATGTGAACAGAGTAATACGATTCCTCGTTAATCCAGCCCATCGTCTTGACGAGTTTAGGACCAAAAAAACACTTTGGGAAGCCGTCTGTCTCCGGATTCATCGAGGAACGTGTCGGTGTTACTCAGAATCAAATCATTCCCATCCCATTTGAACACGGGGTAGTATTTTTTTCCGTCTGGAGCTCGTAGACTTTCACCTTCGTGATCCATGTACCGGGTCAAGCGTTCGTGAAAACGATTGACGATGTATTGCATGAGAGATTTACCACTCGTCACTTTGTATCTGTCTTGGTGGAGTTCCTTCCCGGTGACTTGAAATGACACACGGTAACGCGCCGGGACCCACGAACCATCGGATGTCCTGATAAACGTTTCAATGGTCCACTCGAATCGACACAACATATCGTCATCGTCAAAGTTGTACATTCGATGAGTGAGAGCTTGATGCGGTCGTGCAGGGGGTATCGGGTAAGAAATGCTAGCCAACCCCACTTTCCATTCCTTGTCGTCGAACGAGAGGGGATAAGGTAGACGATTCTTGAAACTGTTGGCTCGGTTGTCGGGGAATTCGGCGGTGCTGGCATTGCTCATCAACTGCAGGTAAAACTCTTTCATTTTGTCTTTTTGAACACGTCCTTTTTCTCCAACCAACTGTCGTACTTGACTGGCCAACCTTTCCAACGTACCAAGACTTTATCCCCTTTCCGTTTGACGATCTTGTCGATACGGAACAGATCGTCGTCTTCCACGGTCACTTTCTGCAAATCTTGCGAGTAAAACGTTCTCTCGACCGCCGTACCATCCCATTCTTCCACCTTGTAGGTCGGAACCTTGCCCGAACGCACCCCTCGCACCACAAACACCTCTTCGGTCCACCCGGGTAGATACCCTTTCTTGAACTGCCTGAACTTCCTGTTCAGTCTCACGCGATCCCCGACTTTGAGTTGAGGTTTCTTGAATTTGCCCTTTTTACCGTAAAGAGTCTCCCACACGTCTTCGCTATTGGCCGAGGTCACTTGTTCGGGAGCCATCTTGATACTACGATGATACGATCGATTGTACCCTTTGACCAGATCTTGCAACACGGGCACAAAGTTCAACGTATTCTGCACGGTAAAGTACCGGTACAATCGCTCTTTCAAGGTCCGATTGAACTGTTCCACCACACTGGCTTTCGTATCCCCACTGGTCGAAAAATGATGAATACCCTTCTGTTTCATCAAAGCCTGAAACGTCTTGTTGTAGAATTCCTTCCCGTCGTCCGTCTGAAGATTGATGGGTTTTCTTCCGCCTTTCAAGATCTTGGCCATCGCCTCTGCCACCGCTTTTCCCGTCTTGTTTTTCACGGGCTGGACCCAGGCGTGCTTGGAAAACACGTCCACCACCGTCAGGAGATAACGATACCCTCGATTGTACTTGGCGATATTGACCACTTCGATCAAATCGGTCGTCCATTGCTCGTCGATTCCGAACACCATGACGGGTGCCGTGGGAAACCGACGACGCCTGGGTTTGTGCAACGTGTACCCCAAATCGCGTTGCAAGACCTCGCGAGCTCGTCGGACGGAAATCTTATTGGCCTTAGCAAATCGCGTCAGACCACCCAGACTACCGGGTTTCAAAGGATCCCTATACCGCGCCAATAACGTCCCGGTCGAAAGCTTTTTTTTCCTTCTTCTTAGAATTCTTCTTCATAATCGCCAAAGTTTGTAAACGCACTCTCTCCACAACTCACAACGTTGCTCCCGGACGTCGAGATACTTCTTAAATGAATCGGGTTGCTGTTTCAACCACAAGATATAAACGACAAAACGCATCACGTTGGGCTCGACATTCGTGTAGTCCAACACCTCCAGGGGTGAATCGCTGAAATAATCGGGAATGGGACTACCATCGCCGTATCTCGCATAGACTCTCTCGCACTTGGAACACAGCGTGTAACAACTCCACCGATCGGCCATGTTCGCACACACTCTCGACAACCACCAACTCAATGCATGAGACATGATTAATGACTCAAGCCAATTTTATTTCAACTTCTTATATAGGTACAAACATCCTGTCTGATTGGCGAAAGACCGACTGAGTATACACTTCGTCCGTTATTTCCATGTTCTTAACATCTTTCAAATACTCTTCATCATATTCGTCCTCGAAGGACTCCCAGGAAAAATGTTTACAATTTCTCCAACAACATTCCTCTTTACCGGGTCTCACGTTGACGCATGACATCATTCATCAACCGTTCCAGCTTCAGGCAGATCTCCCTGTAATCACTCGTGTTGAAAGTCAGCAAAGACTTCACTCTGGAACTCTCGTCTGCCTCCATCACCCGTCGTGCCAGGGCCCTGCCGAACCGCAAGGGTTCACATAGATCACGGACGGCTTCACGCATCATGTACGTGATGTTTTGGGTGGCAATCAAACAGATACGATCAGCATCCATGACGGGTTCCCGACTACGAACAAAGCGAAAATCGTTCAGCTTTGGTCTATACAGCACACGACACCACTCACCACAAAACAGATACACTCGTTCATTCTTCTTCATCAACTCCAGAATCGTACCACCCCAGTCCGGGCGACGCCTCATCAACGTATCGAAATGCCATGTACCCTCGGGTCATCTCCCTAACGGTTCAAAGAGATTGTCAAAAATGTACACTGTCACGTCTGACATAGTCTCGAGAGCGTTCAAGGGTTTCACCTTCTCTTCCACGATCTGCATCACTAGCTCCCGAATCTGGTTAGAGTTGCTGTAGTAAGTCATTTTGACCAAAACACTATGTAATCGTTAAAGTTCTTTCCTTCTCGATCCAAGCGCTTCGTGATCCCCAACTCCAGCAAATGCGGATGGTGACTTCGTGTACCCCAGTCAATCAAGTGCCTCTGAAGCCTATAGTACAAAGGAGAGACGATACGAAACTCCAAGTCAAATATCTTATGAGACAAGGGTCTTTCGCCTTATTCTTCGTCTCTTTCCAAACGCTCAGAACATAGGTTGAATTCTTTTCTCAGATCTTCAATAATCTCTTTCACGTCTGTCTCATTCAAAACTCTGGGTTGACGAGTCATCACTGAACAAGTGACGAATGCAGCGTACGCACGCGCGCCTTTTATAGCCGAGCCGCAATCTCCACTTTTTACTGACCACGCGTTATTCACAACCAATCAGGAGCCAGAGTATGACATGACATCTGATTGGTCCTCGAAAGACGCAATATAATCGATCCACGCGATTTCAAATCACACACATTATTCCATAGAGACACTCGTAGGTGTCATGACTTCCCTCGGTGAACCCAAAGAGGTACGAATGATCCGTCCGGTAAATTCGGACCAGACAGTTACATCGACTACGGAGCTTATTCCCCCGCCAAGTATCCCGACAAGAAAAAAAAAGCCGCTCGCAAGAAACTGAAACTGGATATCCCCAAGAGAGAAGAAGGTAAACTACAATATACGTTAGACCGATGGCTCTTCAAAACACGCTCTCGTGTACGTTTCAAAAAACGCGCACTCCTCAAAGAGATCACGCCCGACTCTGTGCGTTGGACCACAGTACCTCTCAAAGGCTTCTCCGAACCATGGAGTGCCTTCTCAAAGAAACGACAACAAGTCAAAAGTGAAATGAAACGTAACCATTACTGGCGAAGACAAAGACCGACTCCCAAAAATGCGCGAAAAACCACGCACGTCCTAGAAAGACTGCTACGAGAAGACACTCGACTGGGATACTAACTCTCTTTTCTTGCTCATAGACTCATATCCACCCACCATTCAAGGCGGACTCGTGTCATTAGTAGGACTCGACAAGTTCGAGAAAGACAACCTCGTAGAAGTACCACCAGAAGTGGACGACAAAGGGGAATTCACCGAGGTGCAAGTGTTGGAGGAGTTTAACCCTGATCAGTTCTTGGACCAACTGAAAAAACAAGATCACACCTGCCCGCGTTGTTGGGCGCCCATGCAATTCGGAAGTGTGTAAACCCCCGACGGTATCACCTGGCAGTATTACCGGTGCCCCTCTTCCAGATTCTTCACCAAGTGTTATGTGACCTGCAGAGCCAGTGAAGTGAGCGCCTACTTGCAACGCGTTCCGAACAGACCCACCCCTGCTAAAGAAATTAGACCCAGCCAGTTTCCGTTGTCTGTGCAACAAGTCCCTGGTATTGGCCACCTCCCACTCGGTCAATAACCCAGGCCGACTCTATCTCAAGTGCCCCAAGTGCACCTGCAAGTTTTTTCAATGGATCGACGAACCACCCCGAGGAATCGCCGAAGCCCACTTGATCAACGGACAATGATCCCACGTTTCTCAAATGTAAAACCATTATTTCACATTTTGTTACTTTATAATAAAATTTATTCACATTAGATCCGACGTTTCTCAAATGTAAAACCATTATTTCACATTTTGTTACTTTATAATAAAATTTATTCACATTAGATCCGACGTTTCTCAAATGTAAAACCATTATTTCACATTTTGTTACTTTATAATAAAATTTATTCACATTAGATCCGACGTTTCTCAAATGTAAAACCATTATTTCACATTTTGTTACTTTATAATAAAATTTATTCACATTAGATCCGGCGTTTCTCAAATGTAAAAACCATTTGTTACTTTATAATTAAAAAACATTTATTCACATTAGATCCGACGTTTCTCAAATGTAAAAACCATTTGTTACTTTTATAATAAACAAAATTTATTCACATTAGATCCGTCGTTTCTCAAATGTAAAAACATTTGTTAGTTTATAATTAAAATATAATTCACATTCAACTGTGTCAATTGAGACCTTTTACGCGCTACGAACTCCTCAAAAAATCCTTGACGCGCGCGCAGCTGACGACTACGGCAACCCCTGACCTTTGACCGCACGCGCGAGCCCTGGCAACCCCTGACGCGGCACCACTATAGACCCTTATTTGGACATCACATGACCTGTGACGTCATATTTCGATGACTTAAGACCGCTGACTTGTACACTAAAATCACAAATGCTGCAATCTGATTGGTCGAGAGATTGCCACGTCATTTTTTGCTGAATGCTGATTGGCTACCGCCCCTATAAGCGTGTTACACTACTTATGAGTTTCGTTCATTTTGTAGCATTACTTTTCACGCCAACGTTTGTAATTTGATACTTTTGTTTTCCTCGCCAATGTATGCAACAAGATACCTTCGTTTCCACTAAAATATAAGAAAGATGTGTATTTTTGGTACCACAACTACAACAAAACGACGTAAAAATATTGCCAAGAATGCATTTTCACGTCGGGTTAGGAGCGCCCGAAAATTGTTAGTTTTTGCAAACATAAATGAAAAACCAAACATAAATGTAAAAGATCATTTTAATAGACCGAGCCGTCTTTCTCTGAGACTAATGTGAATATGTCCAATTTTTCGGCTGAATTTATTGCGGCCGTAGCGCGAAAACCGCAATTCTCCTTTTTGTTAGATTTCTCAAAATCAAAAACTCTCTGACAAGTTGTAGTCTTATTTTCGAAAATAGTTCACCAAAGGGTTTCTCCTGGCAAAATATGAAAAAATCCGTGATTTCAGTTTTGAAAATCAATTCTCGATATTTACAGTCCCCTGGTCTTAAATATCTGCTGAAAAGTCGAAGAGGAACGATTTTGCTTTATTCAAAACGTAAATTTTCATTTCACCGATAGACAAGAATTAATCTAATTATCCAATAGTCACGTCGAATCGCGGAATAGTGCGTTCTAATTCTGTTGCCAGCCGAGTTGGTGTAAACAATAAAACCACATCAAAGTAATGCACCTATCAATGTTAAGCCGCTGGGGCGGGGGATGGGGGCAGGCCGGGCAAAGGCAGAGGATTTGAACTCCGATCATCTTTTCAGTTTAAATGCCCGACCCCAGGGAAATTAACCTTGCTCAAAAGAGTGCAAATTCCCCATCCCAGGGATATTAGTGTTGTTCAAAAAAATGCAAATTCTCCACCTCTACCTAGAAAAAGGTATAGGTCTGTCAAAAAAAGGATTAAACATAAAAAAGTTGTGAATAAAAGGCTACAAAGCAACAACTTCAAAATGCAACGTCTGTTTAATATAGAAATGTCACCTAATTTATATTAAAATTGTGACGATTGCCTAAACTTATACCACTAAACAAGACTGAAAACATGGAAATTCTTATCACGGCTAATGTCCTACACCATCGTGACATTTTAATTACTTACATTTTAAACAGAAACGATGGAAATAAAATGTTAACCTCTATCTGTAGTGGAGAAATATGAAAAAAGCCCCATAAGAGGACTCAAGATCTTAGATGTATTCACTAATTCATAATAATACACTGCACATGGTAGGCTCATAAAGATGAAGTTCAATAATTCAATTTCGTTTTAGTACTAAAATTATGACCATGCTTAGAAACAACATGCATTACAAATAGAATGTATGAAGGTGAATATCCTGTAAAATGTTTCATAATTTCAATTCACTTGAGCTTAAATTAAAAACAGTCTTACGTTATGTAGGGTTCGGAAATTTGTTTCCATACACAACTTTCGAAATACAAATCAATGATGTTTAGCAATGGAGTTAACCTTTAACTAAGGGAAAACTAAGATCTGTAACAAAGGCCTTGTTTACAGAATGTCTGCAACAATCTTCAGTTCCACACCAAACTTCTGAGCATCTCATGCACGGCCAGCGATCTGGAACATTGTTTTGTTCCAATTCTGTACAGTTTGTTTCCAGTCATTCTCGGTCATCCAAGATGGCGGATATTGCGGATATCCAAGATGGCGTCGGTAGGGCTCAGTCCACTAGCGGTTGAGGTCAAAAGTTCCAACCCCCGGGGCTCGGCGAATGATTAAAAGTCCCAAACACGGGCAGACTTGTTCCGTCAAAAACCCCGCCTATGCCCGTACATCTGAACTCGAGAACGGAGTTTATCGCAGTAGCAATGCTAGAACGCATGCGTCTTATATGTTATGAAATGTATCTGTCACCTAACATATAGTCGACTTTGACGCTAACTAATCTGCGCATGCGTTTGGAGCAAATTGCTTTTGTTCTTGAGAGAATGGCACCACAAGAATAGCATGAGATTTGCAAAACCATATATGCATTTTTGTCATGTTATCAAAGAAGGCAACGTAAGTATGAAACGTTTTGCGTAATGTACTCGGGTACCTACCGCACCAGTCCCCCTTCCCGCGAGGCTAATTGATTGAAATTAGCTAATTAAACAAACATTAAAGTTTACACCTTATGGCGTTAGTGCTTTTGTGTCTAAGCGAACAGCAGCCCCCTAAAACATCCCAATAGTGTACTCTGCACTAATAAACCTCGGGTAGAACATGAACCGCGCTCGGCCCATGGTCGCGCAGTTAATAAACCACGGGTAGAACGTGAACCGGTTAAAGAATAAATAAACCACGAGTAGAACATGAACCGCGCTCGGCCCATGGTCGCGCAGTTAATAAACCACGGGTAGAACGTGAACCGGTTAAAGAATAAATAAACCACGAGTAGAACATGAACCGCGCTCGGCCCATGGCCGCGCGGTTAAAAAAGATGATAAACCACGGGTAAAACATGAACCGCGCTCGGCCCATGGCCTCGTGGTTAAAAGAAAAAAACCCAAGATAGCACTTGTGGAAGGCATTTCTGCGCACTTTTCGAAATGTGTATTGCACCAACCTGAGGGAAATGAGGGGACGTGCGATATTTAACCTTCCTGGGTAGACGTCACAATAGCCGCTGGACCCATTCATTCTAACAGGGATATTAAGCAACGACGACGACGATGCCTAGGACGACGCCTAGTGAAAAATGATTTTATATTTTACAAGCGAAATTCGCGATTGTCGGGGGAGGCGCGGTGGCCTCATGGTTAGTGCGCTTGACTCCGGAGCGAGCGGTCTGGGTTCGAGCCCTGGGCAAGACACTTAACTTTCACGGTGCCTCTCTCCACTCAGGTGTATAAATGGGTACCGGCGAATTTAATGCTGGAGGTAACGCTGTGATGGACTAGCATCCCATCCAGGGGGGAGTAGAAATACTCCTAGTCGCTTCATGCTACTGAAACCGGGATAAGCTCCTGCTTGATGAGCCACTTGGCTCGTATGCAGACTTAACCTTTACCTAGATCTGTTCGGTACGCCAATGGCTCTAAAAACGTCCTTAAGCCAAATGCACAACGACGTTCAATTCCAAATGAAAGTACGAAAAATTAGCTGTCTTCGCCCACGTTCCGTAGACGACACAGAACTTGATCATTTCACGTTGTTGTTTTGCGGAGGACGGCAAAGAAATGTTCAAAGATCTATAACGCACGTGCACAGCTATTGTTTTGCTTATTAAACCTTTTGTTTAGTGACGTTCTCGTTGCCGTCGTCGTCGTGGTTTGCTTGAGCTCCCTAATAAACTTGTATCTATCCATCTATTTGCACCACATGCGGTCAGCGGTAACACTATTTTAGTGCATGCTAAACTTATTTCTACGATATAAAGATACGTTGACTCGTGAACATTACTTGTGGGTGCCGCGGGTCCTGGGTGCTTGTTTACAGCTGTCTCGTGAAAGGTTGCAAAGCAAAAACGTTCGCGACAATGCCGAAAGATTGTGCTATATTGGCGCTTGTTGACCGAACCTTTGTGTTTTAGCGGAAAGAAAAACGTTAACGAAGACATGTATTCATATATTTTTTTCTCCTATTGTGCTGAAACACTGGCATTGTCGAGTGTGCTTTTACGTTTCTGTAGGAAAAACTTTCGCGAAACAGATCTCCATGTATTAATTGCTCTGCTCGATAAGAACAGTTTGTACTTTTGAGTATAAGATGTAATACTGCATATTATACAAAAGAGACCGTATTCCCCCACATTTACAACACTATTTTATTTCAGATAGCGAAAAAAGTGGCGCAGTCTCACAGCCAACCGAAATTGTCGAAAAATTAAAGTGCCAGACTGCACTCTTAACCCCTTTCCCAAAATGTATTTAACCTTGACAAAAAGTGTCATTTTAACAAGCTAATCTCAATTCGATAATGAAAATGGAAGTCACCAGGCTCATTTTTGGGTTTTAAGCAATTAAAACTAAATTTGGTATGTTTCAAAGTATTGTATCGTCACGTTCACGAGAAAACTTTTACCTTGGTTTTGTTTTAACTTTACTGAGGTGAAATTTTTAATCGTGTAAACACAGTAGCAAGCCTCGGTAAATGCCTCATCAGACATGGTTTAGCTCAGTAACCGACGGTAACCGAGGAAAAGCAGACGTTGCCGCGATATCTTGGCAGCGAGTGTTCGCGCGTGGAGCGCGTAAAGAAGAGTAAAATACAGGGGCACCCAACGAAAATAGACAAAGATTCCTCCTAATGTAAGTAGGTTTCAAGTCAACGGGCAAAAAAAACTAACTAAACTCATGTTTAGGCATAGAAATCCCGGACTGCTGTTTCCCTTTCATCGTCAGGTGCCGTAAGCGTTTCGTTTCTGTTAGAATCTCAGTAGCTTAGTAGCAGTGTACAGACAGGCGCAACTAGAAGAAGACCTACCACAATTAGAGAGAAAAAAAAATCATAATCGAGGTATATGGAGAAGAAAAGTACATATTGGAATTTAAAGCGGCCCCGAATAAGAAAAAGTACCGGTAAACATTTACGAAGCCCGGGCTCCGTGGCAGATGCCGTTTCAGGTTTTTTGAGGGAAGAGGCTCAGCGAGATATCAAAATTTTCTTTCCACTATTCATCTACAAAGCTTTACACTTAAGGAGAGTTTAGCTCGACATCACCCTAAGCAAATTGACAACGACCTGCGTTCGACATTGGAGTAAAATCAAATTTTATAATTTCCCAATAGTTTCTGAGCAACATTGCAGCACTTGCTTTCCGAGAATACCTCAAACCGTCCGTTGTATGCGCCCTACTGTAGTTAATTAGTTTCGTGTAAACAGCTTCTCTAATAACTGCGGTTTAGTTACGAAACCTCGGTGAGCAGTAACCGTAGTAAACCTTTCTCGTGAAATCACGGCATCAGTTTTGATTAGGTCGTAATTTACTAACACTTTAATAACGGGACATAGAAGTTTAGCAAGATACGGTGTGGCACAAAGTTTTACGGGAGTTTTTTTGAGATTGGGTAAGACTGGTGTTTCCAGTTGGGTATCGATGTTTTTCAATTTTCAGGAAGTCGCGTTTCCTTGAAATATGACATAGTCAGCTTATTTATATTACCCAACACGGCAATGCAATCAGTTACTCTATTACGATTACGTCTTGTCCCATTTTTGTAGTTATTTTAACAGCTACACCTGTGGTGAACCATGAACAATTTCATCAGTTTCATTTGAAGATACATTTTAATTAAAGGCATCAGCAACATTCTGCATGTGAGGTTTGTATGTACAATTTCGCCGGTGGAGTAAATTTTTGCGAGGAAAAATCTTGCGGGAACGTTATTTTTGTTGGAACATTTTTTTTGTGGATCATGGAAAAACCGCAAAATTGGCAAAAACTAGAACCAGCGAAAATTTCGTGTTACACGGTAGTCCCATCGAGTACTCAGCTAACGTTTATTGGTCGATGTCGCATCACACCTGCTGTTTAAGTGTCATGTCCTTCTATTGCAAGAGGCTACGCATCTGTAAAAAAGATTAAAACGTTTCGAAACTTACATCTGACAAAAGTACATTTGAGAACTAAAGTAGATTAGTATCACCCAACTAGTGGACTAATGCAAATCCTGCATTTTGATTGGCTACGCTACTAGGGGACTATTAGTAATAGTCATCGAGTAGCGAAATTGGCGCCATCGAGCGTGATGCTTTCTTTCGTTTTATTCGCAGATAAATATTTCTTCAACTTGCATTTGCTAACTTTATTATTACCTTTTCTGTCCGACTAGTTGGGTGATACTAAAACAATTAGACCCTTCGCCCTCAAGGGCCACGGGTCAATAGCCCATGAGGCGAAGCCGAATGGGCTATTGACCCGTAGCCCTTGCGGGCTACGGGTCTAATTGTTAATTAGTAGTGATTACACCATCAGATGGTGTATTACATTGTTAAACAAGTGAACACATTAAAGGAAATCCCTTTGTAAGAGAACACCTGAACAATGACAACTCCTCCGTGAAGAAACACATTTCAAAGTGCCAAAACAAAGTCCACAAAGGCATCGAAATCAAGACCATTGTACTAGAAAACGACCCCGCAAATCTACGACTGTTCGAAGCGTTTTACATACGAAACTACAAACCTGCCCTCAACTCCCGAGAGGAATGCAGCGAATTCGCGGACCTTCTATTCTAATAATTATTTTCACATATCTAGAGACTCTATGTATTTTGACACTCGCTCATTAGATCATGTCATTCGTTTTTATTCATATTTGTACCTTATTATTTATCTCATGCATTTCACTCCCCACGTTCTTTCGCTTTTCACACTTTTTTACTTTACATCTGTATATAAGCCTTACGCGGAATATTTTTTCTTATCGCTGATGATGCCGTAGATCGGCGAAACCTTGGATTTGTTAAACGATTTTAATATCATTTTACAGTAGTGTAAGGCCTCAATTTTACCATTTGAATCTGGGTTTAGATGGTGGATTTAGACGGTGATAGACAACTGTGTTGCGGTTGATCCTACTATCGAGAACCTGAAAAAAAAACAAAAAAAAACATAGCGATGAGCAAACAAAAAGAGGTGTTTATTTTCAAGTTCAGTTTATTTTGGTTCATATATTTAACAAGGTATGTTTTAATTAAGCTCTTACAGTCAGACCTCTATCGAGTGGCCCTCTGTTAAATGGTGACCCTCTATTAACGACGACCATAACTGATTTTCTCAGTTCATTTTAAGGTCATTCCTCACATTTGCATTACGCATCCTTACTGCGCATAATTTATGGCGTCATTAGCGCGCGCTTGTGCACGCGCATATTCAAAACATGACGGATTTCCCTTGATATTGAGCTCTGTCAGTTGATAAATGGCTCTAGCTCACCAACGAGCATGGGCACCCCAATTTTTTTTCCAGTCGTTGTAATCAACTAATCATAAGCTTTGCGTGAGAAAAGACTGATCTAATTTCTATTGCTGAAAATTGAATAAATAAGAAAAATAGCAGATACACTGTGGTCTTTTCTATTTTGCAGTCGGTAGCCACGTCAAGAAATTTGGTTCAAATTTTTAATCAAGGATTTAGCTTTCTGTCTGAATCAAACTTAAACGTTTATTTGTGTCCGACACAATGTATTGACTGTAGTTTAATGCGTGTTCTTATGAGTCCGGGCTTACAAGATGTTACAATTACTGGGAATGCGTTCTCATAATAAGCATTAAATAATGCCAAAATGGGGCATTTTCAATGCCTCACTGCTCCTTAATGAGGATGGGCACCCCCCTTTTTTATTTCAAAATTGAAGTTATCATATGACAAATATTTAGTGGACAAAGTTTGAACAAAAATCTATTGTCACTTTTATTTCAGAGGAATTACCTTAAATGAGATGCCAAAACTGTCAATGATCCTCTTCAGACGGTCGAAGCTTGCCTTGCGGACAAAGTTACCAAAAAATCTGTTGACTAGTGCGTGGACTCCTTGGATATATATAGAAACAATAGCCTCAATTTTACGCGAAAATATGCACGGATATTTGTCCGCGGATATTATCTGTTTCGAGAAGCGAACAGTTTTCCGAGAGCGTAAAACTGTGACCTTCAAGGAACAGATAATGTCCAAGGACAAATATCCGTGCATATATTTTTGCGCCAAATGGAGGCTATTGTGTTTATTATCCTTCATATATTTTTCACACACGCAGTTTTGAAAATTGGGGAATATTCTCGGATATTCCCGAGTTTTAGGTGGGGAATATTCGGTCACGTGACGTGTTTAGACCAATCGCGCGCAAGCGAAAATATTTGATGGATTATAAGCTACGATATTTTTCCGCGGACATTATCTACTACGAGAAGTGAACAGTTTCCTCGAGTAAAGCTCCAGGAAAACTGTGAGCTCCAAGGAACAGGTAAGTTACAAGGACAAATATCGGAGCATATTTTAAACGCCAAATGGAGGCTATTGCGTTGATCTTCCTTCAAATATTTTTCGCTGAATACGCCCGATCTGAAAATTGGGAAACATCACTTGAATATTCTTAATATTCAGTCGCGTGACGGGTTTAGACCAATCTCGTGCGAGCGACAATATTTGATGGACTATAATACAAGATATTCATTGAAATTATATTTGCTATTTGCCGGCAGAGAGGTCCGTATAGTGAAAAACCTGTGACCTCAGTTACAGTTTTTCAGTTTGCACGAGTGAGTTTTTCAAAAAGCTGAAATTGCACGGGCCGCTTCGGCGAGTGCAATTTCAGCTTTTTGAAAAACTTACAAGTGCAAATTAATTCCAAATTGAACGAGAAAAACCGTATGATTACTTATTAATAATATAAACATGAAAAAAGTCGCGTTGAGGAAGTGCGGAAGATCTTTCTTGAAGCCATTTTTTTCTCATTCGAGAAAACTTTTTTCAAAGTTACCGCACAAAATTTTCGTCATCATTTTTCGTGATATCATTTTCTTAGAAAATCTCCTATTATCTTTCAGCCAATCATAATCCAGAATTACAATGTGCAATTTTCACTAGTGTTACACTTTTTGCACTGGTGTTACACTTAAACTGCACTGCTCTCAGCCAATCAGAATCGAGCAATTTTTTTATTTATATTTACACAGTAACAAGTCGCGTTGCCATTTTGAATTTGTCATTAATGACATTGTTAACTACTCCGGTTGGCAAAAGTTTTATTCCTTGAACACACACACTAATAATGAATGGATGTCCAGCTAAACTCATAAATTTTCATACTTATGTAAATCTTATCCACGTTTTTTTTTAGCACGCTCTACAATTTTCTTATGAAAGACCAGCGAGACAATCACAGACAGTGAAGAGTGCAATTGATAGCTCTAGCACGGTAGTCACACAGGTCCCAGAACCCCTGGCCGGTTCACTCCCGGTTTGTATTTTTCCCCTTGCAGAAAATGAACGGAAGGAAACCCTGATAAGATTCACTCTTAGCAGTGTGCTTGTTTCATGTGTGTTATTTTCATTCAGGGTCTAAAAATAACTTAATGCTTGTCACGAGAGCTTTAAAATTTTACTCTGGCCGGTGTTTTACGTTGACTTTCGTTCATTTTAAATTAAATAATACGCTGAAGCGGCATACCTCTCTGTGACTTCGTAACTCAATAAAACAATGTCTATTAAGACACTACACTGTTCTCCTACGAAACAGCAAACTCTCAGCCAATTAAAGAAGTTCAAGGAACCCGAAATTATTATTGATATGCATCGTTCAACGAGAATAATTTGAATTCATATGATAAAGTACAAACCAGGCGTACCAACGTAACTGAGCTCTTACAACAATTGTTACCTTTGGTTCACTTTGTAACTCGAGAATTTGCGTGCTATTCACAATTGAGCTAGTGACCTGAAGGTTCGTTATCGGAAATCGCGATTAGATCTAATTTGGTCCTAGCATTCTTCCCAAACGTTTGAAAACCTACTTTTATATATCTAGTGTAAGCCTGGAAATGTCAATAGCCCATGTTTGATCTATCAAAATTCTGGCAAGACTCTGACGCTTTCTGACCAAAATTGTAGTTTTTCTAGGCTTCCTTTGTCTTGTAATTCCCATAAGAGACTTGATACAAAGAAAATATAGATAAAATGTCGAAATTTGGCCGAAGCCCTCGGTAACACGTTGGAATTTTGATATATCGAACTTGGGTTATTGTCTCTCCTTCCTCATGGACACAAGAAGATTCTCACTGCTTACTATTTCTTCAATGGAAGAACTCATTTACATGAAAAACGTCAATGTATTTGTTTGGTGTTCTTACCTGTTCACTGCCATCAGACGTGAAAAGGGACGGCTCAAACATTCCAAGATGTAAAACACATACATAATCTGGAAGAAAAACAATACCTGAATCATAAATCATCAAAGAAAATAAATCATTTGCATCAATTAATAGAACTTACTTCTAATATTTGCAGAACCACTGCATTTGTACGAGAGATGTAACGCCGCATCATCAATGATAAATCTGCCAAATAACCAACCAGAAAATCAGTTTAGAAGCCAATTCGTCAGTGAAAACACAAAAGCTGTTTCAAGCAATTCACCTAAAACTAAAGTACGTAACTGTAAAGAATATATCGGTTTGCCAAAAGAAAGAAACTTGTTTGACAACAGCCACTCAGAGTGGTTGGAGGACACTTTCCGAATGTCATTGTCAAATAGGAAAATAAGACCAGCAGCCCGGGATTGCACAGGGAAGGTGCTCGAGACTGGCATTTTGGAAGCGAATTCCCACTAAGAAATCTGAGCCACACTGGAAAATTACTGACTCCCATTCTCAAGTTTCTCCATAATGCAATCTACTTTCATTCTCGTCATAGGCTCTAAAGACTTTTCTCGGTTAGCTGGGTTACAGAGCGACGTTGTCAAGAAAAAAGTGGGGCAGTAGTACGACACGAGAAAGTCAGAGAACGCGTTTCTTCGCTCCTGGCAGTAAGCCACTCTTTTTTTACTCAAACCGTCTTTCGCACTGCACCCTAACTAACTGAACGCTTACAAGAGGCTACACTCCTCGTCGTTAGTCATTCTCACTTCCTAAAGGCTTGCTGGTTTTTGTTGAGCACTTTTCTTCAAGATCAAACCATCACTGCTAGCTCTCTTGCGTTCTAGGTAACACGTTTGGGCGCCAACACAGTACACAGTCAGCGTTTGTGGAACCTACCTCAGCAAAGAGACATTAGACTCAATCGTGATGTTATTTGAGACACTGAACGTTCCCATGGTGACAAGAACACGTAAAGGAAGGTGGATTGGCCTGTAGGCAGAGAGTAACACGTTACTAACATCGACTGCACTGGCTCATGGGCTACAGAAAAACATATATGCAACGTAACACAAGCTAATACAAGTACAAGCGACTGTACTGCGTCGAAATCAAGACGATTGGTCGATGACACGAAAATGAACTATTGTCCTGGCTGACACATTCAAGTTTAGAATTAATGACAAACTGATGGTTCTTCGCTGACCTTAGAAATACACGCGTTATAACTATCCTTCCACAAAACCAAATACCAGAATCAAAATTAAGTTGATGTAATATAAAAATAAAACTCTACTTGTGACCACCTTAGGGTAAGCTAAAAGGAAAGACTTTTCTACCTACGCTTAATTCTTCCTCCGCTCGAGAAACGCCTGAAGACTCGCTCCCTTCCCTCCTCCAACCCCCCCCCCTCCCCCCCCCCTATAGAAACATAGTTATAACGTAGCTCGATAGATCCATGTGGTGTCTCAGATCAGTTGAATGATAGAGGGCATTTTCGATTCCGGGATTTACGGAAAAGAGGACAACCTCGCAGGATATACACGAATATTCGAAAATTTATAAACGTGAATTTCAGTTCCATGTGACTTTACTCCCCGAATTGAATGGTTCCATTTCTGAAAGTCAGCAATTCTGAGATTTTTCGGAAACTCTTCTAGGTTGTTTTCGTTCAATATATATGCCTTGAAAGTTTCGGAATTTTTTTGTCGAATGGAAAGCACCCTGAATAACTACCAAACAAACACGATAGAAGAGTGTCGAGTATGGAAAAATTCCAACAACAAAGCTATAGTCAATAGTCCCTTCCCGCACATGTGTGTGGAACACTGTCACAACCTTTGGAAGAGTGAAACCAAGGACTGGATCATCCTTCACGTCAAAGAAGTCTGTCACCTGCAAAAATAAATGCTGGTCTAGTGGTGACCGATTTATAACAAATCAATAGTCACACGCATTTAACCAGGCGAGTGTTTGCAAAGCGTAAACTTTTAGTGATCCAGTGAGCACCAACTGCCTTGGAAAACTGCGCTTCTCTTTGTTTCCCTCAGTCGATTGAGCCCACCACTGTTGAACAAAAAGACCTTTCAAGGCAACATGTTGGCGAGGCAAATTTTAGTTCCATCCTTGTGCACGGATAAACAAGAACCGCTAAGAGAGACCTAGCAATTTAGTGGTTCTACCAAGACTTGTCTAAAACGGTGTGAAAAACGCTTCCGAGTTTGACTGAAATCACACAAAAAACACAACACTTGGATAAAGAAGCATTAAATTGATACCCGAGTGAGCCACATCTGTTTAGAAGCAAGCATTCTGTGGCGAATAGTGCTTCTGCGGAGTCCCAGCGAAAATAGAATTTCCTTTAAAAAATCATGTAACACCACATCACCTCAGTAGACCGTTTTCGTATTCTCAGTATTGTACTGGAATTACTAGCTTGCAACTAAGACTAATCCGGGAACCTTCTCAAATGCAAATGACATTAATCTAAGATATTCCCCCGCTTTAGCCTCCATTGCAAGCTAGTTCCAGTCCAATACCGAGAATGGCTTATCATTATGTAATTTGACTATATAAGCACATCTTTAATTCAGGGTGGCAAAAAAAATTCCTCAAAATCATGTAACTACGAAGGCAATAGGACGTTTTCTTTATCCTTATTCTAACTATGGAAAAGCGCTCACTACATGGGCGAAGAGCACCAGAGAAAATAGCCCAGAGACCCTCTACTTCTGTGAGCTGCAGTACAACCTCACGTTGGTGCTAGGTAATTGTTTGTTCAATTTGCATTCGTACCTCACTATTTTTCGACGTATCCCCTGAAACTTTAATAGCAAATGCAAACATCGGTTCACCCGTCTTCCCGTCAACTTGTTTCACACCCGATTCAGTGCGGTAGAGGGTGGACTAGAGCTCAGCTCCGCTGAATGCAGACTCCATGGACACGTGAGCACTCTGTGGAACCACTGGTGCATGCTGGAAAGCGACCTTTTGAGATTGAAGGCACAGATAGCTCAGATCCACTTGACTTTTGTAACAAGCTGCTATAAAGAATGTAATGTCATTAAATTCAGCTGCTATTTCTCCTAATACTTCTTCAGAACATGAGCTACAATCCCTGGAACTATTTACACCAGGAAAACGCCAAATTATGTTTCAGAAGCTTCAGTAGGAGTTGCCATAGTTCAAGTGAAAAACTACCGCGTAAGAGCCTGATACATCTATCAAGGTTTTGTACGAATTCCGGATACAGCAATTGCGAATGCTTTGTTGGGCTGATATTAGCACTGATATTAGCAGCTGAGAAGTGTAAGATTAGCTCTAAAGTAATATGGAGTGCTAGAATTCAACGCAACTATTTCCTTCTCAGCGTTAAGATAGACTTAGCAAGGAAATGAGTGACCAAACGAATTAAGGAAAAATTATTTGAGCTCGATGGGATTCGAACGCGCGACCTTCGGATTAGATCACCGTTGCTCTGCCGACTGAGCTTGGAGGCCAGACCGGAACAGGTCGTGGGGAATTTCGGTAGAAATTCGTGGTGAGGTAGATAATAGTGGTGAACGCAATATCGCGTCCCGCTGCCCAGCACTGTTATTGGAAGCTGGAAAATAAAAAATAAACTCTATGTTCAGCGATTTTGGAGTGCTGTAAATCAACCCAGGTGTTTCCTACTAAGCGTTAGTCGTAGAACGGAAATGATGGATCGTACGACATAAATAAATAAATTTAAAAAAAAAAACCATTCCTTGAGCTTGCTGAGAAACAGAGGTGATTTGATCCGGAGGTCCTAAGTTAGGTTATAAGCTTTTTGATCAAAGAGATTCCACATGCTAGTTTCTAAGGCGTTTGCGCTTTTGCACTGGACTATAGTGAGTAGAATAACAAAGGAGAGCTTCGAACTACTAAAGGGTAAAAAGGATGGTTGTGTTTGTGCTCTTTACTATTCTCTTTGGTTCGATGAAGGTTCATCCAAGAACAGCATCCTAGATCTGCCTTACCTCACTCACAGGAAAAACCGCCAGTCTGGCCTTGCCAACATCGAGCGTAAGTGTAAAGACCGTTAGGGTTGGACGTTGTTCGTTTAAATTTGTTATCCAGTGATGTTAAATTACGGCTGCCTTCATCAGACGAGGATGCATCTATGAACAAGGAATAGTCTGATCACCCACTACAACTTCGTAACTTGCCAACGCAAACACGAGTTAAAAAGGAATGAATTACAACACTGAAGAGTAAGGAACATATTGGGAAAATGGACAAAGTGACACGCCTGTCATCATTGCCTGATGCATAGCACGAGAGAGAGTTTAGTTCAGTTCCCACGTTTGTGTAGAATCTGTACAGAAGAATTTCACGGACGAGTGCTATTCAACTGTGTATTTTCTTCGGACGGGAAGGGCAAATAGTGTCTCTCCGCCGATGAATACTATCGCGTCACGTGATCAGTTTAAACCAATAAGAATCGGAGAAAATTTAGTGGTGAACTATAATCGCTGATAGACAATGATCGCATGCGCTGCTCTTGAAACTGAAAATTATTCTTAAGTTTCGGCTTAAAAAGTGCACACAAGTGTAGGTTTCGTGCTGTAATTCTTTAGTGTGTCTCCTAAAACAATTAAACTACTAGCCCTCGTTTTCTGTGATATTCAACTCAACTCATGTACGCCTCATAGACTTTTCGCTAAAAAAACAAAAAAACAAAAAAACAAAACTCGGCCTCGTGGTCTAATTGGTAAATAGAAGTACGGCTTTTACTGCGAGCTTTCTTACTAGATATTTTCAAGAAAAAGTTACTTGCCATCATCGTAGCTGCGTAGCCCTGATCTACACGTGACAAACATTTCCGGTCCCTGTGCTTGCATCATCTGACTGGCTAGGTTCAGCCCTGTACCAATATTAAACCCACATGGGTCAGGCCGGTCCGCTGGGGAGGGAGCCACAGGTTCCCATAACAACAGGTCACTGGCTAGCCTTGAAAACAACAACAACAACAACAAAACAAAAACAAAAACGACGAAATTGACGAAGTCCGTTCCTGATCCTCTATCAAGTTTTGAAAATGCTATGGCGGACAGGGGGTGAAAAAAAGAGGGAGTGGGGGAGGGGCAACAACGGAATCATATTGTTCCTTACACTACGTCTTCTGTTTGCATTTGTACAGTGCAATTTCATCTCTTAACCGCATCTGATAGGTCCTCCGCGCGCTAGTTTGTCATGTCACTGGCGCGAGATCACGCTGATCAGATTTACATACTGTTTGTAAAACTTATGGGAAATACTAATGACTATCGCTGAAAATATGTTCTCATGAAAAGACTTAGTTCTTGGTACGATTACTTAGTAATTGGACCTCGTGCTGCATAGTTGGAGAGTAATCCCACTCGTTATTTCAAAACAGCCTTGCGCTGCGCAAATGTCTGATTTTGAAATAGCTCGCCCAATTAGCCCCTGAATAGTACTCAGCCTACTCGGTTCAGTTACTATTACTATTACTGTCTCGATCAGAGCGCGCGACAGGGAACTGATCCAGACATAAAATGTGTTCTTAAATCCATGAGAGTGAAATATTTTCTCTTTTCTCCAGGAACTGCAATTCCATGTACTTTATAAAACTTCCATCTCTTCTCTATAGTCTCACCCACCTGTTATAAATATTTTCAAAGACATCCTTCGTGTGCAGGTTGACATCTAGTCTTTAAAAGGTGCATTCAACATGTACTTTAGAGGATGCCACTGTATCGTCTTGAAATTTGGTCATTTCCTCCTGACTTCCAGGCATTAAAAGCTGCAATCCAAACGCTTATTACATTCAGTTCCATACTTCAATTGTAGCCGTTATTGTTGCTTTTGATCTACTTGTATTAAAATAGCTTAGCAACCCACATTGTAAATTATATTAAAGCAAATGCCATCATTTCCTGACTCAGCCAGTGTTTATTAAAGGAACTGCGTCAAGGATTTTAGCCAAATTGTTATTTTTCTTCGAACGCACGAACGATGCGAGTGCGCGAGAACGGCCGCGAAGCGTGCGTAAAAAATTGTCTTTCCTCAGGGCAACCCCATAGCGTTCAGACTTGTTAAATCCCCTGGGTTAATACTTTTCCTTGTGATCTCGAAGAACTCAAGACGGACTACTTCGTTATAAAGAGGTTCCTTAAATCGATTTGGATAGCTGGGGTTACAAATAGTGGTGACACTTCGCCATATGTATGCAGAAATCCACTTTTCTTTCTCAAGTTAAGAAGGTAGAAGATTAGTTAGCATCATTTAGCAAGGAATTTATGAACAGTGGTCTTATTGCCACTAGAAGTCTTTGAACAATCCTTGTTAAGGGGCTGGCTGTTGACCATTATGAGCAGCATACTAAGAAAAGCTTCATGGACTGAAAACAAGACTAACCTCTTCTGTCTCAAACATGACTGGTCTGCAGGAGATGGGAGACGGTTCGGCCTTCATCACAGGATCCAGAGAACTGAGGGGCGAGTTATCCGACGAGGGAACTTCCTCCAGAGCTGACGAAGGAGCAGGTGGCTGCACAGTAATCACAATCCTTCAAACAAATAGCATTTGTTATGATCTATACCGTGTGAAATTTGTAACAGATAAATGGTTAGAAGAGAGACCGGGCACGAACCGTTCGAGAGAACGGTTATACTTTGCAGTTAAACTTGCAACAGCGAGCGGCGTGATATTTTCGTTGTTGTTTTAACGCTTCTGTCGTGGAAGTGCCGCGCCACTATATGCCAGATTCGCTAGTTACAAATTACCGAAAAAAAAACCCACTATTTTAGATCAGGCAATCGGACGTTGAGCCGTACGACTTATATCCTACACTTTATATCAAAATAATTTGTCAGAGGCGTTAAAAAATTCGCAGACAGTTTGAAAAGAGTAGCGGATGTGCATGAATACTATGTCACGGTTTGCGCGTCTTAAAAAGTTTAGCTTAAATTTTTTAAGTTCGTCGTTTGCAATCCGTGTTAATCTTCTCCACCCTTAACCATCCTGGTCCTTTATGGTTTATTATTATCTCTTTGGTGTTTTACTATCTTAGTAAACTTCCTTCAATTTAAAGGTAATTTTGTAGGTGGCCAAAATACTCAAAATACCGCGACTGAGCTCCTCTAAAGACACGTGAAACACTCAAAGCATCCAAATACACCATAAACACTGTACATTTGTACTGTGTGACAGGTTATAACATCATTACCTTGGCCAGTCAAAACCACCATTTCCTGTATCGTTTCCAGTTTGACTATGCGTGACATGAATAACAGGCATTTTATCACCGCTGGTATCTTCCTGGAAATAACCTGTAAAAACCATTCAGAGTGAAACCTCTCCTTACGGCTAACACATCACTTTTAAGGGTTTGTTTTAGTCTTAGCAACAGGTAACAAAGTGTTACTAACAACCCTCAAATACCCTGTTGATATGCTCAGACAGGGAAATTACCGTGTTGCGCAAGCTAGTGTTACATATTTTGAAAGTTAGCTTTACATTCGTATTTTAAACCCAGTTCTCTCAAACTTATCAAATGTAACAAACAATGATGAAATAGTGTTTTCAAATCATCTCTGTTAAAACAATATATGGCATTTAGTCTTGACTTAAACTGCGTTTTTCAAACTTTAGGAAGCCACCATAACTGGCCCAAGGCTCACAAAACTGGTCACTTGTCTTGAAGCAGCACTGCCTGAGCTGGAGCACAGTGAAAGTTCACATTTTAAATACAATTACTTAGAAAAAAAAAGCTCTTTGTCAATTCACTAGTTTGCTGATTTCAAAGTAATATAGGAAATTAACATACCGTGCAATGACTGCGATTTTTGAAACTTCCCAGCAATTTCAAGGAACTAAGCCTGCTTGGAATGTGTTGTACTCAAGATACAATTAATAAAGTACTTACTTCTTCATTATCATAAATAAAAGACAAAACCAGTATCTTAACTATATTGTAAACTCTAAGTTTTCCATACCATGCAATTCTTTGAAGCTTAAATTGCAATGGCAGGGAAGCTCTGATCCAGTAAGGGATGTGTTGAATTCTACGGCTGAAAAGTCAAATATTAAGCACTCCTTTCTCAACGACCGTTTCCACCAGGGACGCCGATCCACAGCGGGCCGTAAGTCAGGAATGGGAAATCTATAATGCCAGTGAAAAGATAAGTTGATTCCACTGCCTAAGAACATAACTTTGTCTGATAGACCTGTGTTGGCATCATGATGTAACTCCAGAGGTCTGTACTTATTTCACAAATAATTCGAAGTCAGAGAGGTATTTTCCTAAAACGCGATCATTCTTAAAATTACAAGAAGAAAATTAAGAGAATAATATTTTAGAGAATTTCAGGCTTGAGCAGATTTTCACTTTTTGGGGATGAACCTCACTAGAAGACAGTACTTACAGTACACCGAACAAGTGTCGATAGAGTCGTCTCTCTAACTCTATTAGCAATTTAACATTGTCATCCCACTTCCTCGTTACGCATTTGAATCAAACTGTTTTCTGGCTTGAATGATCATAAATTTACAAATTTATATAGACGAGTTGGAATTACCCAGTAGGAATTTGATAGGCTGGTACAGGATGACTTTACGATCTGCACAAATCATACGGGAAGTCAAACCGTTTCTCTCCCTCGCTCACGAAAGACGTGAAACTATTCTAAATCCCCTTAATGAAAAGCAAATTTTCGAAACCTACGTGGACTGGAAACTACCTTAAGCTGCGATTTGTCCCCCTAGCTCAAAAAACGAATTAAAATATCCAATTCCCCTAAATTAAATGCACTCTGGGACCGTGTACGGAGCGAAAACAGTTACTTCTATGAGCCGTACCAGTTTGTCGATATACAGCTGTAGGACTCGATTGCTCACCTTAAGACCAGAGTAAGTGAAGGGCAGGACAGGTGAATGTTAAAAGGCTGTTCTAATGTGGGAGTATCTTCCATGGCTTGTGTAAACACAGCCTGTTGATTCTGTCAAAAGACAACACATTGTCAGAAGTTTGCAGCGCAGTCAGAAGAAGAGATTTCAGAGTTAGAGTGAGGCCTGCGATTTTCTACCAGAAAGGTTGCGAATTAAGCAACTTGAAGCATCCTCATGGTACCATGTTGGTGATAACAATGACCTGACCACCCAACACAAATCCTGACTATCACAATTCACGGGTTAAAAATAAGGAAACTAACTTCGTTCTATGCAAAAACTGTATGTACTGTAAGACGGCAGCTTTCGATCATGGTTCCGTCAATTTGTAATAAAAATTTCAAAATCTTGACAATGAAAAAATTGTATTTCCCATCGGATTATTTTGAACAAAGCTGGGTCTACAATGATCGTCTAATATTATCACTCGAAAACTAAGCCACAAATGCTTCACCAGTTCCTCTACACTTTGGTTCTGACCACAGTATGCCAGAAAAAAAATGAAAACGCAGCTTTATTTCTACAGTTAGGCCTACCGTCCACATTAATCCGTCACAAAAACACTCTGAGAGCTTTCTGAAAACGCTTTTCAAACCGGAGGAATTTGAAAACGCCAGCTTTGCGTTTTAGACTGGACGGAAAACATTTCTCCGGTGTTAAGTGTGGACAGAAAACACTTAATGCGTTCTCAGAGTGAAAATGTAATTTTCGAATTTCTCCGGCATAGTGTGGACGAGACCTTAGAAATCAGCTGAAAACGTTATAAATCCGGGACATACAGTAACAAGTTTACCAATCTAAGGAAAGGTTAAATGCAGTGCTCTCTGAAGAGCTACAATGAGTTACAAAAGTGCCGAGATACTTCGCAGTAAATTTCTATTTTGGAGCCTCTCGCCAAAATGGTTGCAGTACAAATTGCCCCAAGAGCTTCTGTGTGGGAGGCTATTCATTGCCCGTTCACTCGCCTTTGTTTCATTTTGTACTTGTTTTGACACCTGCAGCGATGAACGTACCAGAATTAACTGTGATTTTCCACGACTTTCCTTGACCAACAAATAAATTTCATGACTTTCCAGACCTTTCCAGGCCTAGAAAACGAAATTCTTGATTTCCATGACTTTCAACGTTTTCAATGACCCGTACGAACTAAGTAAAAGATCTACAAATGTTCTAAAAGAGTCTCAACTACTCAGTTTTGTCACACATAGTAAACAAAATGATTAATTTATCGCAAAAGTATCAAAAACATAAGAGTTCTCACAACATACGACTAATGATGGAGTGCACGATTTAAACATGCGGGACTGCATGTTTGACGGATGGTTCATAAACACAGGCTGTGGATCCAACAGTGCAGTCAACCTGTCCACTATAGACACATCTATTTCACAAAGCAAGCCACCAAGCTCCACGGACAACTCTGACTTGGGTAACACTACATTGCGACCTTGAACAACCCCCTGGGGAAGGGGACAAACGTTAGAATTCTAATTAAAAAATAAATAAATAAAATTACTATTACTACAGGTATGCCTTCCAATTCTTTCTGAAAGGTTCAGGGGAGTGGTAGAAGTTAACTCATTTATTTGGATTTCTGTCTACATGTGTATAATAGGGTAAAAGGGTGGCAAAGTCTGTATACAAGCTAAGTGGCCCATAAGGCCAGTGCTTATCCCGGTTTCTGTAGCAATTGAAGCTCTAACAAGGACCAATCCAAAGGAGCACATTTTAACCATGAGGCTAACATAAAATAGGTCTTGCAACAAGGTTTTAAAGATACGGGAGTGAAATACATTTACTTCAGTTGCATAAAATCAATAAAAAAGAGCAAAAGAGGAAGATGATTACAGGAGAAGTTGTTCTTTGAGTATTCCTGTGCTTGAGTCTGAGGCAAGGAAGGGAAGAGGTTGGATTAAATCCAAAATAAGGTGCTGCTTGACTATCACGTGAAAATAATTTCAGTAACTGAAAAAAAGAAAGAGAGAAAGATGAAATCAATTACTGTATAAGTTCATGTACACCATCAGCTGCACCTTTTTTTCCCTCAAAATTCAACTAAAAATTTGGGGGTGCGACTTTAATCTACGGAAACATCTGAGGTTGGAGTTCTCTAAGGCTTAACTAACCTTCATTTTTTTATGTTTTATAAGTTCAATGGCCTCTCCATCCTGTCCTACAGAAAATCCTCTCCTTTCTTATCATGTTTTCATGTCTTTTGTACATCTGATTCAAAATGAACACTGGGAAAAATAGAATATTAAAACGTATGCAAATTCAAACAATCTACCTGAAAACTTTACAAAAGAGTGCACCACACTTACAATGTACATGTATTTCTGATGTGTTGCCCTGTAAATCTTGAGAAATCTTGAGAAATATTTTTCAGGTCAAACTGCTTTTCTCCTGTTATTTTGACCATCTACTGTACTATGTTTCTACTATGTATTTAAACCCGATGGAATAATCAGCAGAGCTGGTGGGGTCGTGTATTTAGACTAAAAGCTGCATATATACACGTTCCTGCATTATCATTATAACAAGCCATTGTTATTTCAGCCTACTGTCAGAATGTAAATACAAAATTGTTCCGTTATGTCTAACATACCACTAATGGTGAAAAAATGTGAAAGGATACATGAAGTTGACAGAGACAAGTACTGTACCTGAGTTATGGAGTATGGAGTTGGAGTGGGTGAAGAAGTTGATAATCGTTCAAATAAATATTCATTCAGCTCCAGTTTCCCTATTGACAATTCAATGTTTCCAGTCTGGTGTGAACTGCTGACTGTTCTCTCAAATTCAAATGAGATAGGGGCAGCCATACATCTGCAGAATCAAATGTCACAAACTTTAAGATAACTTGTGAAAATACACGTAATATATACTTGAATCCTTGGGGGTGGGGGGCACCCCCCAAAGTTTTTCATGGGGGGTGTATGGCCCAAACTTTGAAACCCCTATCTTACTAGAGACCAAAATCTGTGATTGTCCATACCCTTTTTCGGACCCAAACCAAAAAATTGATACTCCATTTCAGACCATTAAAATTACCACACATGCATGATCAAAGCTAACGAGGAATGATTTCCATTTACATAAAAATTGGAGAGCAGCTACAAATTTTCCAATAATGATGCAGAAAAAAATTAGTTAATAACTGTAAACAAGACACCCAGTGCCTGTGAAGCCAAATTAAGAAATATACCCTATTTCAGCCCAAAGTGGTCAAAATTTACTCCTCTTTTCAGACCAAAACAGCACATGCCTATAGATAAAGATACATGACAGTTATAGGTATTGTAACACCCCCCACCCCACCCCCTCTCAAGGAACTTGAACAAACCTAGTGCCTTGCTAACACAATGTACAGTAACTTGGACCAAACTTTTAAGGGCCTGACTCTGACAAAGATTCAAACCAATAACACCAAACCATGTGCACATTTAAACCACTGCACCATCCCCAGGTTCCTCCCATATCCTAGGTCATATTCAGTGCCATGTGCAATACAGCAAGTCCTTGTCAGCTACTGTTAGTAGCAGTCTCGATCGTGTTACTGGTGGCTAATTAAGGGACTGCATAAAGACACCTACCTGAGATGATCTGCACAACATGCCGAAGCAAACTTCTCTGCCATCCCTTCAAAGTCTTTTCCTCCAAATCCGTATGTACCAAGGCTAGAAAAGAACTTGTCTGCCATGAGAGACAACAGATGACTGTCACTGGAGTGGAAGTCTTGTATCTCTGATGATGGCGACAACACCAGATCAATGTGCAGCACTGTCATTGCCAAGCTGGTGAGCTTGATACTTATTTTTGTCACATCAGGGCATGGATCATCTAGCGCTGCTATTCCAGCAAGACCAGGATTTGCAGACCGCATACTGTGTCTAGAGACAGTGCTTTGAGGAGCATCTGCATGTATTTAGTAATCAAAGGCAAAAGTTATTCAATCTGTGATTTCAAACTGAACAACATGGTTGTTCTCATTTACAATCAAGACAACTAAATATACCATTCAAAAGTGCTTGTCGTTTGTAACAAACTATAATAATATAAGAACATTCTATTAGCTAGACATGTCACCTGAATCTGATCATATTCAACTTTGTTAGTTTTCCTTACCAGTTCTCATGTCAGGAACTGATGACATGGATTGCTTTGCACTGACAAACACAGTATTCGCAGCTTCTGCTAGAGAGGTTCCTTGTGAAAAAACAAACAAACAAACAAACAAAGTTGTTGCAAGTTTGTTGTTTTTGCTTTGTTTTGTTTTTGTTTTTGCATTTGTTTTCCTTGACACAGGGCCAAGGTCCATACAGGTAAAATGTGCAACGTGCCTAGGGCTTAAGGCAGAATATCCTCCCAAACCCAACCCCCAAACCCATCCCAAACCACCCCCACCTCCCCAAATTTTCCCAAGTTGCCATCAATGATCATATAACTACAAATTTGTTGGTAATAATCCATTAAAAATAGGAGGGTCACAAGATGTAAAGGTTTAATGGGCAGTTCTGGATCTAAAACAGGTCTACAGAAATCAAATCCACCTTCAGTTTATAGTAAGTGTTCTCATAATCACTACTTTAAAGCTAACCTGGTATCTGAACTTTCTGGCTCATAAATCGCTTATCACAGCCTATAGTGTTCATCAAGTTGTAGGGGGATGAATGCACACCCGCTAAAGTCCCCAAGGCAGAAAATTCTGGTGACTGCAGCAGATTTCCTGGGGATTTTACTACAAACATGTCAGCTGGTAAAACTGGTTCCTCAAGGGGAGGAAGCACATCATGGCTAGGCGACATGGAATAGAAGGTTTCCTCTCCTTCCTCCCCTAAGATGCTGTAATAATCGACACCTGAGGAGTCGTGAGACAGTGCATCGTTTGTTCCATAAGTAGAGTCAAAGTTGAAGTTCCATGAGTCTACCCGTTGCTGGCCTTGTTGATGTCTCTGGTCCTGCTGCCTGGCAGACATAAGCTGGTTCTGTAAGTCTTGTTCTATCTTTTGAAAGTCTTCTGGTTGCATGGGTTTGTTAACAGAGTGGCCTTTCCCTGTAGTTTGGTCAGAAACATCTAAAAGAGAAAGACAGGTCTACAATTGCTTACATGTGTTATAAAATTTTGTAGTTATTGAACTGGTACTTAACAGTTTGCACAGCAATGAGAGATTAGATGAAATGTTGAGTGTCTCTCAGGCCTACTACATGTATATCTGTCTGTCTGTCTTTCTATCTGTGTGCCTGTACATGTATAATGTACTTCTCTTTGTCTTCATTGTCTAGATCTGTTAGATGCAGTAATTAGTTATAGCTTTATAATATTATTTTGTGTCCTAAACATCCTTTTAAAAGCAAACCTGGTGATGAAAATCCACTGCAGAGTTCTACAAGCAGATGAACTTGTTTAGGTGACAAGAAAACATTTAGTGTTCCAAGAAAGCATTCAACATCCACCTAAAAGACATCAAATAACCATGTCAAGCAATCTAGTAAAAATTGACTATTTACGTCTAAATAAAGCTAATTCCTTATTCTCTGGAAAAAAAAAGAAAAAAAAAGAATACGTGAATACATACATTGTACTATACATCTTTCAACCATTCCATAAATTACACTCTAAACCCATTTCAAAACCCAAGCAAGATTCAAACTAAAACGCAATTCCAGACCTTCTATTTGTAGTAGAAATCTCGAGCTCTTATATGTAAAATCTAATTTTTTTTGCTGAAAAGCATAGGTTTGTACATGCAAGTCTACTTTATTAATGGATAGCTCTGAGAGTGGGAACATATTACACTAAACTCCACATTGTGATTGAATTGAATGCCTGAACAGGCAAAATTGCACTCTCTGGTCTGCCTGAAATTCCCCACTGTTTCCCATAAAAAAATTGTATTCAAGCCATATAAAACCCTTATTGGCCAAGCTTGTTCTGTCAAGATGATTGAGTATAGATCTTGCTATTTTTTTCTGTGTTAGGGAGAAAAAATGCAAAAAAAAAAAAGGTTAAAGCCAATATCTGGCCATCTTGACTTCATCTTGATCAAAAATCCAGAGTAATTTATTACATATGTTCACGTATACTGAGTCATTACAAAATAATACATGACAATTATTTAAAAAAAAAAAACATTCAAAATCCCACCTTAGGTCCAGGAACAGCAACATTTTGTTTCAGCTTCAGTTTGATTTCAGAATGGCCAGCGAATGTTGCAATCTTGATTGGTGGTAAGAGACTTCCTGAGAGGGGGTGGGTGGGCAACTGTTCAGCTGATAATGAAAGCCCCTCAAGAGGACTGTGTGAGTGGTGAAGTGGCGGAGAGCATGAATCGTTACCTGGGGAAGGTGGGGGTGATTGAGGAAAATCTGGAGCTTGAGGCATAGTTCTGGATTCCTCTGGGAATTCGTCCAGGTGAACAGAAACTCCAAAGATTTTTAGGTTCTTGCAGGCACAGGCAGCAGGTTCATAAACACTCTTAGCTTTGTAGTGACTATCCCTCTCACCAAGTTCAGTAGATAAGTCTGAATAATCAATTCTATGAACAACAGCAGACTTTATGAGTAAAAAAATCCTGTTTAGATTTGAAGTTTAGATTTGAATGTAGTGTATACTGTGTATGTTACGTTGGTTCACTGATGCCTCTCAAATTAAAGGGTTGCACTGATATTAACCTACATGTACCTTCTAATGTGTATCTGTAGTCCGATTCCTGTTATAGTGTCTTTTGGTAAATGTTCAAATCTAATAACTGTGTCTGTAAAGGAGAGCTTTACTCTTGCCAAAACTGTGAACATAAACAAAACTTTTCAATAAATAAGAATAACAGGATTATTAGCAAATTTGATCTACGAAAATGCCCTTACCCCTCCCATGGAGGGGCTTTTGGTTTGAACTCACCATCCCACTGGAAATTCAGACTTAGTTCATACAAAATGTACTTTCCTTTAAAAATTTTGGCCCCCTCCTCCTTGGAATAGCTGAATATTAAACCACCTTGGGGTGGGTATGGATATTCTCTGGAATCACACAATCTAAAATTAATTGTTTTCAATTACAGCCAAGTGTTACATGTATGATGAGTTTAATGTGTTAATTGAGTTTGCTTCTGCCAATACTCACCTGATTCTATGGTTTGAGCAAAGGATTCTAGACCTTCAAAGGGCGGGGTAGCTTCTGCTTGTTCCTCTCCACTGGACGGACCTTCTTTCAAGCATTCTTGAGCCAGTTGCATGCTTGTTGTCATCGCATTCCATATCATGGAATCAGTCATGCTTCCTCCTAAATAACATAAAATATTATGATTGCACTCTGAGATGTGATCAAACTCTGATATTATTATATTATTCATGAATTTCTAAAGGCCGAAATTTCAATCTTTTCTTGTCTAACAAAGAAGCTTGTTATGTTACGTACTCTTTCCATGTGGCTGGTTGTTCAGTCACAACGCTCTCAAAATGAGTCAAGTGAGACAATAACCAGGACAAGTCACAATTATTTGTGACCAGAATGGCACGTGAATGCACAGTTGGGGTTGATCTTAAGAAAATCAGTAGAAACTGACGGAAAAAATGCATTTAAGTCCATAAAAGGAATTTTACTTTACGTAGTTTTGAAAGAATCATTATCAAATTGCTTTAAATTATTTAGCGGGAAAAAGGAGCCAACTTCTCGGCCGTCAAAGCTTACAATGTATTGAAAGAACTGTAAATAACTATAGTGATAGTACCTGTGTCTACACGCTGTCTTGGTGTGATAGTAACTTCAAGACCTTGGATATCCAAACAACAGCTTTCGCTGAGAAGAGCTGTCCATGGAACAGACACTGAGATGCTGCCAATAAATCCATCAATGGTCTCCACTGGAATGCCAGCATTGTCCAACATCTCATTCACTGACTGAAATCATTCATGGCACTTAAACTTATAAATTATTGTGATCACATAAACTACAGTATGGCAGGGATTTCATTAATGCTTTAATAAAACCCCTGATGTACATGTACAATGTATCGGCAGATTGGGAGGAAGGCCAGGAGACTCATGAACAGGTTGCAGCTGTGTCCCTCACCACCCCAATTACATGTATATATAAAGTTAATATTATCAACTTAAGTTAATTTCTGAGTTGAACATACTCATACTGATTCAAAAATTCCCTGCACATCCATTTTCATCCTAATCTAACTCATTTTAATGTCTGTTCAGTTATAACTAATGATTACAGATGAAATCAAGTCTTTTCTTAAAATGTAAATAGTATTAACTCTTAAACTTTTTCATTTTACGGTACATTGTATCTTTTTCCATCACTGTCACCATATGTGGCTTCTATTATTATATAATATATTTTTATGTAATACATACATATGTTATTATTTGAGGGAACATTACAGGGTTAACCTCATATTTCCTTTTCCAAATACATGTATGTTTTGTATTTCTATTTTCCTCTCCACATCTAGAACAAACTTTTATTTATGTGCGTAAAATGTGGTAAGAACATCAACAACACAATCCGCTATTGCCTAATGTGTACCACTTGTTTGTTCTACCACATTTTGACATTTTGTAGCAATGTGAGCCTATCCGTCTATAAAATTAAGCATAAACTGAAAACAATATGTCTAATTTTCTCAGCAAATATGTAGCGATTAAAAAAATACAACTCTTGTACAGTAGCTGTAAGATAAAAGAAATCTGAAATCATTCGGGCCGTGAGAATTGCCGCCAAAAACGTGACATGGGCATTGAGCCGTGACAGCAGCACTGAAATATTTGACAGCCGGGGTTAAGTTAAAGCTCAGTTTTCCTCTGAAAATGAAGCAAAAAACCCAGCAATCGCTGTTCAGTTCCTGGGATAAATTGAAAAGAAAACAGAAATGGCACAAACGAAGGTCATAAGTGTAATTTAATTAGTTCTTTAAACACAATGACATGCAACCCAGTGCTTGGCTCGCACATGGAGGATTTTCGAGAGCAAATAACTGCAAAGATTTCTTTCAACAAAAGAAACAAACTTTGCAAGATCTTACACAGTCTTTAAACTCTGCAGCTGTAAGATGTTTGTGTAAATTTTGAAAGTGAGATATAAAACAGGCAAGCTTATCAAGCAGGGACGCATGAATAAATACATGCACTATTTCAAGGCTTCATTATAAAGCGAAACATTTACAAAATATGTCAAGTTTAAGTTTGATTGTATTAATTTTATCACTTTTGAAATCATGAGCGAAAAACCCAAACTACCCAAAGGCTCAAAACGTTGATGATGGTCCGCACACTTAATCAGACAAGATTCTGAGCTTAAATCCGCAGGAAACTTCACCAAGTATTAGAGGCTTCCGCTTGCAACGGTTACCAATCACAGGCTTCATCACGTTCAATGAATTCCACCCCTAGCACTGTGTTAAAGCCACTCAAAACTTGTCTTTTAACAAAATAAATGTCAAACCTCAATCTAGTGCCTTCAATGCCAGCAAAACTCTTTTCTCATTTGGCTTTCTCATCTGTTTTTACACACGTGATTGCCCACAAAATGAGAACATTTTTGACGTTTTTGATATTTTTTCGAATTTGATACGGATGACGATGATTAACCTGTTCAACTAACACACTACATTACATGTATGTTTTCCTCGGTGAAATTGCTTTTCTTTGAGAAAAGAACAAAACCATGATTGCTTAAAATACACTGAAATGCACTTTTTAGAATCCCAATTTCAAAATTTTCCCGGGGAGGATCCCGGACCCCCCAAGAAAAGGTAGTGGTCACCCCCCCTCCCCTCCACGTGGCTCTGATAAAACCACTTCACGTCCTTTTATCGGCATTGTCCGCCACCTACTCAAAGTTATTCTCCCTCTACTTCAAATTTTCGGGAGAACCCTGCTTATAATTGGGTCATTTATAGCCTGTGTAGCAAGCGTTTCTGTGGGGTTTGGGAGCAAAGAATTACAGCGCGAAAAATGGAGCAAGTAAAAGAGGGGGGAGGGGGGGGGGGAAGGAAGGAAGGAAACGCTTGCAGACAAACCCCTGAATTTTGAAAACCGCCCACTTGGCCTTTCATGCCTGAGTACGCACACTGCGATTTCGTGCTGTCATCGGCTGTCATAAATTAACCAATAAAATCTTTGGCCTTCCGTAGCAGAAGTGAACTTTGAACCAAAATAAACTTTAACTTGTCAAAATATGCACAGTGGGAATGGAGAAATCTCGATGAATTAAATTGGTAATTTATAATCAAGCTATATTTCTACTCAATCCATCTAAAAGGAAGGACTGTAAGGGTGAAGTTTTAGCACAAATCTGCCAGAAAGTTAAAATGTGAGAAGTATTCAAGTCGCGTTAGTAATCCTTGTACTTGCAAGATTCGAAATCATTCATCCAGGAATCAATACAAGGTAAAGTTAGCAAGTCAACTCCCACAAAGGTAACTCCAGTAGAGAAGCGTTTGCTGGAAACGCCAGATCTGCAAATCGGCTTGAGTGTTATGGCCTGTAGCAAAAACAAACAACGGAAAGTCTTCCCTGAAAACTTTGCAATTTGGGTAGGAGAGGCTTCAAACATCTGAGAGGGAAAATAACGATAACCTTCACCAGTATCTGAATAAAGATAATCTTCCCCTAGGCAGCCTCCAAGTCAAAATTGTTTATAAAATGTCCTCATAAGAATTCCCCGCAACGACACGACTAAATTTTTGGTTAGGCAAATCTGTGACAAAAACTGGCATGCCGCAGCTAACACTATAACAATTCATTCAGAACTGTACCCAGAGGTAATTCTAACTGCTGTCAACAAAAATGCTTCTAATGAAATGTCAGAGTACTTACGACAACATGTTGCTCTGTAACAAGTCACACGAAATCACTAGGTTTTTCACGCAGTAGTGCAAATTTTCGGTCCAGTGGTTTATTATTTTGTCCTTCGTGCATGTGGCATTCAAGAAAGTGATGTTAAAATTAAAGGAACAGCTGCAAATTATGTCGCACTTGCTTCTACAATAATGTGCTGGCTTCGAAAAACCAAAGTGTCAGCATTGTACTACAGGCTTTCTACCGAACTGTCGAAGCTGATGACTAAATCCTTGTTCAGCGAGAAAAGTTAAAACCCGTTTTGTAAACAAGCTTCGAATGCGTCTTCCTCTTTTTTCTGGCACTCAGAAGTTTAATACCTTTGAACGACACATGTCAATAATATTGGACTAGCCTAGCCAATCACGAGCTCTGTTCGCTGGCGAATGGAGGTTTTTTAAAATCCAGGGGTTCGTCTGCAAGCATTTCCTTCCTTCCACTCTCTCAACCCCCTCTTTCTTTTTTTTGGCTCTCGCCCCATTTTCCATGCAGACAAAACACCGAAAATCCCGTTCCTCAGTCTTTCTTTGTTTCCAATCCCACGGAAACGCTTGCTACGCAGGCTAGGTCATTTACAATAGAAGCTGGTGCCCACATGTACAACATCTGCTGTAAGAGATCTACAGTTTTCAGCAACGAATCACAAAAGCTAAAGCTCACGCTCACTCTCACAATCCCTGGAGCACTACTAGAATAGAGAAACACACCACAGGACCTATACAGTGTTGTCTGAAAGCTAAGGACTACATGTATCAGAGAAATAAGCTTTTTCTATTATTCTTCCTCCAGTCTGCATTAATTTCCAAACTGTCAGCATTGTACCCAAGACTTCCACTCTTTTTCTTATCATTTATTTCAGTGAGTGAGGATTCGTCATTGCAAACTGGTTCTGTATTACATGCAAATTAAAGTGCATTACACAGTTCAACCCCTATTAAACGGCCACCATCGGGGAAATGGATAGTGGCCACTTAGAGGGGTTGGCCATTTAATAGAGGTACATGTAAAAACAATAGAAAAGACCTCATCGGGACTTTGATTACTGGCTCCCTAATAGGAGTGGCTGTTTAATAGGTGGCCGCTTAATAGGGGTTCGACTGTATAATAGTAAATTACAGGAGTTCCACCCAGCATAATTTTTTGAGCCATAAAAAAATCAATGTTGCTGGTGCAAAATAATGCAAAATCACATGCCATCTAAAACTTAAAACTCGATCACATCACATCACCATATGCATAAACTTATACAAATGTATAAGCTTACATCTAACTGTATAATTTGGAAACCTCAATTTATATGAAAAATATGAAAAATATGAAAAATATGAAAAATATGAAAAATATGAAAAATATTCAGAATATATGTGCAATGAGTTACACACGGTATATTATTAAAATCTCTCACACGATTCCATGCAGACCTACACAGTTGGAATAAAATTTATACTTAAAATATATCTATATTTTCTAAACAAGACTGACCGATGGTTAGCCACAAAATCCATGTACAATATGCACCACTGTTAACACGGACGAATTCGCCATAAACACACAGAAACAGAAATCTACTCTGAATTATTTGTTGCTTAACCATATACAAATAACATGCGATCCCTAAGCGTAATCAAACACTTCTCTGCCTAATAAACGTTCACGGTGTTACAACTGACGAGGGGAAAAGAAGACAATACAAAATTTAAATGCTCAAAAGAAATTAAAAGAAACCCCAAATTATTAAGGGAACCGGTCATTTAAGCGCAAAGAAAGTGTTGATACATTCCCATCGCGCCAAAAAAAAGAAAAAAGAGCTCAAGGCCAACTCTTTGCAATCCTTTTTCTCTAGGCTTTGTCGCTACTCACCCAAACATCAAGAGGCACTTTGTCCACTCGTCCCGTTCCATTGTACAGATCGACAGTCAACTGGTCCAAAGTCAGCTTTTCTTGCAGAAAATGGCCAAGATAATGCTGTAATAGATATCTGCAGGCCCTTTTCTTGATGAAGTCCGACCAAGGGAAGAACCAGGGCATTGCTGCTATAAATTTCGTGGTATTCTATAAATCAAAATCGGGGTTTTCGACGTATGAATGTCAGCAGAACGTCCTCCTCGCGTGTCCGCCATTTTCTCCTCTTGAGGTTGTTGTTGTTTTGGATATTACGTTAGATTCTCCCATCATCCCTTTCGCCCGTCATGAACGCTGTTGTCGGTCTTTCGGTCATCGTCGGATTTAGTCCTCGGATAATACGATTTTCAAGCCACGTTTCTTTTTAGGATACTCTTTGTGCAGTTTTTCCTTCTAAAAGGCAAAAGGAAATTAGCACGGATGCTTTTTACGCTCATCCCATTCAAAACTAACTGAACCAAGCATTGAAGAAAGGCTAAGACAAATGTCTGCTAACTGATAATTGACTTTCTTGGCACTACTGTACATGTATTTCAATAACTTTTGAACTAGTTAGTTTGCAGGTATGATACCACTCGAGGTGCGTCAGGGTGGGGGCTGAATATATATACTTCCAGAAAAATTGCGAGGGGTTGGAGGGAAACTTAGCAGGTCTTCAAATTACGGCTTCTAAACTTCTTTTGTCGGATTCGATATCCAGAAATTCGGTGGACAAACATACTCAAACATAAACAAACTCTTTGTGTTTGTTGGAATGGCTGGTCCACCACATATGAGTGGAAACTCAGGAAAATTGTAAGACGATCGCTCGGCGCAAATGCGAAAGCTTACAGTGAGGGTCTGGATGGGAGGGGGAGTGCAAATGCCAGTTGTCAGTTAAAATTTTGTCTATATATCAGTTGTCAGTTAAGTGGCTGCTAATAATTAACTAGAGGTCTTCAATGAGCAATGGGAGGAGGGTGGTCCCTTTGTCAGTTGACGGTAATCTTTCGGAATGACGTTGATAACACGAAATTAAAGCGCAAATTTGGCTGTAATTTTTTTAAGGATATATATTTGCTCATATTTGAATAATTCATTTTGGTCAAAATGGCTATGGGAAAAGTTCATTGCCGCTTTAATTGTAATAAACAGAATCACATAAATAGTATACACAATAAGTTTATCAAAAATACTTTCACCACAGTGGCTACATAAATATACTCAGCCCAGTAAAGGTGACGGCACATAAAGGCCAAATAAAAGAACATGAGGACAAAGCGAGGGAAGGAGGTGGGAAAAAGTTTCACACTGAAGAATGACACATAACTCCGCGTCCCCACGTGATCCGCAATGTGCTCTATAGAGGGGTATAAAGAATTGCCCCCAACCACTAACCCTGTCCTGAATTGATAATTACTCATACACTTGCAAAACTCAAATTAATTAACTGATTAACACTCCTTCTACGGTAAGGAGATAAAAATCCTATTTGTAAACAAATATTTCATTTAACACATTTTTTCAAGTGTCTGGCAAATTTAATATCTGTTCCATTTTCTCTGCAGAACTGTCTTAAGGCAACGACCACACTACGCCGGAGAAATTTGAAAACGCAGCTTTATTTCTACGGTTAGGCCTACCGTTCACACTAATCCACAATAGTCATTTGATTTTCCTGGCCGAATTTTCCTGAAACTCAAATCCAAAATGACCTCTTAGTGTGGACGGAAAACATTTGATGCGTTTTTAGAGTAAAGCCTCAGTTTTCAAATTCCTTCCGTGTAGTTTATGTGGACGGGGCCTGAAACTTTGTTAGCCAGCAGACACAGCATCCGAATTTAAATACACTAAACACATTTAGGGGTTTGGCTCCTGGGCTGGGGAAGGGCGTGGGGGTGGGGAGTGGGGGTGGTTGGATAGTAGGAGAGAAGTTCAGGCAATCAAACCACAAACAAAATCAAACCCACAGGTAACATCCCGATTCGGGTTAGAGTTAGATTAACTAATAATGGTGAGTGACCAGTGGTTCGGCCAGTCAGCATTAAATCGGCTGAGGAACAAATTTTTCAATGAACAGATCCTTTTGCGATTCCCTGCAACATATATTTTCTCATCTTTCCAAATTTCTCAAAACCGCACATTGACTTAACAATGTGTCTTCCTCGACAAACTTGTTAAAGTAGTGAAAAGGCCTACATCCAATTCTCTCTGTAAGGCTGAATTTGGGCTTAAGCTGCACATGACTATTTTGACATAAAACTTTATTTAAACTTATTTACGTTTGGGCTCCGAATTTAAGGCAGCTTAAACTTTTACATCTAGCTCTTACTCCTATATATGGCAACGATGTTATTTATTTATTTATTTATTTTTTTTTTCACTTTTCATTATCAGGTTAGTGTCTTTGCTCCTCTCTGCCTTTCCTACAGCTTGAAATCCACAGATATGCGATTTTTTCAAGAACAAAAACTATCGATTGCAACGAAAAATCTTTGAGAAGTCTCGGTAATTGGACTCTATTGTACTCCAAAAGTACTCTTTGAATGGACTGACCATCGAACAAAAAACTACAAGTTTACAGTACTAACCTTCGGACAAGGAGCTCACGAGAGATCTGTATGCTTTAGTGATTAGCATGATGGACATCTCGGCTGCCAATTAAGAGGGGGTTAAACAGTCCAGTGCCTTTTATATACAGCGGTTTCGTGTTGTAATTAAGGGCTTCCGACGTCCTTGTCCATATGCATATACTCGCAGTTGTCTGTTGATTATTTCATTTTCCGTCACTGTTTTCATGACATATGTCTAGATATGCACGCAGTAACGAAAATAACAGACTAGCCGAAATTTTTTGACAATATTTACCGATTTGACCAAATTTGTGAATCTTTGAAGATTTTGTCAATAGTGCAAATTTGACGAAATTTCGCCTAACAAGTTGACAAAATTATACGAGTGAATAGAGATCGCTTGGCTAGAAGGGCCAAAGAATGTTGACGAATGTGGTGAAAACGGCGACTTTGGCGAAAGTGACAAATGTGATGAAATTTCGCTAAATTTGTTAACAAAATTATATGAGTGAACAGAGATGACTCAAATAGAAAGGCCCCAAAAGGGTGGAGAATTTAGCGAGAACGACGAATTTGGCGACAGTGACAAATCTGACAAAATATCATATTAGTCAATAGAGGTGACTCAAATCGATGGGCCCCAGAAACTTTGCGTGCATTGTCATGAACTCGCCAGCCGCCAAATGTAAACAGACATGCACACATACACGGCTTTATTTAATCTCGAATTTAGAGTAGCTAGACTAGGCTAATATCTTCGAGGAAATAAAACAAAAAAATGTCTGTTTAAAATGCTCGTTTGTAGCGTGATACCTATTTTCAATTGCACAAACTGATCCTAGAAACTTTTCTGAATCAATGTTGATCGACAATGATCGATAATAATGAGATAATGATCGCGGCGCGAAAGGTCAAAATTGTCAGGGGGGTTTTGATTAAATAACTTAGGAATTATAAAGGCGATCTTTGGTGTTTTGAGGGGAGTTTCTTTTGTTCGATTTCAAGGTTAGCTTTAGCCAAGCTTGTTCAAATAGAAATTACAATGATGTACTTTAAATAGACTCAGTGTTTGCTTAAGATGAATATGTGTTGTAATCGCGTTAAAAAGTGCTTATTCAAGGCAATCGTAGTTCTCGCTGTTCAAACAAACATTTTACAAAAAGTAAATTTAATCTTTCCGTAGGTAAATTGATGTAAGTTTCCAGTAAACAGCTCTGCTGGCTGAACAAGCTGCCTGTACACAGCTTTCAAGGCTGAAAATACAAATTTAAGCTGCGCTAACACAGCTTTCTAGGCTGAGACTACAAATAGCGGGGTGTACATGCGAAACTAGCTCAAGTTGTTAAGGGCACCATTCGTCTACTGAATTTATCTAGGCTTCAAACTGGCTTTAATCATCAAGCAGCTCCGCTTATTCAGCCTACTTTCAGCTTTCAAGCTGACTTTATTTAGCCTTCTTTCAATTGTACCTAGGATGATGCAGACTTGTTTCTCACTAGTATAAGTACAGTGCTCTTATCATTGTAATACGATTTACATCTACCGTTTACGTCGAAGTTGAAGAAAGAAGAATAAACGCGTGAAATTCGAGTTCTCTGAGTGTCCTTATTTCCAGTTGTAGCAGATCTAACGGTACTTTGGAACCCGCAGCAAGCGAGTTGCTCTGAGCTAACTCCCGAGTCAAGTTAATTTCCTAGAGTCAAGCACACAAGTTTCCAGCCAGGTAGGCCCCCAACGTCCGTGTTCCCCAGTTTAGAGTTCAGAGCGGAAAAACCTGTTGTCACAAAATGTCAGATGATTAGGTCAAGTGCCCAGTCTTCGAGACGCTCTCAATTCTTTTTTGCTTTGCATTCCCAAGCTAGATTTGCGATAAAAAAATTAGCTTAAGGGAAACCTTTAACCAGAAAAATAGTTTGAGCAGGTAAATCCATGTACCAGATTCACTTTCTGGCCACGAAAATGACCTAAATTAGGACGTGATGCAACATCTTCGAAGCGTATAATTTTGAAATTTTGTTAAAAATTTGGGTTTAAATAACATGCGGATTTGAGAATGCTAAATAACTGCTAAAAGAAAATGTTTTAGCAATATGGGTTGGCTTTCCAGCTACGCTTATCATTTTGGCTTGCTAGCGCTCGTAAAAGATGTAATTTTAGGGTCGTGTTTTGCTCTTGTCGGGGAAAATACGTAAGGCCGTCTCGACAAGAAAATAAAAATCCAAACAACCTAAAAGTTACAGTTTTGAAACAAGTTAGTATAAGCTTTCTGCCTGACAAAGTTTGAGAAAATCGAATTTTTCTATCCTGCATAGGTATGGGTGACCGTTAGGGCAAGCTGATCTTAAGTATAATTTCTGCTTTTGTTACAAAATTAATATGTCTTTTATCGGCGCATTCGCAAGTTTGAGAATTTGTTTATTTCGCCTCGTGTTTTGTTGGAATCTATCTAAACTTGTTATTGTAGTACAGTTTTAACACTGCTGTTGTTGACAATGGTCTCCGTGCAGCCATATTTACTGCAGACAAATAGCTCGTTTCCATTGCGTTTGTCTGAGTCACGGGGGAAGTTTCATTTTGGTAAATTTGTCAAAAGTTCGAAGCCAGCTTACAGTCATCTGTTCTCTGATAAAGCACGCTGTTTCAGCCAATCAGAGCGCGCGCTAATGGAAACTTTATTATAAAAATGCTTACTTGTATGTTATGAGGGGTTCCAGTTGGATTGGATGGCTGGATTACTGGATGACTTTATTTAAACGTAAGTTACCGTAGTTCCTCTCAGTAACACGCAAAAATTAGTTCTAAAATAGGAAAATTCGTATCATGGGAACTATCTCGCCCATCAAAATGTTACTTTGCCCCAGTCCCCGTCCCCGATCATGGTTTTTGCTTTATTGTGTCAACTGTAAAGGTTACGTCCTTCTCGACAGTGCTGTTGTGTTGTTTTTCCTTTTGACTCAAACTAGCACTTTAACAAGACCAAACATTTCAGAAAGTGTAAATTAAGTTTGTCAACTTTCACATAATGTCCTGCGAGTATCAAATTTGTTTATTCTTTTGCTTGGAGAAGCCAACTGACGTTGCATCCCAAAATTCACATCGGGTTCCTTTGATTTGATTTACTTCTTTACTTCATTCCTACTTGCTGTTTTAAGTTGTCAGTTCAATCGATACAGTATTTTCTGGACTATACAAAATATTTTCAAAACTTTCATGGTTTCAAAACATAGCCTCAAGACACCTTTTGGTATTATTTGAAACAATTTCATCAAAACCGTGTTCAATTGTCAGTTCTTTTTTACTATAAGGTACAAAAAGTATGATTTGAAAAGTTTGCGATTTGCTCGAGATCAAACAAACATAATTTCTTTAATTATCTTGTATATCATATTTGCCATACACCATAGTTTAAGGCATTGGTACTAGCTCAGTTTTCATCTCAGTTCTGGTTCCTGCAAAAAATCGTGTTTTTGTTTATCGTTTTCCATGGAAATAAAGATTGCCGGCCATAAGAAAACAGTCAATCAATGCATTCCAATTACTGGTTTAACTAATTTTCACATCCATCCGATTAAGGAAAAATTAAAGTACTCAAAGCTGAATGAAAATGCTTGGTGTGGTCCAGAAAAAGCTATATCGAGACACCTTAATAAATAATGGATGCAAAAGAAATGTTTTTGAATGATTCAGCCTTTATTTATCCCCTAATTGTTACATTTTCGTCAAGGTTTTAAGAATACCCGCATTTACTCATTACCCGCATTTATTCAGTTGCTTCTTTAACCTCTTCTTTTACCAAATAATCATTTTGTTACTAAGTTAAGGCTGTCATTCCATTGATGAGACATCATTGCCGTCATCATTTCCTGGAAAAAGAAAAGAGAACTTGTAATTATCTAGGGTTACACACCAGTGTTATGGGAACTACTCTGCCAATAAATTCATGCACTTACGTCTTCTTATGTCACAGCAAAAATGGTAATGTAGTAAAGCTTTAATTGACTCGTAAAATGTTTGTATTGTTAACAAGGTATCATATTTAATTATGAGAGCAAAATAATATAGACATAGGCGTCGGGAGGAGAGGGGGTTTTGAAGCAGTTTTCTTGGATACATTGCGAACTTTTGGCGTCGTATTTCTGTTCCCGTAGTAATAATTCCCGTATTTCCGTTCGTGTAATTTTACTGACGGGGTGAAAGTCACATCTAGTCATTGTTACTTTGATATATTTACTAAATTCATACCTGTCCCCTATATTGGGCAGCAGCAAGCCGGGAAGTCTGGGTCCGAACAGTAGTACTCAGGGCAATGATAAAAATCACGATGACAGGGGAAAATAGCGGTACAGTAGCCACCTTGGTCCTCGCACCCTGTAAACAAGAAAAGGTCGTTCGCTTGTTAGACATCAAGGTGTCGATCCCACACACAAACTAAGAATTCTATTTCATTCTAATTGCCGCACGTCTAAGAGTACGCAGTTAAAAAGAAATTATAAAAACAAACAGTCGTCACCAATGGACCAAGGAAACACTCACTAGATTGCCTGGCAAACACTTCCAAGGGGTTCTTCTTCTTGCTTCTTGGGATTGCTCCTTGTACGGTAAGGGTACCCAAAATAATCAACATCAGGACCAAACAAAGCTTCGCCTCCATAGCTTTCTCTTCTACAAAAAAAAGCAAAATACAAAAAGCACTATTTGATGAGATCAGTCCCGACTTTCCTTGGAAATTGGGATGACGGAGAATGGGAGCCGGCGCTATTTTTTATTCCTTATTGTGACGATAAGTTTTTCCTGCAACACTGTAAATTTCGGACTGAACGGACACTTGAACTGACAACTGGAGGAATCTAACTCTGGAGAGCACTGCTTGGCTGCGGGAACGGAAATTCGTCACGATTTCCTGGTACACAAGGACCTACTTCAATGGTCTTCACTACGGACGTCAAGCAAGAGACATAACTTGGTCCAACAGTAGTTTATTCTGCACTCTAACGTCGAGGGTGAAATTGACATACTCGGCGGAGTAGCCGCTGTAAAATCGAATAATCTTTACAAACGTACTTGCTTATATATCATCCTTTACACGTCAAGTGCTTACAATATGCTAATGTAACTTCAAGTATACAATACGAGCGGAAAGTACTTAATTAAGGTAGCGAATTCTAATCAACACCACGAGGCTTCCAAAATTAAAAATAGAGTGCCAGGATTAAAATCACTCAGGCTGAGAATAAGATAGAACAAACTTAGGAAATTAAAAGCGAGATACTTAAATTTGAAATTCTGAATTGGTGTTACCGACGGCAAGGAAAAATTATCCTATGAATGGAAAGCATTAAAACTCCATTAGTGAAAAGTAGTTCAGCTGGCTAACCTCCGAGAAAACTAATAAAACTTCATTAGTGAAAAGTAGTTCAGCTGGCTAGTTTCTGAGGGAACGGAAGGTAGATTTCAATAATAAAAAGAAACTCAAATGACCCATAACGAACTACTTGTCTTCTAAATGAAAGTTAGTGAAACAGCGTTGCACACGCTCAGGTATACAAAGAATCGGCAAAGTACAATGAAGAACAAAACTTAAGATCTCTAGCTGTTAACTGAAAAGAGGCTACTGAAAAGAGGTTTTTTCCTATAATTTTCCAAATAATAAAGAATTGTCTGTGGAACGGCGAATTTTCTCATAACATTATAGGCGTCGTGTAATTTATGCGTTTCTGTGCAGCACGCGTCTTTTGCATTATAAATGGCAATACACGCTGAGGCCCCGTCCATACTAAACCGGGTCCTAAGAAATCCTGACTGTTAAGTTACAGTGATTCTTGTGACCTATCAAAGTTAAAACTAAATCTTTCCTTTTTTAGCATCATGTAACTGAAATGAAAAAAGGTCAAAAATTTACACGTTTCAGTCCGTTTAATTGTGACGTTGAGAGTTCTCGGCCCATCCTCCTCGCACCTCCAACACTGTCTAACGAAATGAATTCACGAGACGAATGTTTACAAAAACGAACAGCTTCATCAAATTGCGCATCTCAAATTAAACTTCGGGGACGCAACAGTTTTCACAACAATGTAAAATGATGACTGGAATATTCTTCAAATCTGCTATAGCGATTTTATTTTTCAGTAATAAATAAGTCCTTATAAATTCGTTGCCCTTCATTGGTCTAGAGTTTAAGCACTAACAAAAAGCAAAGAATAAAAAATATAGTACACATTAAAACCTTTTAACGTAGTTTTTAGATATTTAGTCTGTTAGTAAATGGTTTGATTCCTATCTAACCATCTAAAATATTTTAAGCCTCGCGGCTTTCTTTTGTTCTAGAATAGCAAAAGGAAGAATTTTGAAAAACAAGAACCTATTTCCTCAAGTTGCCTGGGGCTGGTGCATGGAATCACAAGGAAATATCATGATAACATCAAGCTGCTAACGATGTACTGAATAACAAACAACAAAACTTACCACGCTTGAGTCTTCTCTTTAGATATCTTCCTTCGAACGGTCAGTCTTCCGTGATAAGCGAACCTTCCTCACACGCTAGCTCTCTTCGGAGAACTGAATGTTATATGTGACTTTCCCTCCTTTAAAGAAGTCCTGAGCATGGAAGAAATAATTTTGAAACTGACAGCTGTCAACTGGAAAAACAGTATAATTGAAGCTCATGTCGCAGTTACTTGGACTTGCTTACACTTGCAAAGCTTGCAAAGAGCGCATGCCCAACTGCATTTGTCTAGGGTGGGTCTCTAAATGTTTACTCAATGAAAAAATTTCCCCGAGGGAGAAAAACTGGAAATTTGTCACGATAGAAGACATTCTAAAAAACGTAAAACCAATCAGAAAGAGTGTCCTGACTAACAAACATTTTTGTCGTTCCAAAGTCAAGTTTATGGCTAATGCTGAGCAGAAAAATTACGATCAAAGACCACGATTTTAAACAAAAGAAGACAAAAGGGCACCAATTGGGGTCCACTAGGAGAGTTTGTCATGTGTTTCTAAGGAAATATCCCTTCATTCCAGAAATTTCTTAATTAAACTCGATCGACACAAAATGTCATCGAAATTGCGCTCAATTTTCGTCTATTGTTTAGTTGTAATAACTAATTTTAACCTAACAATCGATTTGTTGATTGAAATAAATTGAAAACTGGCCTGAGCAAATTGGCCTTCAGGTAAAAGACATCACTTGACAGTGAGTTTCGTTTCAAAAATAACAACGTATCTTCCACCAAGGTGTTTAATTAGTTTTGTTTGCAGACACTGACGTTAGAAAGACATCAGTTTGAGCTGTTAGCTGTTAGCTGTGTCCCTCTAATGCTTAATAATTAAATGTTTCCCACATGAAATAATAAACTGTCACTAATATAACTGGTTACCTAGAATAACCATACGTGGTTATTCTGTTTCTTGGAAATGGTTTGTTTCTTGGAAGCAAAATGGTTGTTTCTTAACCTTTCCTTATTCGAACTATTTGTTGTGCTGTGTTTCATACCCAGACCCTACCCAACTTCAAATGGCTTTTTTTGATAAACCACCTCAAAACTATCTCAATCTTTACATTTTTTCATCGTTTTTGGCTCGCATACATACAATCCCGAGTTCTTCAAAAATGTTTAAATAGTTTTCAATAACAGCTTAAATTAACAAGATCATTTATTTGTACTCATTTGAATACATATGTCGAATGAGCAGGAGCAATGTTTGCGCATTAAATTAGTGTTTTGGAAAGGTTTTGATGTCATGTTTGTTTTTCGAATAGTAAACGAAACCAACGTTCTACGACGAGGCGAATCAGATTGTTGAGGCTTCGAACTGGTGAACTAGCTATGTACTTGTGGATTTTAATGAAAACACACGCACGCCGGAGGTCGTAATCTGGCCGTGTTTCTCAATGACCATTCCGAATACAGAATTGTTTTGGGGAATCCTAAAACCTGGAAACCGGAATCCGAAAACCAAACACGAGAATCCGGAATCCGGAATCCGGAATCCACAAATCAAAGAAATCAAGTTCTTCAAATAAGCGAAAATTATTTTGCGTAGCTTTTGCCTGTAAAAAAGATAATAAATAAGAGGTCAAGTAAAAAATACCTCAAACTTACCCTTTTTTGAAACAAAAATTCCAGCTCTGTTGAAATTCTTGTAACCGTTATTTCTAGTGAGGGCTATGATTATGACAATCGAGATAACGTGCGCCGTAATGATTCCAAGCATCCTGAGAGCGTCTAAAATAAGCTTGCTGGTAATTGCCATTTTGTTTAATAAGTGATCTGCAATTTACCGGAGGTATAAATTTGGCCTTTATGTCTAGTGTAGATACTGAAGAAGGTACAAAATGCCATAGAGAACAGGGTCTCCGTCAGTGGCAGCCTCCTGTACATTTTACGGTCACGCCCCCAACTTTCCATATCCAAAGGCTCCCCTGGCTCGTCTAAATAAATTTGTTCTTCCCAACAGATACACTGAAACTGTTACAAATCACCACTACATATATTTTTGCCGGCCATCGTATCAAAGCAATTTATAGAAATGTTGCACACTCACTTCTGTCTGCTTCTCGCTTGCGAACGGATCGGACTATTGTGTTACTCACAAGTCTTCTCAGAGCAATTTGATCTAGGCAAGAACTGCGCTCTCACCAGGGCCAGGTTGAACAAAACATGGGAAACTTAGCCTGCGTACCAGCGGGCAGGCTCTCGTGTTTGAGCCGGGGGCGCGAGTTGCGAAGCCGCGAGTAGGCACTCGTTCATATGCCAACGCAAACTGAAACTAGACGCTGGAACCTGCTCAGACACTAGAGACAAATACTAGAGCCTGCTCGCAGGATATGGGTAACTCTATCCACCCGAATAATCACTAACCCAGACTCGATAGTGATTTACCCAATGGATAGCTTTATCCAGCTTTTAAACAACCAGGCTAGATGTGTAGCTAAGGGTTGTTCAGAACTAGTCAAGATTTTTTTAACAATTACAATTTGTGGTTGAAGTAAAGCAAAGAAAATAAGTAACAACAAAATAATTTTTCCCTATATTTATTTCTTAGACATTGTTGAAGTGAATTATTTCTATCGTCATTCATAATATGTGGATTCCGGATTCCGGATTCCGGATTCCGGATTCCATATTTTAGGGTTGCCTATTGATTTGTTCTTTGAGCTTCGTCTTTGAGGAACGAAATATATCTAAACTACAAACTTAGAATGGATCAAGCATTTATAAATGTACGAGGAAAGTGAAACAAACGATTAAGATTCGACTCTATAGGTTACCGACGGAGATTGTCTTGCTGCAAGAAGAATGCGCTTGTCAGCTGTCAACCGAAACGCAAACTAATAAGTCGAGGACTCCCGGGTTATTAGCGTACGTAAAATGGACCGTTATTTCATTCAAAATAACAGCGAAGTAGAAATGTACTCATTTAACTGGTACTATACATAAATTCTTTTCAAGATCTTGTTGAAGGATTTGTTACGATTTACTAGTACGAAATATGCAAATTTGTGTAGCAGTTCTCTCGTGATTGTATCCGAAATCTGCACGTTCCGTAAAGTCAAATTACCAACTCTTCCTGTTCGTTGATATCTTTATAACTCTTTAGGAACTGTAAGTTAACTCTTCTTCGTTATTTGTACCTTTATAACCCAAATGGACTGGCAAATTGTCGATCCCGGCCTAAATATAATATACAACGCGGCAATCTCGACTGGCGACCCGCGCGTCGAAATCAGTGGAAAAAATATATATACATCGCAGCCGTCCAAATCGTAGCTAGACTCCAAATGGTAATGCCAGATGATACAGTTTTTTCACTTAAAAATCTTGTCCAGTTTTAATCAAATATGAATCACAAATAACCCAAAAATGTTTTGACTGCCCTCAAGGCTCAGTCATAGCCCAGAGGGGCTAGCGGAGCCAGGCAGCCAGTAACTTTGTCAGTCTTCGGTCGTGACTTTGTCGGCTATGTTTTAAGAGTGCCTGCCTGTAAAAATCAGACAAATCCTTAATTTCGCGGTAAGGGTCGAAAATACGATTTCGCTTATATTCTTATGGTAGATAAGCTAGGGCATGACAAAAACTACTGGATAGTTTTTTTGGCAAAATATCCTTTTATTTCAAAGAATTATGCAAATTAGCAAATTCCGTTAAAATCGTCATTTGACGCACCATTTTATTGAGCAAGTTTGAGAGCCTCGCATGCAAAACCACATCATTCTTCCGTCTTTAAAACACTCAAATATTTTTGTGCAATGCTTAAATGTGTACTGGGTTGATTTTAGGGAATGTTGCGTTGTCTTTTTGGGTGCAAAATAATTAAATTTCGAAGACATGTATTTCATTCACTTAAAAGTACTTCGTGAATATAATTAATTTTCACCATGTGCGAAACCTTCAAATGGATTAAGCTTCTGGTGGTTGAATCGCAGAAGGATGGTCTACAGATTCCTGTAAAAATTTCTTTGGGCAAATGATTGTGAGCGACGCGAGAGCTTTTCAAAGTACGTAAAAAATGCAAATATTTGACAATCGGTCGTCAAATTAGACGTATATCTTAGCATGCGCCACATGACTTGACCTATAACAAGTTGAAATAGACACAGAGCTGATAATTTCGAAATGTTCTAACCCTATTTGTGGTAAAAGGCAGGTCCAAAGCCGATTTGACGTGTTTTTAGTCCATCTCTCACCATTCGTCGCACATAAAGCAGAAGTTTGCTTTTGTTTACACAAGGTTAACGTCCGATGTACATCGCCTACTGTCAACCAATTATTGGTCGAATACCATAAATCTGTGACCATCTTTCTGCGCATATGAACATCACTGCATCTAAGTCCAAAACGGCCGAGTCATTTGTAGATAGTTGCTTACTTTGCTCTGCGCCAAAATTTTACGTTTGATCGATTGCTGACCATTGCTGATAAGCGTGTCGGCGCAGCACAATCTTACAGTCGTTATTTGTTCGTCACGCAATGCTCTCACGGCATATGCTGCACATTTTGAGCTATTTTGTATGGAACACTCTCAGGATAAGTGAAACAATTTAATCATTGTTCATCTGTTTGTTCATATATATAATGATATGTGTATATTTATATAATCGTATTCTATAGTGTACGTGGCCTTGGTCCAAATCATGTTTGTTGTACGTTCTGATGTTTCAGACAACAGCTGATAGAGTTAGTACCTGTACTCACTGGAATCCCTTCTAAGCCACCGTACATTTCCCCGAGGGTAGCCCACGGTATTACATGTAAACCAAAAATAATTGCACTGCGGGAAAAGACCCAGGAATGAGTTTAGCGTCACAGTAAGCAGGGCATGCAGGAAGGGGTGGCCGAGTAAAGGATAACGACAGGGGCAATGGTACACTATTCATTCTTTTTATTTCTTAATTTAATCTCTTCCTACTCAACACGATTGTGTGTTCCCAGTTGTTCCAAGCCTTACGGAGCCTTACGTATTAGGATAGAAATTGTCCTACCCCTACCCCCTAAAATGGGATGACAGCATTGCGTGACGAAGAAGAAACCGCTGCAAGCACGGATTCAAGCCAGGAAACCATTATGATCAAACGTAATATTTTGGTGTAGCAAAGCAAGCAACTATCTACAAATGACTTAGCCGTTTTTGACTTAGATGCAGTGGTGATCATATGTGTCGAAAGAGGGTCACAGATTCATGGTATTCGACCATTAAATAAGTTTACAGTTGCCATGTACATCGGACGTTATGTAAACAAAAGCAAACTTCTGCTTTATGTACGACGAATGGTGATAGAAACATGTCAAGTCGGCTTTAGACCTGCCTTTTACAGCAAATGAGGTTAGAACATTTCGAAATTATCAGCTCTGTGTCTATTTCAATTTTTAAAACATAGGTCAAGTCATGTGGCGCATGCTAAAATATACGTCTAACACGTAAATTGCTGGTTTTCAGTGTCTCGCCATTCAAAATAGATCAAAATTAAAATCAAAACCGTGCAATAGATAAAGTCCAGAATCTGAGAAAAGGAAGAAGGTAAATATGCAAAGACTCTCGCCAAGATTAGGTCACAACATTTTTCCTTATGCAAGATATGCGGAGAAATTTTTTACGCAAATTTATAGAGATTTGTATGGAAGACGCCATGCTGGTGCCCATCCGTATGGGCACCAACATGGCGGCCGGAAACCAACAGAAACATCTGTCACTGAGTTTTGCTACAAAAGCGTGAATTTATCCCTCGAGGAACTCAAAAACATTAAAATAATATTTTTTCTAATACAAAAACTGCTCAGATAGCCAAATTCCTCGAAATAAGTCACTCTTTTAACCAACATGACAGCTCTCTCGGCCGTCATGTAAATGCCGCGTCACGGAGAAGCTTAGAAATTCAGACGTAGTCTATAACAAAACCAAGAACCCATTCGGAACAAAAACTTATATCAATATTAGTTTTCAGCTGCTCTTATACCTCATGAAAGTAAATATCAGGAGGATCAATAGTTTTATAGTTTGAATTTTAGTGACGTCATGTGAAAACCGGCAATTGAAATTTGACGAGGGAATGATCAAATATTTGCATTTTTAACGTACTTTGAAAAGCTCTCGCGTCGCTCACAATCATTTGCCCAAAGAAATTTTTACAGGAATCTGTAGACCATCCTTCTGCGATGCAACCACCAGAAGCTTAATCCATTTGAAGGTTTCGCACATGGTAAAAATCAATTATATTCACGAAGTTTTTTTAAGTGAATGAAATACATGTCTTCGAAATTTAATTATTTTGCACCCAAAAAGACAACGTGACATTCCCTAAAATCAACCCAGTACACATTTAAGCACTGCACAAAAATATTTGAGTGTTTTAAAGACGGAAGAATGATGTGGTTTTGCATGCGAGGCTCTCAAACTTGTTTACTAAAATGGTGCGTCAAATGACGATTTTAACGGAATTTGGTAATTTGCCTATTTCTTTGAAATAAAGGATATTTTGCCAAAAAAACTATCCAGTAGTTTTTATCATGCCCTAGCCTATCTACCATGAAAATATGAGCGAAATCGAATTTTCGACCCTTGCCGAGTTATTTTCCATTTTTATGGACAGGGACTCTTAAGTACTGCGGGATTGGAAGGTATAGGCTCTCGGTGGTATTTCTGTTCGACAAAATCAACCCATCGTTTGCGTCTTTATTGTACCATCGACCGATCATCGTTAGTAAATTGTACAGTATATCTTTCTTTAAATCTGGGACATTGCTGCAACAGCCGATAGCACTTCTGAAAGGCGTTTCTGCGCGCTTTTCGAATGTGTATTGCACCATCCTGAATAGACTCTTCACAGCCCTCTATTTCCTCGTATTTTTATTTGATCGTACACGGGAATAGATTCGCGAGAGAACTGGACGCCAGCGCAAAACGGAAGACTTGACTGGGTAGGGGGTGGGGACCGAGAAAAAGAGAGGGGCTGTAGACATCTTTGGAAAAAAGTGAATTCCCCGTTTCTCTAGCCTGCGTCGCAGACAGTCTAAACCGCCGGTATAGTCCGTCTGCGCAACGGCTCCTAAAAGCTTGTTCTGATATGCCGCAGTTTGTATCCATGTTTGATTGGATAGTTTCTTACGCGCTTTCTGATCGGATAATTCTTGCGAAAGCGAACACGCAACTATCACGTAATGCTAAAAATAATTTTGCGCGGGTTTCCTAAGAACATTTGTACATTTGTACATTAATAAACGTCAAATCTACTTCGATTTGGAAATAAGATGTCTGCAATTACAGCAGAAAGTTAGACTGCTGGCAGTCTGTTTTTCTCTCGAAATTCAGTAGGGGTTATGGGGCGAGACGTTTTGGCTAAAGGGGAATGGGACGAGACTTGGGCGCGGCACCCACGAGAACTCGTCTCACCTTCTTCCCTTCTCGGCCATTCCGCCCTTGCCCCGCCTTCTTCCCCACTCGGCCACCGCCATAACTGCAACGGTACACCCTTTTTCGTTCGCGATAACTAAACACTCGTCCTAGTGACCCTTAGAGAAAAAAACCGGCTGCCAGCAGACTAGAAGGTTGGTAAAAAGCGTTCAAAGCCGTGAGAGAGCAGTTTGAAATCGATAAACTTCTACCTAAACAGGAAAACTCGCTTCGCGAATTTCTTGGAGGTCAAAATATTTTTGTAAACTTGCCAACGGGCTACGGTAAATCTTTGATTTTCCAGTGCCTTCCGATCGCTGCCGATGCTCTGTTCGAAAAGTCTCGTGGTTCCAGTCTTCTCGTTGTAATATCGCCGTTGCGATCGCTTATGGAAGACCAGATTTTCTGGCGAAGCCGGACAAAGATAAATATGGCACCCGTGATAAGAAGCAGCCGGGTGCGGTGTAATAATACAAAATGCAAGTAGCCAACACGTTCACGGAATATTTCAAACTTTGTCCCTCCAGAGCTAACATTTAGAGAGCTCAAAACATATCTTGCAGTACAAATGAGCCAAAAAAACTAGCACGTGGAAAAAAGCAGAGGTGTCAAACTCTACAAATCACACGCGGATAACAGCGGAAACCACACAGACCTATGACCTCTAACGGCTCTATTCTGGTGAAATGTCCTCCTAAAAACACAGGATTATTGCTCAGCGAAATATTCAAAGATCCCCCTATCGTATCATACAAAAGGGGCAGATCCTTAAAGATATACTAGTTCCAGCAAAACTCTCAAAGCGGCTATTTAATACACGTGGATAGGAGTTGTGTAGGCCTGTCACTTTATCGTTAGCATTGCGTGATATATTTCGCAAGAATATGACCAATCACAAGGCGCGTAAGAAACTAGCCAATCAGAAATGGATATCAGAACAAGCTTTTGGGAGCCGTTTCGCAGACGGACTATATCGGGGATTTTATGACACGTCCGGCAGCAACGCAGGCTACGTTTCTCCAGAAACGGAAAATTTCCATTGGTTGAAAGGCGACAAAAGTGTCATCACCTTGACAACGGCTGATCATGATTGCGTCCAGATGCGTTTTGCGGCTTGCAGCAGTCACGGTCATCACTGACACGTGCCGTGATTTGTAATAGAGCGGTTGTTTTTAAAATAGAAGCCGGTTAAGAGAAATTTCAGCGTTTCTTCGCTCGAGGATGAACAGATAGAGGCTACTGTTCATCTTCTTCGGTCGGAAGACGTTGCTGCAATTTTCCCGACCGGCTTTGAGGAAAGTCTGATATATCAACTCTACGCAACGGCAAAAGAAATGCAAATGTGCGAATGCTGAAACAAATCAGGAGAGATGAAAGAGCTTAGGATTCCTTCCATCGTTTTGGCAACAAAGGAAACAAAGGAGGACGTGCTTTTGCTGATTAGCGAAGCGAACTACAAGCTTATTTTCGGAAGACAGAAAATCGGAAATAGCGCTTGATTTCGGCTTTCTCCCCCTTTTAGTAGCTTTTCTAGGAGTTGAAGAAGTCGTCTGAGACGATATTCTCGACACACGAACAAACGTACGTGATGTTGTTTGCAAACTGTTACTTGTAATCAATTAAACAAGCAATTTACCGCTCAAATTTTATTGGTCCGATTTCGTTAATTGGTCAAGTGGTGGAGCTGTAAGTAACAAGGCGATAACAGGGGGAGGAGCCTCTCTATTCTTCTTGCTCGCCTCGCTCGCAAACCCCACCCCCGACCCCCGCGTGCTTCCCGCTCGCTTTTTCTTTCGCGTGCGTAAATAGAGAGGCTGTGAACAGTCTACTTCCTGAAAGAAATGACGTGAGATATTTAACCTTCCTGGGTAGACGTCACAATAGCCGCTGGAGCCATTCATTCTAACAGGGAGTTTAAGAAACGACGTCGCGATCGACAATGCCGAGGACGATGCCTAGTGAAAAATGAGTTACAAGCGAAATTCGCGATTGTCGTAGGAGGCGCGGTGGCCACATGGTTAGTGCTCTTGACTCCGGAGCGAGCGATCCGGGTTCCAGCCCTGACTAGGGTCATTGCGTTGTGTTCTTGGGCAAGACACTTTACTCTCGCGATGCCTCTCCACATCCAGGTGTATAAATGGGTACCGGCGAATTTAATGCTTAAAGCAACCCTGCGATGGATTAGTGTGTCTGGAAAACCCGAAAAACGAATAGCGAGTAGTCGCGAAAACCGAACAACGAATAGTCCCAAATAGCGAACAGCGAATAGTACGAATAGTCTCGAATAGTGCGAATAGTGGCGAACAGTCTCGAATAGTGGCGAATAGTGGCGAATAGTGGCGAATAGTGGCGAATAGTGGCAAATTAGTGGCAAATCGAAGCAAATAGGGTACCCAGTATCTCGCAGTCAACCTCGCAGCAACGTAAGACGGGATTTTCCCTTATCAAGACCAAAAGTGTTTCTAAACGTAATTTCTTGTTTTAACCGCTCCAAAAGCGTAAATACGTCTTAATTAGGTTATCCTTGTGTTTTCTGTTTTCTTAATGTTGGCGATGGACGGCCCGAGCCTGAGTCCGGAGAAGAAATGGTAATAAATTCACTGAAATTCTGTTGCTTATTTGGATAATTAATTAACGTAGGATATTAGACCTAAAGCGGTGACTACTGACGACTATATCGTCACTATTCGCCACTTTTCGCGACTGTTCGCCACTATTCGCTCTATTCGAGACTATTCGCACTATTCGGGACTATTCGCTATTCGCGACTATTCGCTATTCGCTATTCGGGTTTTCCAAACACCCGATGGACTAGCATCCCATCCAGGGGGGAGTAGGAATACTCCTAGTCGCTTCATGCTACTGAAACCGGGATAAGCTCCGGCTTGATGAGCCAGTTGGCTCGTATGCAGACTTTACCTTTACCTAGATCTGTTCGGTACGCCAATGGCTCGAAAAACGTCCTTAAGCCAAATATACAACGACGGCGTTCAATTCCAAATGAAAATACGAAAACTTAGCCGTCGTCGCCCACGTTCCGTAGACGACACAGAACTTGGTCATTTCACGTTGTTGCTTTGCGGAGGACGGCAAAGAAATGTACAAAGATTTATAACGCACGTGCACAGCTATTGTTTTGCTCATTAAACCGCTTTTGTTTAGTGACGTTCTCGTTGCCGTCGTCGTCGTGGTTTTTTTGAGCTCCCTAATAAACTTGTATCTATCCATCTATTTGCACCACATGCGGTCAGCGGTAACACTATTTTAGTGGGTGCTAAACTTATTTCTACGATATAAAGATACGTTGACTCGTGAACATTACTTGTAGGTGCCGCGGGTCCTGGGTGCTTGTTTACAGCTGTCTCGTGAAAGGTTGCAAAGCAAAAACGTTCGCGACAATGCCGAAAGATTGTGCTTTATTATATGGCTAGCTCCGTGAGCGGGCAAGATGAATCAAATCCTGCGCTGTCATTGGCTACCCGAGCGGGCAAGATGGAGCTATCTTGCCCGCTCGGGACTACCCGCCATGTCCCGCAAGAAAAATTTTCCCGAAAGCCATATAATAAATCCTTTATTGACCAAGCTTGTTCGACCAAGATGGCTGGATATTGGCCTCGTTCTTTTTTTGCGAGTTTATGGACCTCTACTCAGTCTCGGTCCATAAACACGCAAAAAAAGAACTTGGCCAATATCCAGCCATCTTGACCTCACACTTGGTCAATAACCCATATATATTGGCGCTTGTTGACCGAACCTTTGTGTGTTTTAGCGAAAAAAAAAAAAACGTTAACGAAGACATGTATTCATATATTTTTTTCTCCTATCGTGCTGAAACACTGGCATTGTCGAGTGTGCTTTTACGTTTCTGTAGGAAAAACTTTCGCGAAACAGTTCTACATGTATTAATTGCTCTGCTCGATAAGAACAGTTTGTCCTTTTGAGTATAAGATGTAATACTGCATATTATACAAAAGAGACCGTATTCCACCACATTTACAACACGACTATTTTATTTCAGATAGCGAAAAAAGTGGAGCAGTCTCAGAGCCAACTGAAATTGTCGAAAAATTAAAGTGCCAGACTGCACTCTTAACCCCTTTCCCAAAATGTATTTAACCTTGACAAAAAGTGTCATTTTAACAAGCTAATCTCAATTCGATAATAAAAATGGAAGTCACCAGGCTCATTTTTGGGTTTTAAGCAATTAAACTAAATTTGGTAGGTTTCAAAGTATTGTATCGTCACGTTCACGAGAAAACTTTTACCTTGGTTTTGTTTTAACTTTACTGAGGTGAAATTTTTAATCGTGTAAACACAGTAGCAAACCTCGGTAAATGCCTCATCAGACATGGTTTAGCTCAGTAACCGACGGTAACCGAGGAAAAGCAGACGTTGCCGCGATATCTTGGCAGCGAGTGTTCGCGCGTGCAGCGCGTAAAGAAGAGAAAAATACAGGGGCACCCAACGAAAATAGACAAAGATTCCTCCTAATGTAAGTAGGTTTCAAGTCAACGGGCAAAAAAGCTAAATAAACTCATGTTTAGGCATAGAAATCCCGGACTGCTGTTTCCCTTTCATTGCCAGGTGCCTAAGCGTTTCGTTTCTGTTAGAATCTCAGTAGCTTAGTAGCAGTGTACAGACAGGCGCAACTAGAAGAAGACCTACCACAATTAGAGAGAAAAAAAAATCATAATCGAGGTATATGGAGAAGAAAAGTACATATTGGAATTTAAAGCGGCCCCGAATAAGAAAAAGTACCGGTAAACATTTACGAAGCCCGGGCTCCGTGGCAGATGCCGTTTCAGGTTTTTTGAGGGAAGAGGCTCAGCGAGGTATCAAAATTTTCTTTCCACTATTCATCTACAAAGCTTTACACTTAAGGAGAGTTTAGCTCGACATCACCGCAAGCAAATTGACAACGACCTGCGTTCGGCATTGGAGTAAAATCAAATTTTATAATTTCCCAATAGTTTCTGAGCAACATTGCAGCACTTGCTTTCCTAGAATACCTCAAACCGTCCGTTGTATGCGCCCTACTGTAGTTAATTAATTTCGTGTAAACAGCTTCTCTAATAACTGTGGTTTAGTTACGAAACCTCGGTGAGCAGTAACCGTAGTAAACCTTTCTCGTGAAAACACGGCATCAGTCTTGATTAGGTCGTAATTTACCAACAATTTAATAACGGGACAGAGAAGTTTACAAGATACCGTGTGGCACAAAGTTTTGCGGGAGTTTTTTTGAGATTGGGTAAGACTGGTGTTTCCAGTTGGGTATCGATTTTTTTCAATTTTCAGGAAGTCGCGTTTCCTTGAAATATGACATAGTCAGCTTATTTATATTACCCAGCACGGCAATGCAATCAGTTACTCTATTACGATTACGTCTTGTCCCATTATTGTAGTTATTTTAACAGCTACACCTGTGGTGAACCATGGACAATTTCATCAGTTTCATTTGAAGATACATTTTAAATTAAAGGCATCAGGAACATTGTGCATGTGAGGTTTCTATGTACAATTTCGCCGGTGGAGTAAATTTTTGCGAGGAAAAATTTTGCGGGAACGTTATTTTTGTGGGAACATTTTTTTTGTGGATCATGGAAAAACCGCAAAATTGGCAAAAACTAGAACCAGCGAAAATTTCGTGTTACACGGTAGTCCCATCGAGTACTCAGCTAACGTTTATTGGTCAATGTCGCATCACACTTGCTGTTTAAGTGTCATATCCTTCTATTGCAAGAGGTTACGCATCTGTAAAAAAGATTAAAACGTTTGGAAACTTACATCTGACAAAAGTACATTTGAGAATTAAAGTAGATTAGTATCACCCAACTAGTGGACTAATGCAAATCCTGCATTTTGATTGGCTACGCTACTAGGGACTATTAGTAATAGTCATCGAGTAGCGAAATTGGCGCCATCGAGCGTGACGCTTTCTTTCGTTTTATTCCCAGATAAATATTTCTTCAACTTGCATTTGCTTACTTTATTATTACCTTTTCTGTCCCACTAGTTGGGTGATACTAAAACAATTAGACCCTTCGCCCTCAAGGGCCACGGGTCAATAGCCCATTCGGCTTCGCCTCATGGGCTATTGACCCGTAGCCGGGTTAATTAGTAGTGTTAATTAGTAGTGATTACACCATCAGATGGTGCATTACATTGTTAAACAAGTGAACACATTAAAGGAAATCCCTCTGTAAGAGAACACCTGAACAATGACAACTCCTCCGTGAAGAAACACATTTCAAAGTGCCAAAACAAAGTCCACAAAGGCATCGAAATCAAGACCATTGTACTAGAAAACGACCCCGCAAATCTACGACTGTTCGAAGCGTTTTACATACGAAACTACAAATCTGCCCTCAACTCCCGAGAGGAATGCAGCGAATTCGCCGACCTTTTATTCTAATAATTATTTTCACATATCTAGAGACTCTATGTATTTTGACACTCGCTCATTAGATCATGTCATTCGTTTTTATTCATATTTGTACCTTATTATTTATCTCATGCATTTCACTCCCCACGTTCTTTCCCTTTTCACACTTTTTTACTTTACATCTGTATATAAGCCTTACGCGGAATATTTTTTCTTATCGCTGATGATGCCGTAGATCGGCGAAACCTTGGATTTGTTAAACGATTTTAATATCATTTTACAGTAGTGTAAGGCCTCAATTTTACCATTTGAATTTGGGTTTAAATGGTGGATTTAGACGGTGATAGACAACTGTGTTGCGGTTGATCCTACCATCGAGAACCTGAAAAAAAAACAAAAAACATAGCGATGAGCAAACAAAAAGAGGTGTTTATTTTCAAGTTCAGTTTATTTTGGTTCATATATTTAACAAGGTATGTTTTAATTCAGCTCTTACAGTCAGACCTCTATCGAGTGGCCCTCTGTTAAATGGTGACCCTCTATTAACGACGACCATAACTGATTTTCTCAGTTCATTTTAAATGAGATGCCAAAACTGTCAATGATCCTCTTTAGACGGTCGAAGCTTGCCTTGCGGACAAAGTTACCAAAAAATCTGTTGACTAGTGCGTGGACTCCTTGGATATATATAGAAACAATAGCCTCAATTTTACGCGAAAATATGCACGGATATTTGTCCGCGGATATTATCTGTTTCGAGAAGCGAACAGTTTTCCGAGAGGGTAAAACTGTGAGCTTCAAGGAACAGATAATGTCCAAGGACAAATATCCGTGCATATATTTTTGCGCCAAATGGAGGCTATTGTGTTTATTATCCTTCATATATTTTTCACAACACACGCAGTTTTGAAAATTGGGGAATATTCTCGGATATTCCCGAGTTTTAGCTGAGGAATATTCGGTCACGTGACGTGTTTAGACCAATCGCGCGCGAGCGAAAATATTTGATGGATTATAAGCTACGATATTTTTCCGCGGACATTATCTACTACGAGAAGTGAACAGTTTCCTCGAGTAAAGCTCCACGAAAACTGTGAGCTCCAAGGAACAGGTAAGTTACAAGGACAAATATCGGAGCATATTTTAAACGCCAAATGGAGGCTATTGCGTTGATCGTCCTTCAAATATTTTTCGCTGAATACGCCCGATCTGAAAATTGGGAAACATCACTTGAATATTCTTAATATTCAGTCGCGTGACGGGTTTAGACCAATCTCGTGCGAGCGACAATATTTGATGGACTATAATACAAGATATTCATTGAAATTATATTTGCTATTTGCCGGCAGAGAGGTCCGTATAGTGAAAAACCTGTGACCTCAGTTACAGTTTTTCAGTTTGCACGAGTGAGTTTTTCAAAAAGCTGAAATTGCACGGGCCGCTTCGGCGAGTGCAATTTCAGCTTTTTGAAAAACTTACAAGTGCAAATTAATTCCAAATTGAACGAGAAAAACCGTATGATTACTTATTAATAATATAAACATGAAAAAAGTCGCGTTGAGGAAGTGCCGGAAGATCTTTCTTGAAGCCATTTTTCTCTCATTCGAGAAAACCTTTTTTCAAAGTTACCGCACAAAATTTTCGTCATCATTTTTCGTGATATCATTTTCTTAGAAAATCTCCTATCATCTTTCAGCCAATCATAATCCAGAATTACTATGTGCAATTTTCACTAGTGTTACACTTTTTGCACTGGTGTTACACTTAAACTGCACTGCTCACAGCCAATCAGAATCGAGCAATTTTTTTATTTATATTTACACAGTAACAAGTCGCGTTGCCATTTTGAATTTGTCACTAATGACATTGTTAACTACTCCGGTTGGCAAAAGTTTTATTCCTTGAACACACACACTAATAATGAATGGATGTCCAGCTAAACTCATAAATTTTCATACTTATGTAAATCTTATCCACGTTTTTTTTTAGCACGCTCTACAATTTTCTTATGAAAGACCAGCGAGACAATCACAGACAGTGAAGAGTGCAATTGATAGCTCTAGCACGGTAGTCACACAGGTCCCAGAACCCCTGCCCGGTTCACTCCCGGTTTGTATTTTTCCCCTTGCAGGAAATGAACGGAAGGAAACCCTGATAAGATTCACTCTTAGCAGTGTGCTTGTTTCATGTGTGTTATTTTCATTCAGGGTCTAAAAATAACTTAATGTTTGTCACGAGAGCCTTTAAATTTTACGCTGGCCGGTGTTTTACGTTGACTTTCGTTCATTTTAAATTAAATAATACGTTGAAGCGGCATACCTCTCTGTGACTTCGTAACTCAATAACACAATGTCTATTAAGACACTACACTGTTCTCCTACGAAACAGCAAACTCTCAGCCAATTAAAGAAGTTCAAGGAACCCGAAATTATTATTGATATGCATCGTTCAACGAGAATAATTTGAATTCATATGATAAAGTACAAACCAGGCGTACCAACGTAACTGAGCTCTTACAACAATTGTTACCGTTGGTTCACTTTGTAACTCGAGAATTTGCGTGCTATTCACAATTGAGCTAGTGACCTGAAGGTTCGTTATCGGAAATCGCGATTAGATCTAATTTGGTCCTAGCATTCTTCCCAAACGTTTGAAAACCTACTTTTATATATCTAGTGTAAGCCTGGAAATGTCAATAGCCCATGTTTGATCTCTCAAAATTCTGGCAAGACTCTGACGCTTTCTGACCAAAATTGTAGTTTTTCTAGGATTCCTTTGTCTTGTAATTCCCATAAGAGACTTGATACAAAGAAAATAGAGATAAAATGTCGAAATTTGGCCGAAACCCTCGGTAGCACGTTGGAATTTTGATATATCGAACTTGGGTTATTGTCTCTCCTTCCTCATGGACACAAGAAGATTCTCACTGCTTACTATTTCTTCAATGGAAGAACTCATTTACATGAAAAACGTCAATGTATTTGTTTGGTGTTCTTACCTGTTCACTGCCATCAGACGTGAAAAGGGACGGCTCAAACATTCCAAGATCTAAAACACATACATAATCTAGAAGAAAAACAATACCTGAATCATAAATCATCAACGAAAATAAATCATTTGCATCAATTAATAGAACTTACTTCTAATATTTGCAGAACCACTGCATTTGTACGAGAGATATAACGCCGCATCATCAATGATAAATCTGCCAAATAACCAACCAGAAAATCAGTTTAGAAGCCAATTCGTCAGTGAAAACACAAAAGTTGTTTCAAGCAATTCACCTAAAACTAAAGTACGTACCTGTAAAGAATATATCAGTTTGCCAAAAGAAAGAAACTTGTTTGACAACAGCCACTCAGAGTGGTTGGAGGACACTTTCCGAGTGTCATTGTCAAATAGGAAAATAAGACCAGCAGCCCGGGATTGCACAGGGAAGGTGCTCGAGACTGGCATTTTGGAAGCGAATTCCCACTAAGAAATCTGAGCCACACTGGAAAATTACTGACTCCCATTCTCAAGTTTCTCCATAATGCAATCTACTTTCATTCTCGTCATAGGCTCTAAAGACTTTTCTCGGTTAGCTGGGTTACAGAGCGACGTTGTCAAGAAAAAAGTGGGGCAGTAGTACGACACGAGAAAGTCAGAGAACGCGTTTCTTCGCTCCTGGCAGTAAGCCACTCTTTTTTACTCAAACCGTCTTTGGCACTGCACCCTAACTAACTGAACGCTTACAAGAGGCTACACTCCTCGTCGTTAGTCATTCTCACTTTCTAAAAGCTTGCTGGTTTTTGGTGAGCACTTTTCTTCAAGATCAAACCATCACTGCTAGCTCTCTTGCGTTCTAGGTAACACGTTTGGGCGCCAACACAGTACACAGTCAGCGTTTGTGGAACCTACCTCAGCAAAGAGACATTAGACTCAATCGTGATGTTATTTGAGACACTGAACGTTCCCATGGTGACAAGAACACGTAAAGGAAGGTGGATTGGCCTGTAGGCAGAGAGTAACACGTTACTAACATCGACTGCACTGGCTCATGGGCTACAGAAAAACATATATGCAACGTAACACAAGCTAATACAAGTACAAGCGACTGTACTGCGTCGAAATCAAGACGATTGGTCGATGACACGAAAATGAACTATTGTCCTGGCTGACACATTCAAGTTTAGAATTAATGACAAACTGATGGTTCTTCGCTGACCTTAGAAATACACGCGTTATAACTATCCTTCCACAAAACCAAATACCAGAATCAAAATTAAGTTGATGTAATCTAAAAATAAAACTATACTTGTGACCACCTTAGGGTAAGCTAAAAGGAAAGACTTTTCTACCTACGCTTAATTCTTCCTCCGCTCGAGAAACGCCTGAAGACTCGCTCCCTTCGCCCCTCCAACCCCCCCCTCCCCCCCCCCCCCTATAGAAACATAGTTATAACGTAGCTCGATAGATCCATGTGGTGTCTCAGATCAGTTGAATGATAGAGGGCATTTTCGATTCCGGAATTTACGGAAAAGAGGACAACCTCGCAGGATATACACGAATATTCGAAAATTTATAAACGTGAATTTCAGTTCCATGTGACTTTACTCCCCGAATTGAATGGTTCCATTTCTGAAAGTCAGCAATTCTGAGATTTTTCGGAAACTCTTCTAGGTTGTTTTCGTTCAATATATATGCCTTGAAAGTTTCGGAATTTTTTTGTCTAATGGAAAGCACCCTGAGTAACTACCTAACAAACACGATAGAAGAGTGTCGAGTATGGAAAAATTCCAACAACAAACCTATAGTCAATGGTCCCTTCCCGCACATGTGTGTGGAACACTGTCACAACCTTTGGAAGAGTGAAACCAAGGACTGGATCATCCTTCACGTCAAAGAAGTCTCTCACCTGCAAAAATAAATGCTGGTCTAGTGGTGACCGATTTATAACAAATCAATAGTCACACGCATTTAACCAGGCGAGTGTTTGCAAAGCGTAAACTTTTAGTGATCCAGTGAGCACCAACTGCCTTGGAAAAATGCGCTTCTCTTTGTTTCCCTCAGTCGATTGAGCCCACCACTGTTGAACAAGAAGACCTTTCAAGGCAACATGTTGGCGAGGCAAATTTTAGTTCCATCCTTGTGCACGGATAAACAAGAACCGCTAAGAGAGACCTAGCAATTTAGTGGTTCTACCAAGACTTGTCTAAAACGGTGTGAAAAACGCTTCCCAGTTTGACTGAAATCACACAACAAACACAACACTTGGATAAAGAAGCATTAAATTGATACCCGAGTGAGCCACATCTGTTTAGAAGCAAGCATTCTGTGGCGAATAGTGCTTCTGCGAAGTCCCAGCGAAAATAGAATTTCCTTTAAAAAATCATGTAACACCACATCACCTCAGTAGACCGTTTTCGTATTCTCAGTATTGCACTGGAATTACTAGCTTGCAACTGAGACTAATCCGGGAACCTTCTCAAATGCAAATGACATTAATCTAAGATATTCCCCCGCTTTAATCTCCATTGCAAGCTAGTTCCAGTCCAATACCGAGAATGGCTTATCATTATGTAATTTGACTATATAAGCACATGTTTAATTCAGGGTGGCAAAAAAAATTCCTCAAAATCATGTCACTACAAAGGCAATAGGACGTTTTCTTTATCCTTATTCTAACTATGGAAAAGCGCTCACTACATGGGCGAAGAGCACGAGAGAAAATAGCCCAGAGACCCTCTACTTCTGTGAGCTGCAGTACAACCTCACGTTGGTGCTAGGTAATTGTTTGTTCAATTTGCATTCGTACCTCACTATTTTTCGACGTATCCCCTGAAACTTTAATAGCAAATGCAAACATCGGTTCACCCGTCTTCCCGTCAACTTGTCTCACACCCGATTCAGTGCGGTAGAGGGTGGACTGGAGCTCAGCTCCGCTGAATGCAGACTCCATGGACACGTGAGCACTCTGTGGGACCACTGGTGCATGCTGGAAAGCGACCTTTTGAGATTGAAGGCACAGATAGCTCAGATCCACTTGACTTTTGTAACAAGCTGCTATAAAGAATATAATGTCATTAAATTCAGCTGCTATTTCTCCTAATACTTCTTCAGAACATGAGCTACAATCCCTGGAACTTCCACTTGGAGAGGAACTCTGAAAGAAAAGAAAACAGTCACAATAAAACCCTTTGAAAAATCTAGAAAATTCAGAGTATAATCGTAAAATATTTGTGAAATACAAAGGAAATACGAAGGTACTTTGATAATTTTGAGTTAACAATTGAAAACTAGCTCTATTTACACCAGGAAAACGCCAAATTATGTTTCAGAAGCTTCAGTAGGAGTTGCCATAGTTCAAGTGAAAAACTACCGCATAAGAGCCTGATACATCTATCAAGGTTTTGTACGAATTCCGGATACAGCAATTGCGAATGCTTTGTTGGGCTGATATTAGCACTGATATTAGCACTGATATTAGCAGCTGACAAGTGTAAGATTAGCTCTAAAGTAATATGGAGTGCTAGAATTCAACGCAAGTATTTCCTTCTCAGCGTTAAGATAGACTTAGCAAGGAAATGAGTGACCAAACGAATTAAGGAAAAATTATTTGAGCTCGATGGGATTCGAACGCGCGACCTTCGGATTAGATCCCCGTTGCTCTACCGACTGAGCTTGGAGGCCAGACCGGAACAGGTCGTGGGGAATTTCGGTAGAAATTCGTGGTGAGGTAGATAATAGTGGTGAACGCAATATTGCGTCCCGCTGCCCAGCACTGTTATTGGAAGCTGGAAAATAGAAAATAAACTCTATGTTCAGCGATTTTGGAGTGCTGTAAATCAACCCAGGTGTTTCCTACTAAGCGTTAGTCGTAGAACGGAAATGATGGATCGTACGACATAAATAAATAAATTAAAAAAAAAAAAAAACATTCCTTGAGCTTGCTGAGAAACAGAGGTGATTTGATCCGGAGGTCCTAAGTTAGGTTATAAGCTTTTGACCAAAGAGATTCCACATGCTAGTTTCTAAGGCGTTTGCGCTTTTGCACTGGACTATAGTGAGTAGAATAACAAAGGAGAGCTTCGAACTACTAAAGGGTAAAAAGGATGGTTGTGTTTGTGCTCTTTACTATTCTCTTTGGTTCGATGAAGGTTCATCCAAGAACAGCTTCCTAGATCTGCCTTACCTCACTCACAGGAAAAACCGCCAGTCTGGCCTTGCCAACATCGAGCGTAAGTGTAAAGGATGTCTGGCCGTTAGGGTTGGACGTTGTTCGTTTAAATTTGTTATCCAGTGATGTTAAATTACGGCTGCCTTCATCAGACGAGGATGCATCTATGAACAAGGAATAGTCTGATCACCCACTACAACTTCGTAACTTGCCAACGCAAACACGAGTTAAAAAGGAATGAATTACAACACTGAAGAGTAAGGAACATATTGGGAAAATGGACAAAGTGACACGCCTATCATCATAGCCTGATGCATAGCACGAGAGAGAGTTTAGTTCAGTTCCCACGTTTGTGTAGAATCTGTACAGAAGAATTTCACGGACGAGTGCTATTCAACTGTGTATTTTCTTCGGACGGGAAGGGCAAATAGTGTCTCTCCGCCAATCAATACTATCGCGTCACGTGATCAGTTTAAACCAATAAGAATCGGAGAAAATTTAGTGGTGAACTATAATCGTTGATAGACAATGATCGCACGCGCTGCTCTTGAAACTGAAAATTATTCTTAAGTTTCGGCTTAAAAAGTGCACACAAGTGTAGGTTTCGTGCTGTAATTCTTTAGTGTGTCTCCTAAAACAATTAAACTACTAGCCCTCGTTTTCTGTGATATTCAACTCAGCTCATGTACGCCTCATAGACTTTTCGCTAAAAAAACAAAACAAAACAAAACAAAACTCGGCCTCGTGGTCTAATTGGTAAATAGAAGTACGGCTTTTACTGCGAGCTTTCTTACTAGATATTTTCAAGAAAAAGTTACTTGCCATCATCGTAGCTGCGTAGCCCTGATCTACACGTGACAAACATTTCCGGTCCCTGTGCCTGCATCATCTGACTGGCTAGGTTCAGCCCTGTACCAATATTAAACCCACATGGGTCAGGCCGGTCCGCTGGGGAGGGAGCCATAGGTTCCCATAACAACAGGTCACTGGCTAGCCTTGAAAACAACAACAACAACAACAAAACAAAAACAAAAACGACGAAATTGACGAAGTCCGTTCCTGATCCTCTATCAAGTTTTGAAAATGCTATGGCGGACAGGGGGTGAAAAAAAGAGGGAGTGGGGGAGGGGCAACAACGGAATCATATTGTTCCTTACACTACGTCTTCTGTTTGCATTTGTACAGTGCAATTTCATCTCTTAACCGCATCTGATAGGTCCTCCGCGCGCTAGTTTGTCATGTCACTGGCGCGAGATCACGCTGATCAGATTTACATACTGTTTGTAAAACTTATGGGAAATACTAATGACTGTCGCTGAAAATATGTTCTCATGAAAAGACTTAGTTCTTGGTACGATTAATTAGTAATTGGACCTCGTGCTGCATAGTTGGAGAGTAATCCCACTCGTTATTTCAAAACAGCCTTGCGCTGCGCAAATGTCTGATTTTGAAATAGCTCGCCCAATTAGCCCCTGAATAGTACTCAGCCTACTCGGTTCAGTTACTATTACTATTACTGTCTCGATCAGAGCGCGCGACAGGGAACTGATCCAGACATAAAATGTGTTCTTAAATCCATGAGAGTCAAATATTTTCTCTTTTCTCCAGGAACTGCAATTCCATGTATTTTATAAAACTTCCATCTCTTCTTTATAGTCTCACCCACCTGTTATAAATATTTTCAAAGACATCCTTCGTGTGCAGGTTGACATCTAGTCTTTAAAAGGTGCATTCAACATGTACTTTAGAGGATGCCACTGTATCGTCTTGAAATTTGGTCATTTCCTCCTGACTTCCAGGCATTAAAAGCTGCAATCCAAACGCTTATTACATTCAGTTCCATACTTCAATTGTAGCCGTTATTGTTGCTTTTGATCTACTTGTATTAAAATAGCTTAACAACCCACATTGTAAATTATATTAAAGCAAATGCCATCATTTCCTGACTCAGCCAGTGTTTATTAAAGGAACTGCGTCAAGGATTTTAGCCAAATTGTTATTTCTCTTCGAACGCACGAACGATGCGAGTGCGCGAGAACGGCCGCGAAGCGTGCGTAAAAAATTGTCTTTCCTCAGGGCCACCCCATAGCGTTCACACTTTTTAAATCCCCTGGGTTAATACTTTTCCTTGTGATCTCGAAGAACTCAAGACGGACTACTTCGTTATAAAGAGGTTCCTTAAATCGATTTGGATAGCTGGGGTTACAAATAGTGGTGACAATTCGCCATATGTATGCAGAAATCCACTTTTCTTTCTCAAGTTAAGAAGGTAGAAGATTAGTTAGCATCATTTAGCAAGGAATTTATGAACAGTGGTCTTATTGCCACTAGAAGTCTTTGAACAATCCCTGTTAAGGGGCTGGCTGTTGACCATTATGAGCAGCATACTAAGAAAAGCTTCATGGACTGAAAACAAGACTAACCTCTTCTGTCTCAAACATGACTGGTCTGCAGGAGATGGGAGACGGTTCGGCCTTCATCACAGGATCCAGAGAACTGAGGGGCGAGTTATCCGACGAGGGAACTTCCTCCAGAGCTGACGAAAGAGCAGGTGGCTGCACAGTAATCACAATCCTTCAAACAAATAGCATTTGTTATGATCTATACCGTGTGAAATTTGTAACAGATAAATGGTTAGAAGAGAGACCGGGCACGAACCGTTCGAGAGAACGGTTATACTTTGCAGTTAAACTTGCAACAGCGAGCGGCGTGATATTTTCGTTGTTATTTTAACGCTTCTGTCGTGGAAGTGCCGCGCCACTATATGCCAGATTCGCTAGTTACAAATTACCGAAAAAAAACCCCACTATTTTAGATCAGGCAATCGGACGTTGAGCCGTACGACTTATATCCTACACTTTATATCAAAATAATTTGTCAGAGGCGTTAAAAAATTCGCAGACAGTTTGAAAAGAGTAGCGGATGTGCATGAATACTATGTCACAGTTTGCGCGTCTTAAAAAGTTTAGCCTAAATTTTTTAAGGTCGTCGTTTGCAATCCGTGTTAATCTTCTCCACCCTTAACCATCCTGGTCCTTTATGGTTTATTATTATCTCTTTGGTGTTTTACTATCTTAGTAAACTTCCTTCAATTTAAAGGTAATTTTGTAGGTGGCCAAAATACTCAAAATACCGCGACTGAGCTCCTCTAAAGACACGTGAAACACTCAAAGCATCCAAATACACCATAAACACTGTACATTTGTACTGTGTGGCAGGTTATAACATCATTACCTTGGCCAGTCAAAGCCACCATTTCCTGTATCGTTTTCAGTTTGACTATGCGTGACATGAATAACAGGCATTTTATCACCGCTGGTATCTTCCTGGAAATAACCTGTCAAAACCATTCAGAGCGAAACCTCTCCTTACGGCTAACACATCACTTTTAAGGGTTTGTTTTAGTCTTAGAAAAAGGTAACAAAGTGTTACTAACAACCCTCAAATACCCTGTTGATATGCTCAGACAGGGAAATTATTTACCGTGTTGCGCAAGCTAGTGTTACATATTTTGAAAGCTAGCTTTACATTCGTATTTTAAACCCAGTTCTCTCAAACTTATCAAATGTAACAAACAATGATGAAATAGTGTTTTCAAATCATCTCTGTTAAAACAATATATGGCATTTAGTCTTGACTTAAACTGCGTTTTTAAAACTTTAGGAAGCCACCATAACTGGCCCAAGACTCATAAAACTGGTCACTTGTCTTGAAGCAGCACTACCTGAGCTGGAGCACAGTGAAAGTTCACATTTTCAATACAATTACTTTAAAAAAAAAGTTTTTTGTCAATTCACTAGTTTGCTGATTTCAAAGTAATATAGGAAATTAACATACGGTGAAATGACTACGATTTTTGAAACTTCGCAGCAATTTCAAGGAACTAAGCCTGCTTGGAATGTGTTGTATTCAAGATACAATTAATAAAGTACTTACTTCTTCGTTATCGTAAATAAAAGACAAGACCAGTATCTTAACTACATTGTAAACCCTAGGTTTTCCATACCATGCAATTCTTTGAAGCTTAAATTGTAATGGCAGGGAAGCTCTGATCCAGTAAGGGATGTGTTGAATTCTACGGCTGAAAAGTCAAATATTAAGCACTCCTTTCTCAACGACTGTTTCCACCAGGGACGCCGATCTACAGCGGGCCGTAAGTCAGGAATGGGAAACCTATAATGCCAGTGAAAACATAAGTTGATTCCACTGCTAAGAACATAACTTTGTCTGATAGATCTGTGTTGGCATCATGATGTAACTCCAGAGGTCTGTACTTATTTCACAAATAATACGAAGTCAGAGAGGTATTTTCGTAGAACGCGATCATTCTTAAAATTACAAGAAGAAATTTAGGGAAGAATATTTTAGAGAATTTCAGGCTTGAGCAGATTTTCACTTTTTGGGGATGAACCTCACTAGAAGACAGTACTTATAGTGCACCAAACAAGTGTCGATAGAGTTGTCTCTCTAACTCTATTAGCAATTTAACATTGTCATCCCACTTCCTCGTTATGCATTTGAATCACTGTTTTCTGGCTTGAATGATCATAAATTTACAAATTTATTTAGACGAGTTCGAATTACCCAGTGGGAATTTGATAGGCTGGTACAGGATGCCTTTACGATCTGCACAAATCATACGGGTAGTCAAATCGTTTCTCTTCGTTGCTCACGAAAGACGTGAAACTATTCTAAATCCCCTGAATGAGAAGCAAATTTTCGAAACCTACGTGGACCGGAAACTACCTTAAGCTGCGATTTGTCCCCCTAGCTCAAAAAACGAATTAAAATATCCAATTCCCCTAAATTAAATGCACTCTGGGACCGTGTACGGAGCGAAAACAGTTACTTCTATGAGCCGTACCAGTTTGTCTATATACAGCTGTAGGACTCGATTGCTCATCTTAAGACCAGAGTAAGTGAAGGGCAGGACAGGTGAATGTTAAAAGGCTGTTCTACTGTGAGAGTATCTTCTATGGCTTGTGTAAACAAAGCCTGCTGATTCTGTCAAAAGACAATACATTGCCAGAAGTTTGCAGCACAGTCAGAGGAAGAGATTTCAGAGTTCAGAGTGAGGCCTGCGATTTTCTACCAGAAAGGTTGCGAATTAAGGTGGCTCCATAGGGTAATCATTTATGGCGTTGCGCGCGCAAGTGTTATGTTTTGAATGCCGTTTTTGCATTCGTATTTACACCCAGTCCCCTCAAACTAATTACATGTAATAAGCAATGATTAAATAGTGTTTTACTATCATCTCTGTTAAAATTATTGGATTTAGTCTTGAATTAGAAATGCCCAAAAAATTATGTTTTTTACTTTTTTATGGCTTTACTTGCGATTTTCTTGAATTTCCTTCGGTGAAATCTTCCAAAATTTCCACAGCATATCACTTCCTGCGGGACACGAATTTTAAACACGGAAAAAGTAGGGTTTGTAAACGCAGGTTTTTCGATTTTTGTAAATGTACGTCTTTTTCCGCTGCGAAAAAACTGGTCTTATAGATTTCCCTCAAAAACGAGCTCCGACTAAAGTAAAATATTTACTACCAATCTGCCAAGTTTTATGGAATTTCACCGAAGGAAACGCGAGAAAATTCACGGTCAGTTTTGCTTGTTGTGCTCATGTTGACGTAATAAAATATCGAAAAACACTGACGTTTTCCTTCAAGCGCGCGCAGATTACTTGAGCTTTCGTCCTCAGCGCGCGTGCGATCGTAAAACTATAGGGGGCCACCTTAAGCAACTTGAAGCATCCTCATGGTACCATGTTGGTGATAACAATGACCTGACCACCCAACACAAATCGTGACTATCACAATTCACGGGTTAAAAATAAGGAAACTAACTTCGTTCTATGCAAAAACTGTATGTACTGTAAGACAGTAGCTTTTGATCATGGTTCCGTTAATTTGTAATGAGAATTTCAAAATCTTGACAATGAAAAATTGCATTTCCCATCGGATTATTTTAAACAGAGCTGGGTCTACAATAATGGTCTAATATTATCACTCGAAAACTAAGCCACAAATGCTTCACCAGTTCCTCTACACTTTGGTTCTGACCACAGTATGCCAGAAAAAAAATGAAAACGCAGCTTTATTTCTACAGTTAGGCCTATCGTCCACATTAATCCGTCACAAAAACACTCTGAGAGCTTTCTGAAAACGCTTTTCAAACCGGAGGAATTTGAAAACGCCAGCTTTGCGTTTTAGACTGGACGGAAAACATTTCTCCGGTGTTAAGTGTGGACAGAAAACACTTAATGCGTTCTCAGAGTGAAAATGTAATTTTCGAATTTCTCCGGCATAGTGTGGACGAGACCTTAGAAATCATCTGAATCCGTTATAAATGCGGGACATACAGTAACAAGTTTACCAATCTAAGGAAAGGTTAAATGCAGTGCTCTCTGAAGAGCTACAATGAGTTACAAAAGTGCCGAGATACTTCGCAGTAAATTTCTATTTTAGAGCCTCTCGCCAAAATGGGTGCAGTACAAATTGACCCAAGAACGTCTGCGTGGGAGGCTATTCATTGCCCGTTAACTCGCCTCTGTTTTATTTTGTACTTGTTTTGACACCTGCAGCGATGGACGTACATCTACCAGACTTAACTGTTATTTTCCATGACTTTCCTTAACTAAGCCTTGATTTTTTTTATATTTTGTAAGTTCAATGGCCTCTCCATCCTGTCCTACAGAAAATCCTCTCCTTTCTTATCATGTTTTCATGTCTTTTGTACATCTGATTCAAAATGAACACTGGGAAAAATAAAATATTAAAACGTATGCAAATTCAAACAATCTACCTGAAAACTTTACAAAAGAGTGTGCCAAACTTATAATGTATTTCTAATGTGTTGCCCAGTAAATCTTGAGAAATATTCATTTTTCAGGTCAAACTGCCTTTCTCCTGTTATTTTGACCATCTACTGTACTATGTTTCTACTATGTATTTAAACCCAATGGAATAATAAGCAGAGCTGGTGGGGTTGTGCATTTAGACTAAAAGCTGCACATGTACACGTTCCTGCATTATTATTATAACGACCCATTGTTATTTCAGCCTACTGTCAGAATGTAAATACAAAATTGTTCAGTTATGTCCAACATACCACTAATAGTGCAAAAATGTGAAAGGATACATGAAGTTGACAACTACTGTACCTGAGTTATGGAGTATGGAGTTGGAGTGGGTGAAGAAGTTGATAATCGTTCAAATAAATATTCATTCAGCTCCAGTTTCCCTATTGACAATTCAATGTTTCCAGTCTGGTGTGAACTGCTGACTGTTCTCTCAAATTCAAATGAGATAGGGGCAGCCATACATCTGCAGAATCAAATGTCACAAACTTTAAGATAACTTGTGAAAATACACATAATATATACTTGAATCCTTGGGGGTGGGGGGCACCCCCCAAAGTTTTTCATGGGGGGTGTATGGCCCAATCTTTGAAACCCCTATCTTACTAGAGACCAAAATCTGTGATTGTCCATACCCTTTCTCAGACCCAAACCAAAAAATTGATACTCCATTTCAGACCATTAGAATTACCACACATGCATGATCAAAGCTAACGAGGAATGATTTCCATTTACATAAAAATTGGAGAGCAGCTACAAATTTTCCAGTAATGATGCAGAAAAAAATTAGTTGATAAATGTAAACAAGATACCCAGTGCCTGTAAAGCCAAAGTAACAAATATACCCTATTTCAGCCCAAAGTGGTCAAAATTTACTCCTCTTTTCAGACCAAAACAGCACATGCCTATAGATAAAGATACATGACAGTTATAGGTATTGTAACACCCCCACCCCACCCCCTCTCAAGGAACTTGAACAAACCTAGTGCCTTGCCAACACAATGTACAGTAAGGACCAAACTTTTAAGGGCCTGACTCTGACCAAGATTCAAACCAATAACACCAAACCATGTGCATATTTAAACCACTGCACCATCCCCAGGTTCCTCCCATATCCTAGGTCATACTCAGTGCCATGTGCAATACAGCAAGTCCTTGTCAGCTACTGCTAGTAACAGTCTCGATCGTGTTACTGGTGGCTAATTAAGGGACTGCACAAAGACACCTACCTGAGATGATCTGCACAACATGCCAAAGCAAACTTCTCTGCCATCCCTTCAAAGTCTTTTCCTCCAAATCCGTATGTACCAAGGCTAGAAAAGAACTTGTCTGCCATGAGAGACAACGGATGACTGTCACTGGAGTGGAAGTCTTCTATCTCTGATGATGGCGACAACACTGGATCAATGTGAAGCACTGTCATTGCCAAGCTGGTGAGCTTGATACTTATTTTTGTCACATCAGGGCTTGGATCATCTAGGGCTGCTATTCCAGCAAGACCAGGATTTGCAGACGACATACTGTGTCTAGAAACAGTGCTTTGAGGAGCATCTGCATGTATTAGTAAACAAAGGCAAAAGTTATTCAATCTGTGATTTCAAAATGAACAACATGGTTGTTCTCCTTTACAATCAAGACAACTAAACATGTCATTCAAAAGTGCTTGTCATTTGCAACAAACTATAATAATATAGGAACATTCTATTAGCTAGACATGTCACCTGAATCTGATCATATTCAACTTTGTTAGTTTTCCTTACCAGTTCTCATGTCAGGAACTGATGATATGGATTGCTTTGCACTGACAAACACAGTATTCGCAGCTTCTGCTAGAGAGGCTCCTTGTGAAAAACAAACAAACAAAGTTGTTGCAAGTTTGTTGCTTTTGCTTTGTTTTGTTTTTGTTTTTGCATTTGTTTTCCTTGACACAGGGCCAAGGTCCATACAGGTAAAATGTGCAACGTGCCTAGGGCTTAATGCAGTTAAATGCAATTTAACGGAGTTAACAACAAAGAGTGCCAGTGTTGTCTGGAGTCAGCGGCGTTTCATACATGGGCATGCGCCAGATCCCATGTGCTCTTTGACTGAAGTGTGTTTAGCGTTACAGGCGCTAGCGTGTTATTTGCGTGGCAGTTCATGGGACCTCATCTTCAAGGCTTCCTGGAAAGTTCTCGGGTCATAGTTTTAGAATTGGAGCCGCTACAACTGCTGCCCAGAGAGGTGTTCCTGATCATCTCATTAAGACAATGGGTCGCTGGTCGAGTGATGCTTACTTGTTATATGTGGGCACACCTGTGGAAACCATCCTTTCAGTAGCTGAACGACTTGCCTAACAGGTATGGTTTTTGTCACTAATTTGCCAGTTACTGGGTGCCTACGGATTTGGGCATTTTTCTCGGGGCTCTGGCCTCCCCATCCATGAGCCCCTCTCTTCTCCGAGCTGGCTAGCGCGCTGCTCGGAGGTCCTCCGGCTTGGCGTGGGGGCTCATGGCTGGCTTGCCAGCATTTGCCAGCCATGGGAGCAGTCTCCATCTAGGAGCTGGCTGCCAATAGTGGAAGCTCCTGGATATTACAGGCACCCAGCCTCCATTTTGCGATGCAGTTGTTAAATGCAGTTAAATGCAATTTAACGGAGTCAACAACAAAGAGCGCCAGTGTTGTCTGGAGTCAGCGGCGTTTCATACATGGGCATGCGCCAGATCCCATGTGCTCTTTGACTGAAGTGTGTTTAGCGTTACAGGCGCTAGCGTGTTATTTGCGTGGCAGTTCATGGGACCTCATCTTCAAGGCTTCCTCCCTCCCCCCCATTTCCCTCCCTCTTTTCCACTGTTCACACAGTGTGACGGGTGCCTGCTCTCCCTTCTGCGTGGGGGCTCATGGCTGGCTTGCCAGGATTTGCCAGCCATGGGAGCAGTCTCCATCTAGGAGCTGGCTGCCAATAGTGGAAGCTCCTGGATATCACAGGCACCCAGCCTCCATTTTGCGATGCAGTTGTTAAAGGCAGAATATCCTCCCAAACCCAACCCCCAAACCCATCCCAAACCACCCCCACCTCCCCCAAATTTTCCCAAGTTGCCATCAATGATCATATAACTACAAATTAATTTTTGTTGGTAATAATCCATTTTAATGGATTATTACCCTCCTATTTTTAATGGACCCTCCTATTTTTAAAAAAATAGGAGGGTCACAAGATGGTTCAATGGGCAGTTCTGGATCTAAAACAGGTCTACAGAAATCAAATCCACCTTCAGTTTATAAATAAGTGTTCTCATAATCATTACTTTAAAGCTAACCTGGCATCTGAACTTTCTGGCTCATAAATCGCTTATCACAGCCTATAGTGTTCATCAAGTTGTACGGGGATGAATGCCCACCCCCTAAAGTCCCCAAGGCAGAAAATTCTGGTGACTGCAGCAGATTTCCTGAGGATTTTACTACAAACATGTCAGCTGGTAAAACTGGTTCCTCAAGGGGAGGAAGCACATCATGGCTAGGCGACATGGAATAGAAGGTTTCCTCTCCTTCCTCCCCTAAGATGTTGTAATAATCGACACCTGAGGAGTCGTGGGACAGTACATCGTTTGTTCCATAAGTAGAGTCAAAGTTGAAGTTCCATGAGTCTACCCGTTGCTGGCCTTGTTGATGTCTCTGGTCCTGCTGCCTGGCAGACATAAGCTGGTTCTGTAAGTCTTGTTCTATCTTTTGAAAGTCTTCTGATTGCATGGGTTTGTTAACGGAGTGGCCCTTCCCTGTAGTTTAGCCAGAAACATCTAAAAGAGAAAGACAGGTCTACAATTGCTTACACGTGTTATAAAATTTTGTAGTTATTGAACTGGTACTTAACAGTTTGCACAGCAATGAGAGATTAGATGAAATGTTGAGTGTCTCTCAGGCCTACTGCACAGATACATGTATATCTGTCTGTCTGTCTTTCTATCTGTGTGTCTGTACATGTATAATGTACCTCTCTTTGTCTTCATTGTCTAGATCTGTTAGATGCAGTAATTAGTTATAGCTTTATAATATTATTTTGTGTCCTAAACATCTTTTTAAAAGCAAACCTGGTGATGAAAATCCACTGCAGAGTTCTACAAGCAGATGAACTTGTTTAGGTGACAAGAAAACATTTAGTGTTCCAAGAAAGCATTCAACATCCACCTAAAAGACATCAAATAATCATGTCAAGCAATCTAGCAAAAATTGACTATTAACGTCTAAATAAAGCTAATTCCTTATTCTCTGAAAAAAAAAAAAGAAAAAAAATAGAATACGTGAATACATACATTGTACTATACATCTTTCAACCATTCCATAAATTTACACTCTAAACCCATTTCAAAACCCAAGCAAGATTCAAACTAAAACGCAATTCTAGACCTTCTATTTGTAGTAGAAATCTCGAGCTCTTACATGTAAAATCCAATTGCTGAAAAGCATAGGTTTGTACATGCAAGTCTACTTTATTAATGGATAGCTCTGAGAGTGGGAAGATATTACACTAAACTCCACATTGTGATTGAATTGAATGCCTGAACAGGCAAAATTGCACTCTCTGGTCTGCCTGAAATTCCCCACTGTTTCCCATAAGAAAATGGTATTCAAGCCATATAAAACCCTTATTGGCCAAGCTTGTTCTGTCAAGATGATTGAGTATCGATCTTGCTATTTTTTTCTGTGTTAGAGAGAAAAAATGCAAAAAAAAAAAAAGGTTAAAGCCAATATCTGGCCATCTTGACTTCATCTTGATCAAAAATCCAGAGTAATTTATTACATATGTTCACATATACTGAGTCATTACAAAATAAAACATGACAATTATTTAAAAAAAAAAAACATTCAAAATCCCACGTTAGGTCCAGGAACAGCAACATTTTGTTTCAACTTCAGTTTGATTTCAGAATGGCCAGCGAATGTTGCAATCTTGATTGGTGGTAAGAGACTTCCTGAGAGGGGGTGGGTGGGCAACTGTTCAGCTGATAATGAAAGCCCCTCAAGAGGACTGTGTGAGTGGTGAAGTGGTGGAGAGCATGAATCGCTACCTGGGGAAGGTGGGGGTGATTGAGGAAAATCTGGAGCTTGAGGCATAGTTCTGGATTCCTCTGGGAATTCGTCCAGGTGAACAGAAACTCCAAAGATTTTTAGGTTCTTGCAGGTACAGGCAGCAGGTTCATAAACACTCTTAGCTTTGTAGTAACTATCCCTCTCACCAAGTTCAGTAGATAAGTCTGAATAATCAATTCTATAAACAACAGCAGACTTTGAGTAAAAAATCCTGTTTAGATTTGAAGTTCTCATGATTTAATGTAGTGTATACAGTATGTTACGTTGGTTCACTGATGCCTCTCAAATTAAAGGGTTGCACTGATATTAACCTACATGTACCTTCTAATGTGTATCTGTAGTCCAATTCCTGTTATAGTGTCTTTTGGTAAATGTTCAAATCTAATAACTGTGTCTCTAAAGGAGAGCTTTACTCTTGCCAAAACTGTGAACATAAACAAAACTTTTAAATAAATAAGAATAACAGGATTATTAACAAATTTGATCCACGAAAATGCCCTTACCCCTCCCATGGAGGGGCTTTTGGTTTGAACTCACCATCCCACTGGAAATTCAGACTTACATGTAGTTCATACAAAATGTACTTTCTTTTAAAAATTTTGGCCCCCTCCCCCTTGGAATAGCTGAATATTAACCCACCTTGGGGTGGGTATGGATATTCTCTGGAATCACACAATCTAAAATTAATTGTTCTCAATTACAGCCAAGTGTTACATGTATGATGAGTTTAATGTGTTAATTGAGTTTGCTTCTGCCAATACTCACCTGATTCTATGGTTTGAGCAAAGGATTCTAGACCTTCAAAGGGTGGGGTAGCTTCTGCTTGTTCCTCTCCGTTGGACGGACCTTCTTTCAAGCATTCTTGAGCCAGTTGCATGCTTGTTGTCATCGCATTCCATATCATGGAATCAGTCATGCTTCCTCCTAAATAACATAAAACATTACGATTGCACTCTGAGAGGTGATCAAACTCTGATATTATTATATTATTCATGATTTTCTAAAGGCCGAAATTTCAATCTTTCCTTGTCTAACAAAGAAGCTTGTTATGTTATGTACTCTCTCCATGTGGCTGGTTGTTCAGTCACAACGCTCTCAAAACGAGTCAAGTGAGACAATAACCAGGACAAGTCACAATTATTTGTGACCAGAATGGCACGTGAATGCACAGTTGGGGTTGATCTTAAGAAAATTAGTAGAAACTGAAGGAAAAAATGCATTTAAGTCCATAAAAGGAATTTTTACGTTACGTAGGTTTGAACGAATCATTATCAAATTGCTTTAAATTATTTAGGGGGAAAAAGGAGCACACTTCTCGGCCATCAAAGCTTACAATGTATTGAAAGAACTGTAAATAACTATAGTGATAGTACCTGTGTCTACACGCTGTCTTGGTGTGATAGTAACTTCAAGACCTTGGATATCCAAACAACAGCTTTCGCTGAGAAGAGCTGTCCATGGAACAGACACTGAGATGCTGCCAATAAATCCATCAATGATCTCCACTGGAATGCCAGCATTGTCCAACATCTCATTCACTGACTGAAATCATTCATGGCACTTAAACTTATAAATTATTGTGATCACATAAACTACAGTATGGCAGGGATTTCATTAATGCTTTAATAAAACCCCTGATGTACATGTACAATGTATCCGCAGATTGGGAGGAAGACCAGGAGACTCATGAACAGGTTGCAGCTGTGTCCCTCACCACCCCAATTACATGTATATATAAAGTTAATATTATCAACTTAAGTTAATTTCTGAGTTGAACATACTCATACTGATTCAAAAATTCACTGCACATCCATTTTCATCCTAATTAAACTCATTTTAATGTCTGTTCAGTTGTCACTAATGATTACAGATGAAATCAAGTCTTTTCTTAAAATGTAAATAGTATTAACTCTTAAACTTTTTCATTTTATGGTACATTGTATCTTTTTCCATCACTGTCACCATATGTGGCTTCTATTATTATGTAATATATTTTTACGTAATACGTACATGTGTTATTATTTAAGGGAACATTACAGGGTTAACCTCATATTTCCTTTTCCAAATACATGTATGTTTTGTATTTCTATTTTCCTTTCCACATCTAGAACAAACTTTTATTTATGTGGGTAAAATGTGGTAAGAACATCAACAACACAATCGGCTATTGCCTAATGTGTACCACTTGTTTGTTCTACCACATTTTGACATCATCTGTAATCAATTACTGATTTATACTTGTAAATGTCAATGTTACTTATTAGAAATAAGCTAGGCTAATGTTCAAGGCATCTGAGACTTCCTAAAAAATTTTAGTTTGGGACCACAGGAAGCGTCCAAAATTTCATAACATTTAGCAGAAGTTATTTCCATATATTACTTTGTAGTTTGAGCATGGGAAGTAGCTTCTGGCTGTAGTAGTGGGGTATCTACAAGGTGAGAATTTACTGTATATGATTTGATCATTCTCCAGATTTACTCCACTCCAGAACTTATAACAGAGTTCTCTGTAAGCTCCAGGTACCGGCGAAATTTGCCGTCTAGTCGTCCTTGGCACGCCAGCTACTCATAGTAAATAAATCATGAAAAAAAAAAATATTTCTAGCAATGTGAGCTTATCCGTCTATAAAATTAAGCATAAACTGAAAACAATATGTCTAATTTTCTCAGCAAATACGTAGCGATTAAAAAAATACAACTCTTGTACAGTAGCTGTAAGATAAAAGAATCTGAAATCATTCGGGCCGTGAGAATTGCCGCCAAAAACGTGACATGGGCATTGAGCTGTGACAGCAGCACTGAAATATTTGACAGCCGGGGTTAAGTTAAAGCTCAGTTTTCCTCTGAAAATGAAGCGAAAAACCCAGCAATCGCTGTTCAGTTCCTGGGATAAATTGAAAAGAAAATAGAAATGGCACAAACGAAGGTCATAAGTGTAATTTAATTAGTTCTTTAAACACAATGACATGCAACCCAGTGCTTGGCTTGCACATGGAGGATTTTTGAGAGCAAATAACTGCAAAGATTTCTTTCAACAAAAGAAACAAACTTTGCAAGATCTTACACAGTCTTTAAACTCGGCAGCTGTAAGATGTTTGTGTAAATATTGAAAGTGAGATATAAAACAGGCGAGCTTATCGAGCAGGGACGCATGAATAAATACATGCACTATTTCAAGGCTTCATTATAAAGCGAAACATTTACAAAATATGCCAAGTTTAAGTTTGATTGTATTAATTTTATCACTTTTGAAAACATGAGCGAAAAACCCAAACTACCGCAAAGGCTCAAAACGTTGATGATGGTCCGCACGCTTAATCAGACAAGATTCTGAGCTTAAATCCGCGGGAAACTTCACCAAGTATTAGAGGCTTCCACTTGCAACGGTTACCAATCACAAGCTTCATCACGTTCAATGAATTCCATCCCTAGCACTGTGTTAAAGCAACTCAAAACTTGTCTTTTAACAAAATAAATGTCAAACCTCAATCTAGTGCCTTCAATGCCAGCAAAACTCTTTTCTCATTTGGCTTTCTCATCTGTTTTTACACACGTGATTGACCACAAAATGAGAACATTTTTGATGTTTTTGATATTTTTTTTGAATTTCATACGGATGACGATGATTAACCTGTTCAACTAACACACTACATTACATGTATGTTTTTCTCGGTGAAATTGCTTTTCTTTGAGAAAAGAACAAAACCATGATTGCTTAAAATACACTGAAATGCACTTTTTAGAATCCCAATTTCAAAATTTTCCCGGGGAGGATCCCGGACCCCCCAAGAAAAGGTAGTGGTCACCCCCCCTCCCCTCCACGTGGCTCTGATAAAACCACTTCACGTCCTTTAATCGGCATTGTCCGCCGCCTACTCAAAGTTATTCTCCCTCTACTTCAAATTTTCAGGAGAACCCTGCTTATAATTGGGTCATTTATAGCCTGCGTAGCAAGTGTTTCTGTGGGGTTTGGGAGCAAAGAATTACAGCGCAAAAAATGGAGCAAGTAAAAGAGGGGGGAGGGGGAGGGGAAGGAAGGAAGGAAACGCTTGCAGACAAACCCCTGGATTTTCAAAACCGCCCACTTGGCCTTTCATGCCTGAGTACGCACACTGCGATTTCGTGCTGTCATCGGCTGTCATAAATTAACCAATAAAATCTTTGGCCTTCCGTAGCGGAAGTGAACTTTGAAGCAAAATAAACTTTAACTTCTCAAAATATGCACAGTGGGAACGGAGAAATCTCGATGAATTAAATTGGTAATTTATAATCAAGCTATATTTCTACTCAATCCATCTAAAAGGAAGGACTGTAAGGGTGAAGTTTTAACACAAATCTGCCAGAAAGTTAAAATCTAAGAAGTATTCAAGTCGCATTAGTAATCCTTGTACTTGCAAGATTCGAAATCTTGGATCACTGTATTCATTCATCCAGGAATCAATACAAGGTAAAATTAGCAAGTCAACTCCCACAAAGGTAACTCCAGTAAAGAAGCATTTGCTGGAAACGCCAGATCACCAAATCGGCTCGAGTGTTATGGCCTGTAGCAAAAACAAACAACGGAAAGTCTTCTCTGAAAACTTTGCAATTTGGGTAGGAGAGGCTTCAAACATCTGAGAGGGAAAATAACGATAACCTTCACCAGTATCTGAATAAAGATAATCTTCCCCTAGGCAGCCTCCAAGTCAAAATTGTTTATAAAATGTCCTCATAAGAATTCCCCACGACGACACGACTAAATTTTTGGTTAGGCAAATCTGTGACAAAAACTGGCATGCCGCAGCTAACACTATAACAATTCATTCAGAACTGTACCCAGAGGTAATTCTAACTGCTGTCAACAAAAATGCTTCTAATGAAATGTCAGAGTACTTACGACAACATGTTGCTATGTAACAAGTCACACGAAATCACTAGGTTTTCCACGCAGTAGTGAAAATTTTCTGTCCAGTGGTTTATTATTTTGTCCTTCGTGCATGTGGCATTCAAGAAAGTGATGTTAAAATTAAAGGAACAGCTGCAAATTATGTCGCACTTGCTTCTACAATAATGTGCCGGCTTCGAAAAACCAAAGTGTCGGCATTGTACTACAGGCTTTCTACTGTACTGTCGAAGCTGATGACTAAATCCTTGTTCAGCAAGAAAAGTTAAAACCCGTTTTGTAAACAAACTTCGAATGCGTCTTCCTCTTTTTTCTGGCACTCAGAAGTTTAATACCTTTGAACGACACATGTCAATAATATTGGACTAGCCTAGCCAATCACGAGCTCTGTTCACTGGCGAATGGAGGTTTTTTAAAATCCAGGGGTTTGTCTGCAAGTGTTTCCTTCCTTCCACTCTCTCAACCCCCTCTTTCTTTTTCTTGGCTCTCGCCCCATTTTCCATGCAGACAAAACACCGAAAAATCCCGTTCCTCGGTCTTTCTTTGCTTCCAACCCCACGGAAACGCTTGCTATGCAGGCTAGGTCATTTACAATAGAAGCTGGTGCCCACATGTACAACATCTGCCGTAAGAGATCTACAGTTTTCAGCAACGAATCACAAAAGCTAAAGCTCACGCTCACTCTCACAATCCCTGGAGCACGACTAGAAGAGAGAAACACACCACAGGACCTATACAGTGTTGTCTGAAAGCTAAGGACTACATGTATCAGAGAAATAAGCTTTTTGTATTATTCTTCCTCCAGTCTGCATTAATTTCCAAACTGTCAACTTCCACTCTTTTTCTTATCATTTATTTCAGTGAGTGAGGATTCGTCATTGCAAACTGGTTCTGTATTACATGCAAATTAAAGTGCATTACACTGTTCAACCCCTATTAAACGGCCACCATCGGGGAAATGGATAGTGGCCACTTAAAGGGGTTGGCCATTTAATAGAGGTACATGTAAAAACAATACAAAAGACCTCATCGGGACTTTGTTTACTGGCTCCCTAATAGGAGTGGCTGTTTAATAGGTGGCCGCTTAATAGGGGTTCGACTGTATAATAGTAAATTACAGGAGTTCCACCCAGCATAATGTTTTGAGCCATAAAAAAATCAATGTTGCTGGTGCAAAATAATGCAAAATCACATCCCATCTAAAACTTAAATCTCGATCACATCACCATATGCATAAACTTATACAAATGTATAAGCTTACATCTAACTGTATAATTTGGAAACCTCAATTTATATGAAAAATATGAAAAATATGAAAAATATTCAGAATATATGTGCAATGAGTTACACACGGTATATTATTAAAAATCTCTCACACGATTCCATGCAGACCTACACAGTTGGAATAAAATTTATACTTAAAATATCTATATTTTCTAAACAAGACTGACCGATGGTTAGCCACAAAATCCATGTACAATATGCACCACTGTTAACACGGACGAATTCGCCATAAACACACAGAAACAGAAATATACTCTGAATTATTGGTTGCTTAACCATATACAAATAGAATGCGATCCCTAAGCGTAATCAAACACTTCTCTGCCTAATAAACGTTCACGGTGTTACAACTGACGAGGGGAAAAGAAGACAATACAAAGTTTAAATGCTCAAAAGAAATTAAAAGAAACCCCAAATTATTAAGGGAACCGGTCATTTAAGCGCAAAGAAAGTGTTGATACATTCCCATCGCGCCAAAAAAAAGAAAAAAGAGCTCAAGACCAACTCTTTGCAATCCTATTTCTCTAGGCTTTGTCGCTACTCACCCAAACATCAAGAGGCACTTTGTCCACTCGTCCCGTTCCATTGTACAGATCGACAGTCAACTGGTCCAAAGTCAGCTTTTCTTGCAGAAAATGGCCAAGATAATGCTGTAATAGATATCTGCAGGCCCTTTTCTTGATGAAGTCCGACCAAGGGAAGAACCAGGGCATTGCTGCTATAAATTCCGTGGTATTCTATAAGATAAAATCGGGGTTTTCGACGTATGAATGTCGGCAGAACGTCCTCCTCGCGTGTCCGCCATTTTCTCCTCTTGAGGTTGTTGTTGTTTTGGATATTACGTTAGATTCTCCCATCATCCCTTTCGCCCGTCATGAACGCTGTTGTCGGTCTTTCGGTCATCGTCGGATTTAGTCGTCGGATAATACGATTTTCAAGCCACGTTTCTCTTTAGGATACCCTTTGTGCAGTTTTTCCTTCTAAAAGACAAAAGGAAATTGGCTCGGATGCTTTTTACGCTCACCCCATTCAAAACTAACTGAACCAAGCATTGAAGAAAGGCTAAGACAAATGTCTGCTAACTGATAATTGACTTTCTTGGCACTACTGTATTTCAATAACTTTTGAACTAGTTAGTTTGCAGGTATTATACCACTCGAGGTGGGTCAGGGTGGGGGCTGAATATATGTACTTCCAGAAAAATTGGGAGGGGTTGGAGGGAAACTTAGCAGGTCTTCAAATTACGGCTTCTAAACTTCTTTTGTCGGATTCGATATCCAGAAATTCGGTGGACAAACATACTCAAACATAAACAAACTCTTTGTGTTTGTTGGAATGGCTGGTCTACCACATATGAGTGGAAACTGAGGAAAATTGTAAGACGATCGCTCGGCGCAAATGCGAAAGCTTACAGTGAGGGTCTGGATGGGAGGGGGAGTGCAAATGCCAGTTGTCAGTTAAAATTTTGTCTATATATCAGTTGTCAGTTAAGTGGCTGCTAATAATTAACTAGAGGTCTTCAATGACTGAAACCTCTCCTGGTTGACTCATTTAATAAACAATGCAGTCGAACCCCCTTCCCCCAAAACCATCACCTTGGGGACAGAGGAAAAACGCACTTGTAGAGAAATGGCCGTTATGGGGAGGTAGGGGTGTAAGATGACACCTGTTTCATTGGGATGCAACGTTTTTTAAAAAATAAGAGAAAAACTATTTTAACATATAAATACGTCTACAGCACATTCTCAAAATACATCAACAAAACTGAAACCAGGCAGAAACAGAAGTAGACCAAAGAAAGGTGGTACGGATCAAGGTTTTGTATACACCGTTCGTCAGTCCGATTATCGTCATTAACTGGCCGTTGTGGAGAGTTTACTTTGTCAGTTGGGACGCGTTGTAGTGGCCGTTGCCGTTGTGGAAAGGTGGCCGTAGCCGTTGTGGAGAGGTGGCCATTGTAGAGTGGTTGAAATAAGAGTGAATGCATGTATGGACTGTCCGCCGGGACCAAAACAAGTGGCCGAAGTAGAGAGGCGGCCAGTCAGTTAATTCCATCCAGACCCTCTACAGTTGCTAAATTGCCGCAATGGGAGGAGGGGGGTCCCTTTGTCGGTTGACGGTAATTTTTCGGAATGACGTTGATAACACGAAATTAAAGCGCAAATTTGGCTGTAATTTTTTTAAGGATATATATTTGCTCATGTTTGAATAATTCATATTGGTCAAAATGGCTATGGGAAAAGTTCATTGCCGCTTTAATTGTAATAAACAGAATCACATAAATAGTATACACAATAAGTTTATCAAGAATACTTTCACCACAATGGCTACATAAAAATATTCAACCCAGTAAAGGTGAGGGCACATAAAGGCCAAATAAAAGAACATGAGGACAAAGCGAGGGAAGAAGGTGGGAAAAAGTTTCACACTGAAGAATGACACATAACTCCGCGTCCCCACGTGATCCGCAATGTGCTCTATAGAGGGGAATAAAGAATTGCCCCCAACCACTAACCCTGTCCCGAATTGATAGTTACTCATACACTTGCAAAACTCAAATTAATTCACTGATTAAGACTCCTTCTACGGTAAGGAGATAAAAATCCTATTTGTAAACAAATATTTCATTTAACACATTTTTTCAAGTGTCTGGCAATTTTAATATCTGTTCCAGTTTCTCTGCAGAACTGTCTTAAGGCAGCGACCACACTTCGCCGGAGAAATTTGAAAACGCAGCTTTATTTCTACGGTTAGGCCTACCGTTCACACTAATCCACAATAGTCATTTGATTTTTCTGGCCGAGTTTTCCTGAAACTCAAATCCAAAATGACATCTTAGTGTGGACGGAAAACATTTGATGCGTTTTTAGAGTAAAGCCTCAGTTTTCAAATTCCTTCCGTGTAGTTTATGTGGACGGGGCCTGAAACTTTGTTAGCCAGCAGACACAGCATCCGAATTTAAATACACTAAACACATTTAGGGGTTTGGCTCCTGGGCTGGGGAAGGGCGTGGGGGTGGGGAGTTGGGGTGGTTGGATAGTAGGAGAGAAGTTCAGGCAATCAAACCACAAACCAGATCAAACCCATGGGTAACATCCCGATTCAGGTTAAAGTTAGATTAACTAATAATGGTGAGTGACCAGTGGTTCGGCCAGTCAGCATCAAATCGGCTGAGGAACAAATTTTTCAATGAACAGATCCTTTTGCGATTCCCTGCAACATATATTTTCTCATCTTTCCAAATTTCTCAAAACCGCACATTGACTTAACAATGTGTCTTCCTCGACAAACTTGTTAAAGTAGTGAAAAGGCCTACATCCAATTCTTTCTGTAAGGCTGAATTTGGGCTTAAGCTGCACATGACTATTTTGACATAAAACTTTATTTAAACTTATTTACGTTTGGGCTCCGAATTTAAGGCAGCTTAAACTTTCACATCTAGCTCTTACTCCTATATATGGCAACGATGTTATTTATTTATTTATTTATTTTCACTTTTCATTATCAGGTTAGTGTCTTTGCTCCTCTCTGCCTTTCCTACAGCTTGAAATCCACAGATATGCGATTTTTTCAAGAACAAAAACTATCGATTGCAACGAAAAATCTTTGAGAAGTCTCGGTAATTGGACTCTATTGTACTCCAAAAGTACTCTTTGAATGGACTGACCATCGAGCAAAAAACTACAAGTTTACAGTACTAACCTTCGGACAAGGAGCTCACGAGAGATCTGTATGCTTTAGTGATTAGCATGATAACAAAATTATATGAGTGAACAGAGATGACTCAAATAGAAAGGCCCCAAAAGGGTGGAGAATTTAGCGAGAACGACGAATTTGGCGACAGTGACAAATCTGACAAAATATCATATTAGTAAATAGAGGTGAATCAAATCGATGGGCCCCAGAAACTTTGCGTGCATTGTCATGAACTCGCCAGCCGCCAAATGTAAACAGACATGCACACATACACGGCTTTATTTAATCTCGAATTTAGAGTAGCTAGACTAGGCTAATATCTCCGAGGAAATAAAACAAAAAAATGTCTGTTTAAAATGCTCGTTTGTAGCGTGATACCTATTTTCAATTGCACAAACTGATCCTAGAAAATTTTCTGAATCAATGTTGATCGATAATGATCGATAATAATGAGATAATGATCGCGGCGCGACAGGTCAAAATTGTTAGGGGGGTTTTGATTAAACAACTTAGGAATTATAAAGGCCATCTTTAGTGTTTTGAGGGGAGTTTCTTTTGTTCGATTTCAAGGTTAGCTTTAGCCAAGCTTGTTCAAATAGAAATTACAATGATGTACTTTAAATAGATTCAGTGTTTGCTTAAGATGAATATGTGTTGTAATCGCGTTAAGAAGTGCTTATTCAAGGCAATCGTAGTTCTCGCTGTTCAAACAAACATTTTACAAAAAGTAAATTTAATCTTTCCGTAGGTAAATTGATGTAAGTTTCCAGTAAACAGCTCTGCAGGCTGAACAAGCTGCCTGTACACAGCTTTCAAGGCTGAAAATACAAATTTAAGCTGCGCTAACACAGCTTTCTAGGCCGAGACTACAAATAGCGGGTGTACATGCGAAACTAGCTCAAGTTGTTAAGGTCGCCATTCGTCTGCTGAATTTATCTAGGCTTCAAACTGGCTTTAATCATCAAGCAGCTCCGCTTATTCAGCCTACTTTCAGCTTTCAAGCTGACTTTATTTAGCCTTCTTTCAATTGTACCTAGGATGATGCAAACTTGTTTCTCATTAGTATAAGTACAGTGCTCTTATCATTGTAATACGATTTACATCTACCGTTTACGTCGAAGTTGAAGAAAGAAGAATAAACGCGTGAAATTCGAGTTCTCTGAGTGTCCTTCTTTCCAGTTGTAGCAGATCTAACGGTACTTTGGAACCCGCAGCAAGCGAGTTGCTCTGAGCTAACTCCCGAGTCAAGTTAATTTCCTAGAGTCAAGCACACAAGTTTCCAGCCAGGTAGGCCCCCAACGCCCGTGTTCCCCAGTTTAGAGTTCAGAGCGGAAAAACCTGTTGTCACAAAATGTCAGATGATTGGGTCAAGTGCCTAGTCTTCGAGACGCTCTCAATTCTTTTTTGCTTTGCATTCCCAAGCTAGATTTGCGATAAAAAAATTAGCTTAAGGGAAACTTTTAACCAGAAAAATAGTTTGAGCAGGTAAATCCATGTACCAGATTGACTTTCTGGCCACGAAAATGACCTAAATTAGGACGTGACGCAACATCTTCGAAGCGTATAATTTTGAAATTTTGTTAAAAATTCGGGTTTAAATAACATGCGGATTTGAGAATGCTAAATAACTGCTAAAAGAAAATGTTTTAGCAATATGGGTTGGCTTTCCAGCTACGCTTATCATTTTGGCTTGCTAGCGCTCGTAAAAGGTGTAATTTTAGGGTCGTGTTTTGCTCTTGTCGGGGAAAATACGTAAGGCCGTCTCGACAAGAAAATAAAAATCCAAACAACCTAAAAGTTACAGTTTTGAAACAAGTTAGTATAAGCTTTCTGCCTGACAAAGTTTGAGAAAATCGAATTTTTCTATCCTGCATAGGTATGGGTGACCGTTAGGGCAAGCTGATCTTAAGTATAATTTCTGCTTTTGTTACAAAATTAATATCTCTTTTATCGGCGCATTCGCAAGTTTGAGAATTTGTTTATTTCGCCTCGTGTTTTGTTGGAATCTAGCTAAACTTGTTATTGTAGTACAGTTTTAACACTGCTGTTGTTGACAATGGTCTCCGTGCAGCCATATTTACTGCAGACAAATAGCTCGTTTCCATTGCGTTTGTCTGAGTCACGGGGGAAGTTTCATTTTGGTAAATTTGTCAAAAGTTCGAAGCCAGCTTACAGTCATCTGTTCTCTGATAAAGCACGCTGTTTCAGCCAATCAGAGCGCGCGCTAATGGAAACTTTATTATAAAAATGCTTACTTGTATGTTATGAGGGGTTCCAGTTGGATTGGATGGCTGGATTACTGGATGACTTTATTTAAACGTAAGTTACCGTAGTTCCTCTCAGTAACACGCAAAAATTAGTTCTAAAATAGGAAAATTCGTATCATGGGAACTATCTCGCCCATCAAAATGTTATTTTGCCCCAGTCCCCGTCCCCGATCATGGCTTTTGCTTTATTGTGTCAACTGTAAAGGTTACGTCCTTCTCGACAGTGCTGTTGTGTTGTTTTTCCTTTTGACTCAAACTAGCACTTTAACAAGACCAAACATTTCAGAAAGTGTAAATTAAGTTTGTCAACTTTCACATAATGTCCTGCGAGTATCAAATTTGTTTATTCTTTTGCTTGGAGAAGCCAACTGACGTTGCATCCCAAAATTCACATCGGGTTCCTTTGATTTGATTTACTTCTTTACTTCATTCCTACTTGCTGTTTTAAGTTGTCAGTTCAATCGATACAGTATTTTCTGGACTATACAAAATATTTTCAAAACTTTCATGGTTTCAAAACATAGCCTCAAGACACCTTTTGGTATTATTTGAAACAATTTCATCAAAACCGTGTTCAATTGTCAGTTCTTTTTTACTATAAGGTACAAAAAGTATGATTTGAAAAGTTTGCGATTTGCTCGAGATCAAACAAACATAATTTCTTTAATTATCTTGTATATCATATTTGCCATACACCATAGTTTAAGGCATTGGTACTAGCTCAGTTTTCATCTCAGTTCTGGTTCCTGCAAAAAATCGTGTTTTTGTTTATCGTTTTCCATGGAAATAAAGATTGCCGGCCATAAGAAAACAGTCAATCAGTGCATTCCAATTACTGGTTTAACTAATTTTCACATCGATCCGATTAAGGAAAAATTAAAGTACTCAAAGCTGAATGAAAATGCTTGGTGTGGTCCAGAAAAAGCTATATCGAGACACCTTAATAAATAATGAATGCAAAAGAAATGTTTTTGAATGATTCAGCCTTTATTTATCCCCTAATTGTTACATTTTCGTCAAGGTCTTAAGAATACCCGCATTTACTCATTACCCGCATTTATTCAGTTGCTTCTTTAACCTCTTCTTTTACCAAATAATCATTTTGTTACTAAGTTAAGGCCGTCATTCCATTGATGAGACATCATTGCCGTCATCATTTCCTGGAAAAAGAAAAGAGAACTTGTAATTATCTAGGGTTACACACCAGTGTTATGGGAACTACTCTGCCAATAAATTCATGCACTTACGTCTTTTTATGTCACCGCAAAAATGGTAATAATAAAGTGTATTATCGTTTGTCTTACGATGTAGTCACTTGAGATGTAGATCGCGACGTTTCGACTGCTTACTGCTAGTCTTCTTCAGGCGACACTTCGGTCACACTTAGTGCGACCAAAGGACACCGTCAACCCGGCTAAACAAGATGGTGTTGTCTACAGGATTCCCTGTGAGTGCGGCAAAGTCTACATCGGGGAAACAGGGAGATCTATGCAGCAGAGGATCAAAGAACACGACAGGGATATACGACTCGCCCGTACCCAGACCTCCGCCGTTTCTGAACACACCCACGAGACCGGCCACTATCCTATCTGGAATGAGGTCAAGTTTATTGATCGAGATCCTCACTGGTACACACGTAGGGTCAAGGAGGCTATTCACATAAGACTTCACCCTAACAACATCAACAGGGATAGTGGAATTGAAGTTCCTGAAGCATGGATACCCACCATTAAGAAACACAACAACAGGAGAACGGTACAGCAGCGGACCACTGAGGGAACAGCTACTCGCCGGAACAATGGAACAATAGGGGGATCGAAATGCACCAATCACAGCGACCTTTGTGATATAAATGATACCGTGCAATCAGTCGACCTTATCGCCTGAAGAAGACTAGCAGTAAGCAGTCGAAACGTCGCGATCTACATCTCAAGTGACTACATCGTGAGACAAACGATAATACACTTTATTATTGCATCCACCACGATGAATAACAACAAGCTTTTCCTCGACAAAAATGGTAATGTAGTAAAGCTTTAATTGACTCGTAAAATTTTTGTATTATTAACGAGGTATCATATTTAATTATGAGAGCAAAACAATATAGACATAGGGGTGGCGAGGAGGGAGGGTTTCGAAGCAGTTTTCTTGGATACATTGCGAACTTTTGGCGTCGTATTTCTGTTCCCGTAGTAATAATTCCCGTATTTCCGTTCGTGTAATTTTACTGACGGGGTGAAAGTCACATCTACGTCATTGTTACTTTGATATATTCACTAAATTCATACCTGTCCCCTATATTGGGCAGCAGCAAGACGGGAATTGTGGGTTCGGACAATAGTACTGAGGGCAGTAATAATAACCGTCTGGGCAGGGCAAAAGAGCGGTACAGAAACCGCCCTGGTCAGTGCACAGTACTGTAAACAAAAAAAGGTCGTTCGCTTGTTAGACATCAAGGTGTCGATCCCACACACAAAATAAGAATTCTATTTCATTCTAATTGCCATGTCTAAGAGTACGCAGTTAAAAAGAAATTATAAAAACAAACAGTCGTCATCAATGGACCAAAGAAACACTCACAAGATTGCCTGGCAAACATTTCCAAGGGGTTCTTCTTCTTGCTTCTTGGGACTGCTCCTTGTACGGTAAGGGTGCCCAAAATAATCAACATCAAGACCAAACAAAGCTTCGCCTCCATAGCTTTCTTTTCTACGAAAAAAGGAAAATACAGAAGCACTATTTGATGAGATCAGTCCCGCCTTTTTTTGGAAATTGGGTTGACGGAGAATGGGGCCGGCGCTCTGTTTTATTCCTTATAGGCCTCGTGTAATTTATGCGTTTCTGTGCAGCACGCATCTTTTGCATTATAAATGGCAATACACGCTAAGGCCCCGTCCATACTAAACCGGGTCCTAAGCAATCCTGACTGTTAAGTTACAGTGATTCTTGTGACCTATCAAAGCTAGAACTAAATCTTTCCTTTTTTAGCATCATGTAAGTGAAATGAAAAAAGGTCAAAAATTTACACATTTCAGTCCGTTTCATTGTGACGTTGAGAGTTCTCGGCCCATCCTCCTCGCACCTTCAACACTGTCTAACGAAATGAATTCACGAGACGAATGTTTACAAAAACGAACAGCTTCATCAAATTGCGCATCTCAAATTAAACTTCGGGGATGCAGCAGTTTTCACAACAATGTAAAATGATGACTGGAATATTCTTCAAATCTGCTATAACGATTTTATTTTTCAGTAATAAGTACGTCCTTATAAATTCGTTGCCCTTCATTGGTCTAGAGTTTAAGCACTAACAAAAAGCAAAGAATAAAAAATATAGTAAACATTAAAACCTTTTAACGTAGGTTTCAGATATTTAGTCTGCTAGTAAATGGTTTGATTCCTATCTAACCATCTAGAATATTTTAAGCCTCGCGGCTTTCTTTTGTTCTACGAAGAGCAAAAGGAAGAATTTTGAAAAACAAGAAGAACCTATTTCTTCCAGTTGCCTGGGGCTGGTGCATGGAATCACAAGGAAATATCATGATAACATCAAGCTGCTAACGATGTACTGAATAACAAACAACAAAACTTACCACGCTTGAGTCTTCTCTTTAGATATCTTCCTTCGAACGGTCAGTCTTCCGCGATAAGCGAACCTTCCTCACACGCTAGCTCTCTTTGGAGAACTGAATGTTATATGTGACTTTGCCTCCTTTTAAGAAGTCCTGAGCATGGAACAAATAACTTTGAAACTGACAGCTGTCAATTGGAAAAAGAGTATAATTGAAGCTCATGTCACAGCGGCTTGGACTTGCTTGCACATGTAAACCTTGCAAAGAGCGCATGCCCAACTGCATTTGTCTAGGGTGGGTCTCTAAATGTTTACTTAATGAAAAAATTTCGCCGAGGGAGAAAAACTGGAAATTCGTCACGATAGAGGACATTCTAAGAAACGTAAAACCAAACAGAAAGAGTGTCCTGACTAACAAACATTTTTGTCGTTCCAAAGTCAAGTTTAAGGCTAATGCTGAGCAGAAAAATTACGATCAAAGACCACGACTTTAAACAAAAGAAGACAAAAGGGCACCACTTGGGGTCCACTAGGCAAGTTTGTCATGTGTTTCTAAGGAAATATTCCTTCATTCCAGAAATTGTCTTAATCAAACTTGATCGACGCAAAATGTTATCGAAATTGCGCTCAATTCTCGCCTATTGTTTTGTGGTAATAACTAATTTTAACCTAACAATCGATTTGTTGATTTAAATAAATTGAAAACTGGCGTGAACAAATTGGCCTTTAGGTAAAAGACATCGCTTGACAGTAAGTTTCGTTCCAAGAATAACAACGTATCTTCCACCAAGGTATTTAATTAGTTTTGTTTGCAGATTCTGACGTTAGAAAGATATCAGTTTGAGCTGTTAGCCTGTGTGTCCCTCCAATGCTTAATAATTAAATATTTCTCACATGAAATGATAACCTATCACTGATATAACTGGTTACCTAAAATAACCATACCTGGTTATTTTGTTTCTTGGAAATGGTTTGTTTCTTGGAAGCAAAATGGTTGTTTCTTAACCTTTCCTAATTCGAACTATTTGTTGTGCTGTGTTTCATACCCAGACCCTACCCAACTTCAAATGGCTTTTTTTCATAAACCACTTCAAAACTATCTCAATCTTTACATCTTTACAATCTTTCATCGTTTTTGGCTCACATACGTACAATCTCGAGTTCTTCAAGAATGCTCAAATAGTTTTCAATAACAGCTGAAATTAACAAGATCATTTATTTATACTCATTTGAATACATTTTCGCTCCATCCGAAGACATTGTAGCAAATTAACCGACGTTATGTCGCATGATCAGGAGCAATGTTTGCGTATTAAATTAGTGTTTTCGAAAGGTTTTCATATCATATTTGTTTTTCGAATAGTAAACGAAACCTACGTTCTACAACTAGGCGAATAAGATTGTCGAGGCTTCGAACTTGTACGTAGCTAGCTACGTATTTGTAGATTTTAATAAAAACACACGCAGTATTCCGGAAGTCGTAATCCGGCCGTTTCTCACTGACCATTCCGAATACAGAATAGTTTTGTTCTTTGAGCTTCGTCTTTGAGGAACGAAATATATCTAAATCCCAGACTTAGAATGGATCAAGCACTCATAAATATGTGAGGAAAGTCAAACAAACGATTAAGATTCGACTCTGTAGTTACCGAAGGAGATTGTCGTGCTGAAAGAAGAATGCGCTTGTCAGTCAATTGAAACGCAAACTATTAAGTCGAGGAAACCCAGGTTATTAACATACGTAAAATGAACATTTCATTGAAAATAGCAGCGAAGTAGTAATGTATTTATTTAACTGATACTACACTGAACCTCTTTTCAAGATCTTGTCGAAGTATTTTCCATGATTTACTGGTACGAAATGTGCAAATTTGTGCAGCTTGTGTTCGTACACAGTAATTGACTATGCATATACTACGGTCGGTCAACAATACAGAAACGAAAAGTCACCTCACCTTTAAATATTGTTTGCCGACATCTCTGCTTATGTCTTATGTTAAAACTGTCGAAGGATTTTCCATGATTTACTAGCAGGAAATGTGCAAATCTGCGTACCTTGTGTTCGTACACAGTAATTGACTATGCATATACTACGGTCGGTCGACAATAACGAAGCGAAAAGTTACTTCACTCTCGGATATTTACCGACATCTCTGCTTATCTCTTATGTTTAAACTATTTTCAATCATTGATCTGAAGAAGTAGGCAGGAGTGGGCTATCACTGCATCGCATTTTAACCTGTATTTCGGGGGAAATTAATGTTTGAATCTAAAAATGTTTTGACACTCCGAAATCTGCACGTTCCGTAAAGTCAAATTGCCAACTCTTCGTGTTCGTTGACATCTTTATAACTCTTTAAGAGCTGTAAGCTAACTCTTCAGTCATTATTTTTCCCTTTTAACCCAAATAGACTGGCAAATTGTCGATCCCGGCCTAAATATAATATACAACGCAGCAATGACGACTGCATGACGACCCGCACTTCGAAATCAGTGGAAAAAATAGGTGCTTGATGAATCCACGGCCTTAGGGTAAGTGGATTCGGAATCTCTGCAGGACCTGGGTTTAATTCAATGTCTCCAAATAACAAAAGCTTCTTTTCTGACAAGAGGTAGTTCTTATTACCAAACTGAACTCGGACACAGATTCTGGATAACACTTATAATTCCTACCAGAAGACCAACACTTTTCTTGTTCAAATTTTGTTTAAAAAATCGAGCAAAAAAAGACTCTTCTTGATGAGCAAGCTTGACAATCCATAGTTTACAACCGGTAGCCACAGCAAATAAAACAGATGAATCGGGAACACTTTTCTTCAAGAAATGTTTAATTTTGCCTCTTACTTTTCTGCGTTTAACCGATTTTAAAACTTCACGTGGTAATCTAGACTGTTCTGTCTCTTTTCCTACATGCAGCAACTGATAAGTATACTGATTGAAGATTACAGATTTACTCTTACATGTACCCTGCTTAAGTGTAACCACTGGAGAGATTGTCTTCACTCCGAGTATTTGCAGAAAAAAATACTAGCTACGTAACGACCAAGCACAGCCTCTGTGGATGTGTTTTCCATGGTCATGATTTCGTCAACTGAACCTTTTTGTTTGCACTCTACTGAGAGAGTCATATCTCCTTAAGAGGAACTCTCATGTAATCGCGGTGGAATTGACTGCGTTATGCTCTGACTGCATAATCCTTCGAAAGGGATGCGTACTCCCTCGAAAGGGTTGGATTATCCCTTAAAAGGTATGAATAATCTCTCGAAAGGGCTGAATAATCCCCCGAAAGGATTAAACAAGAAGATCTGTTAGATCTTAAAACCGCGCTTTTAAAATTTAACTATTTTCTTAGCACTACAGTTGCAACGCAGTGTACATTCGAAAGTAATCCTTGATGATTCATTGATTACTGTAGACATCACATCACTTGATCAACACAGACTGTACTATTGCACCATCAGTCGTAGCCGTTGCGAAATCTCCGATGACGTAATAGTGTTAATCTGGAACTTTCTTTGGGATATGTATGGGCATGAAGATACGAACACTATTAACAACAGCTTTCTTTCTTAAAAGTCAAGTTTAAATTTAATATTTTCCTTGAGTAAAGGGCTAGCAAAGAAGTCACACGAGTCACATAATTCAAGAATTGCGTTATCTACAGCTATCTTTAGTACGGTGGTTATTTCCCTACCAATGACGTAATCATTGCATGTCCTGACATGTTCTTTGCTTGGCTTGCAAATATTTCATTTTCCTTCCGATCTATGAACTCGCTGCGATGAAATAGCCAAAGAATTTACTTCATTTGCCTAAAACCACAAGAAATACTCGCAAACTTGCAAATAAATTAATGACCGTCGCTTCTGGCGAAATAAACTTGCAAAGTAAACACGATCTTATTAGTCACGTAGCGAAAGTGAAAGCTGCAACGTTAACGCATTCCATGGCTGACGTAATACCTTTTTTTAGCGTATTTATTAATCCCTTTGAATCCAACGCTTCGATAAAACCAAAAGAAAATATATTTTACCCACAACAAAGGAAACAATATCCGTAAAATTATCCGTGTATTAATGTTTTAACAGCTTCTGGCGGAAAAAATATCACACGTTGCGTGACTCGGAATTTGGCCGAGCGGAGGTCTGCGTCTGGTCACCGACAAAAAAAAAAAAAATAAACCACGGGTAAACCTAGAACCGCGCTCGGCCCATGGCCGCGCGGTTAATAATCCCTCGAAAGGGATTCGAGTTTCCTTGAGAGGAATGAATTACCGCGAACACTGAATTCGTGATTTCTGTGCCATTTGAGTCGCCCAGTGATGTAACCGGCCTGATTGCAGATTCTGTTTTACAATTCGAAATATTGTTTTAAAATTTGAGTTCGTGGCATTAATGTCCTCTGCATCACAAGCAACATTAGGGACCTCTACACTATGCAAGGACGGGAAGGCCAAGACGGGAACGGCAGTGGACGCGGGAAACTTTCGCGTGCCGTGTCGCCGATGACAAAATGCTTTAAGTTGTGTAATTTTCGTATAGGACGGCGACGTCAATTACTCTAGCTTCATAAAAGTTTCTCATAAAACCAATGACATCCCTTTGACATCTTCATCCGTTCGAACGGCTGATGTTATCCATTCGAAAAAAATCGTCATCCGTTCGAACGGCAGCGGTCATCCGTTAGAATAAAATCTTCATCCTTTTGAAAAAAAAAATGGTTATCCGTTCGAAAAAATAGTTATCCGTTCAAACGGCCGAGGTAATCCGTTCGGAAAAAAAAATGCAGCCGTTCGAACGGCTGATGTTATTCGTTTGAAAGGAATTGCGGTGGTCTGAACAGCTAATGTCACCCGTTCGGGAAAATAGTATCCAGCTGTTCGAACGGCTGCTGCTATTCGTTCACACAAAACTATTCGATCGTTCGATCGGCCAACGGTATCTTCTGGGATTCAGGCTTTCGAACGGCTGGAATTATCTGTTTAGAAGGAACTTTATACAGCCGCCCGAATGGCTGTGTTCGTTTAAAACAAACATTCAACCTTTCCGATTCAAACGGCCACGTTTGTCCGTTCTGAAAGAAAAAATATATTTAAAATTATGGTTCAAGAAATAAATACTTTGAACAGATGTCATAACGGCTCATGTTATGCTGTGTTACGATTGTTTCGAGCGGATTGTCAAGGAAACTTTAAACGATAGCAATTAAACCCACACAACACCCGCTTACAATTTTCACCTTAGTAGTGAAAAAAGCTATTTTGAAAAAGAGACGAAATGTGTTCTTTCCGAATTTACGTTTGATGGGACTACCAATGTTGACAAAGGAAATTATGCAACAACCACTGTGACAGGTAACGCAACACGTTAACAACAGCCAATCTATATCAGTCGCTAGGACAGCGCATCGCGTTGTCGTGGCAACTACACAATAATTTTTTCGCGTATTACTTCCATGAGGTACTAACTGAACTAAACAAACTTAAAACTCAGACTCTAAAGGGCCATTGGAAGAGACGTTCTTTCTTTCTCTTTGGAAAACTCAAATCCAGAATATTACAATGAATCAAATCGATTGACAAGGTATTACCAAAAGACAGACAGGACGTAATATTAAAGTAAACTTAGTGCTCTACTCTGAGGAGAGATGTTGAAACAAGAAAATGTTATTGTTTACTAGTGAGTTCTGTCGAAGTGCGCTTGATCTCTATCAAGAAAACTTGCGTTACAGGTCACGCACAACGGGTCGACAATTGGTATGCAAATTTCCGCACATTATTGCGAAGAGACAGATTCGGGTCCGTGATGGAAAACAATTATTGCCAGTTCTATTCTGTTAAGAGTCCCTGTCCATAAATATGGAAAATAACTCGGCAAGGGTCGAAAATTCGATTTCACTCATATTTTTACGGTAGATGGGCTAGGGCATGACAAAAACTACAGAGTAATTTTTTTTTGGCAAAATATCTTTTTATTTCAAAGAACTATGCAAATTACCAAATTCCGTTAAAATCGTCATTTGACGCATTATTTTAGTAAACAAGTTTGAGAGCCTCGCATGCAAAACCACATCATTCTTACGTCTTTAAAGCACTCAAATATTTTTGTGCAATGTTTAATTGTGTACTGGGTTGATTTTAGGGAATGTTGCGGTTTTTGTTGAGTGCAAAATAATTAAATTTCGAAGATATGTATTTCATTCACTTAAAAGTACTTCGTAAAAATAATTGATTTTCACCATGTGCGAAACCTTCAAATGGATTAAGCTTCTGGTGGTTGAATCGCAGAAGGATGGTCTACAGATTCCTGTAAAAATTTCTTTGGGCAAATGATTGTGAGCGACGCGAGAGCTTTTCAAAGTACGTTAAAAATGCAGATATTTGACCGTCCGTCGTCAAATTTCAATTTACGGGTTAGACATATATTTTAGCACGCGCCACATGTCTTGAACTATATTAAGTTGAAATAAATCGACACAGGGCTGATAATTTCGAAATGTTCTAACCTTATTTGCTGTAAAAGGCAGGTCCAAAAGCCGATTTGACGTGTTTCTGCCACCATTCGTCGCATATAAAGCAGAAGTTTGCTTTTGTTTACACAACGTCCGATGTACATCGCCAACTGTCAACTTATTTAATGGTCGAATACCATACATCTATGACCCTCTTTCGACACATACGATCACCACTGCAACAAAGTCAGAAACGGCTAAGTGATTTGTAGATAGTTGCTTGCTCTGCACTACACCAAACTATTACGTTTGATCATCGTTTGATCTATTGCTGCTTGAATCCTTGCTGGCAGCGGTTCCTTGTTTGAAAACCGCTCTCTCACTTTACAAACTAGTGAGACAATCTCAGATAGTGCAGAGCGCAATTGATAGCTCTGGTACAATAGTCCCATAAGTACTCACCCCTACTCGGTTCACTTCCGGTTTGTGTCTACCTAGTAGTCTGCTACGGCTTTTCCCCTTTGCAGTGTGTATGTTTCAAGGTTGTATTTTCATTCAAGGTCCAAACATTACGTACAAATTAATTACTACTGGTACTTTAAGTTGATTTTCGTTCATTTTAAATTCAACAATACGCTGAAGCAGCAAACGTGACAATTTAGCTCTTCACGCCAACTTTGTAACTTGATACTTTTGTTTTCCTCGCAAAGCCATGTAATATGAAACCCCTGTTCTCTCCAAAACATACGGAATATGTCCTTGTTTTTTGGAGATAAATGAAAGAAAGTTAAATATCTGATGTAGTGATGAAGAAACGGAACAGAGACGATGTTTTACTAAAAATGCAAATTTTTACCGATGAACAAGAACTAATTTAATTATCAGATAGTCACGAAATACCACTTTCTTTTTCTGTTGCCACCTTTGTTGTTAACAATAAAACAATTCAAAATTAACACACAACGATATTGATGGCTGAGAAGCTTTTCAACGAAAAGTATTGAAGATAAACAGCGCTACTTGGCCGATATGAATGAGTCTCCTCAAAGACTGATTAAATAAATTTGCGCTTTCATTAGGTGCCACGGCGTCTGCAGCAATATTTGAGCATTTTCCTGGTTTCTTTTGTTACAAATTCACAATTTGCGGAGTATTAACGCCACTAACTTGAGAACTTTTTGGTCTCTCTTACAGACACAATTAAGGCAAGAAATAAACAAGTCGCTAAGGAGAAGCAATATATTTGAATTCTGACAAGCACACTATTGTAGATTGAAAACAGCAGATGATATTTGTTGAACCGACCTGTTTGTAATTCTAAAAGCTACGCAGCCACAGTAACGTTTCACTTTCGCAAAAAAAAGGGACAACTGGCGCTACCTGAAAAATAACTGCCGTCCTTGGTCACATGACACGATATATAAAATACTGCGTGTAAAGATAGTGTATAACACTAACAATGCTAGAACGCATGCGTCTTACATGTTGAGCTCTACCATAAGGAAAACCACTCAACATTTGTGCGTGATTCCGTATGCAATGTATCCTTCACCTAATATAGAAGCCACGAACCCTAACTAATCTGCGCATGCGTTTAGGGCAAATTAGTTTTGTTCTGAGGAGAATGGCACCACAAGGAGAGCAAGGGGTTACCTGAAACAAATATATAGCTTTGCGATGTTCAAAGTTGAGCGACGGCGATGGAATGTGTTTTACGTAGAGTACACATGTACCTTTCCCACCCTACTCCCATTACTTCCTTGCCTCTAGACTAATTAATTAATTGAAATTAATTAATTAAACAAACATTAAAGTTTACACCTTAGTGCCATAGCGCCATAGCGCCATAGTGTCTTAGTTCCTTAGCGGCAGGCAACCCCCATAACCATCCCTATAGTGCACTCTGCACTAAAAAGGGGCTTCAGTGGCAGTAGGATTAAATTGAAAATATTTACCACTTGTGAACACTTGCATTGACCTTCGATTGTAGTACAATAAATCACCTTGAAACATAGCAGAAAGCTTTAGACCCTTCTTTTCACATCACAAGGATAGACAGCAACAGAGTTGTCCCATGAAGTCACATACACCCAAAAAATTGATTCTGTTTTAATAATTGTGCACTCTTAAAACTAAGTAATAATTATTATTCATTCACAACTTTTTTAGAGAATGCACTGGCAGTTTTATGTTTAAAAAATGCATCTCAAGAAGACAACATCCATTACAGCTGAGGATTATCAGCTTTTAAAACCAAAAATAATAGATTTGATTCCTATTAATAAAGTAAAACTACACATCATCATAGCCTCTTGACTGTCTGTGTGGGATTGGGTAGCATGCTCTTATATTGTCATAGATGCAAGCTGGGAGTGGTCTTCTGTTCTCCCATCCCATGTAAGAAAACAGCCAGCTAATGATCCAGCGAAATGCAACTGCCCGGATGAATCTTTAAAATAAAATGACTATCAATTTTTTTCATTCCTTTACTTGCTTACATTTCACTTAGATGTTATAAAATAATACATTATTTTTGTCATTTATCAGGTCCCCCCGGGGGGGGGGGGTTACTCTGGATTTCAATTAAAGGAATGAAGCATTTTTAGGGTTTTGGTAGGAAAAATGGCAAGTATTTTGTGGAGAGTCTCGCCTACATAAAGTTTAAGTTGTAGCAAATGTGTTTTGCAGATGGTTTTATGGTTTTCAATGGTTTTCAGTTTCTGATGTTTTTCTTTGTGATGAAAAATTCAAGGATCAGAAATTTGGCATGTGATTTTTTGAGCCAACAAAATATACATATAATATGTTGGATCGGCAAAAATAAGTTATTACATAGAAATTCTATGAAAATTGTGGACTCCCGTACGAATAGCAAACTGATATCCGCGTACGGGTGCCGTACGAATAGCCACTGCGAAAAATCTAATCATGGCAGAATTGAACTCACTCATTCTCTGGTACTCCGGTTCGACGGCGGTACGTTCGCCCATCCTTGTCCCTCAGTAGTGGAGCGACTTGAAGAAGCGCTGTTCTGTCGTGTTGTGTTATACAGGAGATGCGACAGCGTTCAATCGATCCATCGAAGGTCATTTTACCAGACGCATTGGCGACTTCCCTACAGCAACGAAACTCGCGCGCACCGACTAAGTTTTCGTCATTGTATAGTTCACATAGGCACCTGAAAGACAAGTGAAAGTCATACGATAGAAGTGAGCTTAACACAAAAAAGAGAAATCGAGAGATTCATGCCGAAAGATCCTTTACTTTCGGATGCAGAAAGAAAGCGGGAAGTGTAAGTTAAAAGTTCGATCTTCTATGATGTAAATATTGACGTGCCTAATACAGCAAGTCGGGTTTGTCTCCATGATTTCGCAACTTAAAGTTGGGTATTACAGCGTAAAAGTCTACGATAAAAAATACTGTATGCCGACCACGAGTTAACCGGAACTTCTCTTTCGTATCTCGCTTCCAGGGCCGCTGGTGTAAGGCCATCTTCATCGACTTCATTTTCTTCTGTGTTTTCTTCGGCGTCTTCTGCTAGAGGTTCGTCTTGGTAGGGCCTAATTTGGCTGTATATTACCTCGACGTCTTCTTCCGCTCCCTCACTGGTTTCTTCGTCTTCGGGGCTGCTAGATATTTCTGAAATTTCGCTCGTTTCTGTATCGCTCGACACCTTTTCGTACTGAAAATACTCATTGGATACAAGAAATTCTGACTGTGAAAACAAATGTGAGGCACCAAAGTGACGTCACGGCCTGGTATTTTTGGATTAAACTCGACCCATTCCCCTGACCATTTTTGAGGGTAAAATAGCACAACTTTGAGCGCTTGTAAAATCGTTAGTTTTAAAGTTAGACGTTTCAAACTTTGGAATCTTGTTTTTTATAAGGTAAATATTATAACTAAACAAAAACAATTTTCACTTCATAGGCACTTTAAGTACGAATAATCTTTTGTTACAGCTTTTCGTTAACGGACACGCTCGATGACATAGAATCTATGGCCCTCCGGCCGTAGATTCAAAAATATATGTACATCGCAGCCTTCCAAAGCGTAGCTAGACTCCGAATTGTAATGCTAAATGACACAGTTCTTTCAGTTAAAAATCTTGTCCAGTTTTGATAAAATATGAATCACAAAATGAAAAAAAAGATCTTTTAGATCTTACAACCGCGCTTTTAAAATTTAAATTTTTTCTCAGCACTACAGTCGAAATGCAGTGCACATTCCAAAGCAGTCCTTGATGATTCATTAGGCACCTTAAGCAACAGACGTTTTCGTTGACGACGGCGACGTGACGACCGATAAGAAACTGGGGCTAGAACGGCTTCAGGTTGCGGTCACGACAGCAAGTTACCATCAAGGATTTCTCGGGTTAGCATCACATCTTTTTGTTCTGTCCACTCCATCTACGAGTTGAAGATAAACTATAGTTGAAAAATAACTCGATGGAATTAAACCTTATACTATTCATGTTTTACTAAGAGATGTAAAATTATTGCGAAAAATAACGAAACAATTTAAGTTTATAAACTTTGCCTGCTTTGAAATGTCAAATGTACAGAGCAAAAATTATTTTACTTGTAAAACGTGTATTGCTAAAGCAATTAATTGCGATTTTTAACCGAAGTTTGTATCACCGCTCACTGAGAAAAAGACAGGTGTATTTTTAGACTGCCAAGATTACACACAGATCTTGTTGTGCTAAACATAGATTTCATTGCTAAACATAGATTTTGAACAACATCTCAGCTCACCGCGTTTTTCATTCGACATATTGATCGGCCGCTCAAATACAGAGGTTTTGCTAGCTCTTTTGATAAAGAATCGTAAACAGCATTCTGCGAAGGATGCAATAATCTTGTATGTACAAGAAATAAAATCCAAGCGAGACAATTTGGTGGCGAGAAGTTTGTCAGCTCTTGTAAACATTAAAAAAATACATGTGCACACTGTTCGAATACAAAATTCATCGAGTCGATTAAAAAAGCCTCTATGTTAAACGAAATACCAAGACGAGGGGATTGCCAAAATAAAATCAATGTTATTTCAAGCTATAGCAATCTACCGATGATACGTTGAGAAAATCTGAAAAAACTAATTATACTAAGCGGCATTACGCTGGATGAAAGCAACCTCTTCGCTGAAGGCTAGTTTGACATGCGAAGAACAATTTTTCAGTTAAGAAAAAATGAGTTCAGGAATACTTCCAGAACATTGTTTTAAGCATAAAGGCAATCATTATGCAACTTTACCTTAGTTTGGCACCAAAATAGCACAAAAGCAAGCTAAAAGAGATAAAACAAAAGATTAAGTACTCACATTTTAGTCGCGACTGGGCAACGCCATTCTCGTCCCCAGTGCTACTCGTCTTAAAATGTCGTTGACGAGTAGCTCTGGACGCACCAAAAACTTCGAATTTTTTCATTGGCTGACAAAAAATGAATGCGCAGCAGAAATGAAAATTACAAAGCTGTAAATTGCCAAAATGAGTCAAAGGTCCGTGTTATAATACTCTGCTACGTACCTGGATGATGTAGCAAATGGTCTGAACATGAAGTTTGGTTTGTTTCTTCCACATATTGTTATGTATGTATCTTTTACTATCTGTTAAGAAGCTTCTGCTGTTATAGATATACATAATATCTGTTTTTAATCTCCCCTCTCTTTATTATTGAGACCTCCCCTATAGTCTCCCCCCAAAAAACACGAACAAACCTTTTGTGGTCAGACAAGATTTTAGTTTGCTTTAGAGCCTTCACCCAAATTTATTTATTTATGTTTTCATAATTTACTAGCGGAAAAGATGTGTAAAGGAAAATAACCATAGATAACCATAGCTGAAATTTGAGGCCCTTTCCTCCGAGTCCCCACTTTAGTTAGGAAGCAACTGCAACTAGCAAAACTTTATTCCGTCACAGTAACATTAATCAGTAAATAACAATAATTTATCATCCATGCAAGCAACTGTGAACAAATATAAGAGACAATTGTTTATACATGTATCACTGATAACGAATCATCAGGACTAGTGGGTTTCCAACCGTAATGTCGGAATTATCTCTACCAAAAACAAATCAAACGTTAAAGGTGTACAGAGTTACATTAATATCCCCATAAGAAAAATATCACAATCTTTTTGTTAACCTTTGAAAGATAATTTATTTCCTGCCATTATTTACCATTCTTTGTTAATTTTCAGACCATAATAGTGCTACATAAATTCCTTAAAGGGTGACCATATATGGATAATTCAAATAGCAATGTTGCTCTTGCAGTTCAATAAATAATACTGAAAAAAAAGGAGATGGAGAAAGAACCATTGTTGATAGTAAAGCTATGTGGCTGATGTTCTGATCAACCACAAGACGTAGAAAGTATACGTTTGAGATTTGTTGTTGTACATGGTTGTATAACAGGCTGAAGAGCCTTACCCTAAAAAAAACAAATTCCTTGATGTACATTGAGGCACACCAATATGAATCACTCTCTTCACATCAGGAACCTCTACATGTATATCAATGCCAAATACTAATGTTACAGGTACATCATTTTAGCTGTATTATATTTTTGGTAACACAATGTACTCATATGGGAAAACTGAAATAAATTGGTGTTGTTGTTGATGTCGAAAGCACCCAAAAGATTAAGCTTTATATAAGCTGGTTGAAAGGTATAAAATGAGCAAAAACAATTACATCGACAAAAGCAGTGGGTGGTGGGGGACAAAATGGTGGAATAGCCCTATATCTAGTTTTGTAATGCCTGCAGGCTTTTCTCAAGCCTGAATGTGCAAAAATCATCATTACATGTTCCACATAAGCTAATTAAAATTGCTGCAGAGCCATTATGGAAGCCCCCAGCACACATATATAACCACTCGATAACAACTGGCATAGGAATTTTATTTTTTTCTTGGCGTTTTTCTTAACATGGTAGTAACCACTTCAAAAAGTCAATTTCTTCCCTATACCCCGGTTACCACACACATATTTTTTTTATTCTTTCCATAGCCATATGCAAAATAGATTTCTCTTCTCATATTTATTTAATTATAATACTGATGTAAATTAATTCTGTAAATAATGCACAATAAAAGTCGATCGATTGATTTAATTTGATAGTTTAATGATCTGTTGATTGTGTAAGACCCTTTTTTGTAAAAAAAAAAAAAATAGAACAGAATGGGGTCACTTGAAAAAATGAGGACATAAAAGTGAGCACCTTTATTACATTCCTTGCAAGGAAACATGAGCAAAATTCTAATAAAACAAAACTTTCCTGAGCTCAACAGATTTTTATTCTGCTGCAGCTTACAAACCTATGTAAATAACCAGGAAGTAAATAGTTCTTACCATTAAAAAATTTTCCCTTCATCTATCAGCACGGCTTATAATTAAATCCTCTGGTCAGTGATGCAATTTCCACGGCTGATTTCCACAAACGCTTCCGTGTGTCCATAAACAAATTTTACCGTGTCATCGATAAACGTAATACATGCCGTATCCTGATTACTTTGCTTGAAAGCTTTCACAACTGCACCTCGCTCTTTAAACTTCTCCTTTTTATCGAATATGAAGAGAAGAAACAACAAGAACACAGCTATCGATTCCTGAATTTTTCTAGACGGTCCACCACAAAATGCACCGCGAAACCCGTTGGTAAAATATTACGTAAGCTGGCAATCGTGTTTGAAGCGGCGACGGCATTTAAGGCCGCTTTCTACTCTCTTTTTAACTCTAAATCACCTAACTGCAGCGAAGTGAAAACACATGTCAGCGTTCCGATCTGTTTACATCTGAAGAATACTCTCTATTCCTCTCTCCCCTCCCTCAGGATTAGTTTCTGAGCATGAGCAGATAAGCAGGCCAAAATTACGCATGCGTTACCGGATTTCCGTGATTTACGGACATCCGGTAATGGCTGCTACCAGAGCCCTCCGTTTCTCCGACCACGTGACCAAAAGAAACGGAGGCTCTGGGGACGAGAATGGGGCAACGCCAGGTCACAACGTGTTGTACATGTGCAGTGACGTCTTCAAAGAAATGTCCCGTTTCCGGTTGCCGTCGTCAGGCCAGCGACTAAGGTGCCTATCGATTACTGTAGACACCACATCATTTGATCAGCACAAACTGTATTATTGCACCATCAGTCGTAGCCGTTGTGAAATCTCCGATGACGTAATAGTTTTAATCTGGGACTTTCTTCGGGATATGTATGGGCATAAAGATACGAACACTATTAACAACAGCTTTCTGTCTGAAAAGTCACGGATTAAATTTAATTGTTTTTTTCCTTGCGTAAAGGACTAGCAAAGAAGTCGCACGAGTCAAATAATTCAACAATTACGTTATCCACGGCTATCTGTAGTACGGTGGTTATTTCCCTACCAACTTGACGTAATCCTTGCACGTTCTGACAAGTTCTTTGCTTGGTTGGCAAATAGTTACATGAAATTTTCCTTCCGATCTCTGAACTCTTTTCAATAAAACAGCACGACAAGTCACTTCTCTTGTCTAAAAATATGAAAAATTCTCGGAAAATTATAGTTAGATTAACGTTTATCGCTTCTGGCGAAATAAAAGTTTAAAACAAACACGATCTTAATCAACATGCTGCCCAAGAGAAAGTTGCAACGTCGACATATTTCATGAATGACGTAATTACTTTTTTATGTACTCAATACTCGCTTCAAAGCAAGCACTTCAATAACACAAAAAGGCGATTATTCTTTACTAAATAGAGAGTAGAATATTCATAAAATTTGCAGCACAGTAATGGTTTAACAGCTTTTGGCGAACAAACATCATAAGTTGCGTGATTGGCCGAGCGGAGGTCTGCCTCTGGTCACCAACAAAACAAAAAGGGTGTTTCTACCTCACGGGCGTAGATTGAGGGTGACTTCCTCTCGGGTTCCTAAACGAAGAAACACTATGTCAACTAAATATGACTTAAAATTTCAAGTCTTGAAACTATTTTATGACGAAAATGAACTATACAATTTTGCACTCACTGGTAGTCGAACCCGGGCCCCTGTGCCCTTTCTTACCACTGTACCACCGTGCTGCTAGCTGTCGGAAAACTCAAAATTTAAACTACATATAATGAACAGTAATATAAATTAATATAGAGTTACCCTAACATACAAATGAAAGCTAACCGCAAGCAAAATGGAGTGACACTAACCGCAAGCAAACCTAACCGTGTTAACCGTAAGCAAGCAAGGTAAACATGTACAGCGGTTTATTAACACGTCTATCCTGTATAAGCAACATCCAGGCGTGCAAACCCCATACTCCGCCCGGGCGTTATATTTTTTCCAAACAAAAAACTAGTGAGACAATCTCAGATAGTGCAGAGTGTAATTTACGGTTCTGATGCAGTAGTCACACAGGTCCTCCTCACCCCTGCTATTCTCTCCCTTGGTAGTCAACTAGGCCTTTTCCACTTTGCAGAATGTGAGCGGACAAAAACTTGGTAAGACATAATCTTAGCCGTGTGTGTGTTTCATGTTTGTGTTTTGCCCAAAAATAACTTACAATTACCGTTTGTCAAGACGGTTTTAAATTTATCGTGGTATTTTATGAGTTTTGTTCATTTTGTAGCATTACTTTTCACGCCAACGTTTGTAATTTGATACTTTTGTTTTCCTCGCCAATGTATGCAACAAGATACCTTTGTTTCCACGAAAATATAAGAAAGATTTGTATTTTTGGCATCACAACTACAACACAACGAGGTAAAAATACTGCCAAGAGTTGCATTTTCACGTCGGGTTAGGAGCACCCGAAAATTGCTAGTTTTTGCAAACAAAAATGAAAAACCAAACATAAATGTAAAAGATCATTTTAATAGACCGAGCCGTCTTTCTCTGAGACTAATGTGAATATGTCCAATTTTTCGGCTGAGTTTATTGCGGCCGCAGCGCGAAAACCGCAATTCTCCTTTTGGTTGGATTTCTCAATATATCAAAAACTCTCTGGCAAGTTTTAGTCTTATTTTCGAAAATAGTTCACCAAAGGGTTTCTCCTGGCAAAATATGAAAAAATCCGTGATTTCAGTTTTGAAAATCAATTCTCGATATTTACAGTCCCCTGGTCTAGTGCGTTCTAATTCTGTTGCCAGCCGAGTTGGTGTAAACAATAAAGCCACATCAAACTTATGCACCTATCAATGTTAAGCCGCTGGAGCCGGGGGAGGGGGGGGGGGGGGTGGAAAGGCCGGGCAAAGGCGGGGGATTTGAACTTCGATCATCTTTTCAGCTCAAATGCCTGACCCCAAGGAAATTAACCTTGGTCAAAAGAGTGCAAATTCCCTATCCCAGGGATATTAGTGTCGTTCAAAAAAAATGCAAATTCTCCACCTCTACCTAGAAAAAAGTATAGGTCTGTCAAAAAAAGAATTAAACATCAAAAAGTTGTAAATAAAAGGCTACAAAGCAACAACTTCAAAATGCAACGTCTGTTTAATATAGAAATGCCATCTAATTTATATTAAAATTGTGACGATTGCCTAAACTTATATCACTAAACAAGACTGAAAACATGGAAATTCTTAAAACGGGTAATGTCTTACACCATCGTGACATTTTAATTACTTACATTTTAAACAGAAACGATGGAAATAAAATGTTAACCTCTATCTGTAGTGGAGAAATATGAAAAAAGCCCCATAAGAGGACTCAAGATCTTAGATGTATTCACTAATTCATAATAATACACTGCACATGGTAGGCTCATAAAGATGAAGTTCAATAATTCAATTTCGTTTTAGTACTAAAATTATGACCATGCTTAGAAACAACATGCATTACAAATAGAATGTATGAAGGTGAATATCCTGTAAAATGTTTCATAATTTCAATTCACTTGAGCTTAAATTAAAAACAGTCTTACGTTATGTAGGGTTCGGAAATTTGTTTCCATACACAACTTTCGAAATACAAATCAATGATGTTTAGCAATGGAGTTAACCTTTAACTAAGGGAAAACTAAGATCTGTAACAAAGGCCTTGTTTACAGAATGTCTGCAACAATCTTCAGTTCCACACCAAACTTCTGAGCATCTCATGCCCGGCCAGCGATCTGGAACATTGTTTTGTTCCAATTCTGTACAGTTTGTTTCCAGTCATTCTCGGTCATCCAAGATGGCGGATATTGCGGATATCCAAGATGGCGTCGGTAGGGCTCAGTCCACTAGCGGTTGAAGTCAAAAGTTCCAACCCCCGGGGCTCGGCGAATGATTAAAAGTCCCAAACACGGGCAGACTTGTTACGTCAAAAACCCCGCCTATGCCCGTACATCTGAACTCGAGAACGGAGTTTATCACAGTAGCAATGCTAGAACGCATGCGTCTTATATGTTATGAAATGTATCTGTCACCTAACATATAGTCGACTTTGACGCTAACTAATCTGCGCATGCGTTTGGAGCAAATTGCTTTTGTTCTTGAGAGAATGGCACCACAAGAATAGCATGAGATTTGCAAAATCATATATGCATTTTTGTCATGTTATCAAAGAAGGCAACGTAAGTATGAAACGTTTTGCGTAATGTACTCGGGTACCTACCGCACCAGTCCCCCTTCCCGCGAGGCTAATTGATTGAAATTAGTTAATTAAACAAACATTAAAGTTTACACCTTATGGCGTTAGTGCTTTTGTGTCTAAGCGAACAGCAGCCCCCTAAAACATCCCAATAGTGTACTCTGCACTAATAAACCTCGGGTAGAACATGAACCGCGCTCGGCCCATGGTCGCGCAGTTAATAAACCACGGGTAGAACGTGAACCGGTTAAAGAATAAATAAACCACGAGTAGAACATGAACCGCGCTCGGCCCATGGCCGCGCGGTTAAAAAAGATGATAAACCAAGGGTAAAACATGAACCGCGCTCGGCCCATGGCCTCGTGGTTAAAAGAAAAAAAAAAACCAAGATAGCACTTCTGGAAGGCATTTCTGCGCACTTTTCGAAATGTGTATTGCACCAACCTGAGGGAAATGAGGGGACGTGCGATATTTAACCTTCCTGGGTAGACGTCACAATAGCCGCTGGACCCATTCATTCTAACAGGGAGTTTAAGCAACGACGACGACGATGCCTAGGACGACGCCTAGTAAAAAATGATTTTATATTTTACAAGCGAAATTCGCGATTGTCGGGGGAGGCGCGGTGGCCTCATGGTTAGTGCGCTTGACTCCGGAGCGAGCGGTCTGGGTTCGAGCCCTGGGCAAGACACTTAACTTTCACGGTGCCTCTCTCCACTCAGATGTATAAATGGGTACCGGCGAATTTAATGCTGGAGGTAACCCTGTGATGGACTAGCATCCCATCCAGGGGGGAGTAGAAATACTCCTAGTCGCTTCATGTTACTGAAACCGGGATAAGCTCCTGCTTGATGAGCCACTGGGCTCGTATGCAGACTTAACCTTTACCTAGATCTGTTCGGTACGCCAATGGCTCTAAAAACGTCCTTAAGCCAAATGCACAACGACGACGTTCAATTCCAAATGAAAGTACGAAAACTTAGCTGTCTTCGCCCACGTTCCGTAGACGACACAGAACTTGATCATTTCACGTTGTTGTTTTGCGGAGGACGGCAAAGAGATGTACAAAGATCTATAACGCACGTGCACAGCTATTGTTTTGCTTATTAAACCTTTTGTTTAGTGACGTTCTCGTTGCCGTCGTCGTCGTGGTTTGCTTGAGCTCCCTAATAAACTTGTATCTATCCATCTATTTGCACCACATGCGGTCAGCGGTAACACTATTTTAGTGCATGCTAAACTTATTTCTACGATATAAAGATACGTTGACTCGTGAACATTACTTGTGGGTGCCGCGGGTCCTGGGTGCTTGTTTACAGCTGTCTCGTGAAAGGTTGCAAAGCAAAAACGTTCGCGACAATGCCGAAAGATTGTGCTATATTGGCGTTTGTTGACCGAACCTTTGTGTTTTAGCGGAAAGAAAAACGTTAACGAAGAGATGTATTCATATATTTTTTTCTCCTATTGTGCTGAAACACTGGCATTGTCGAGTGTGCTTTTACGTTTCTGTAGGAAAAACTTTCGCGAAACAGATCTCCATGTATTAATTGCTCTGCTCGATAAGAACAGTTTGTACTTTTGAGTATAAGATGTAATACTGCATATTATACAAAAGAGACCGTATTCCCCCACATTTACAACACGACTATTTTATTTCAGATAGCGAAAAAAGTGGCGCAGTCTCACAGCCAACCGAAATTGTCGAAAAATTAAAGTGCCAGACTGCACTCTTAACCCCTTTCCCAAAATGTATTTAACCTTGACAAAAAGTGTCATTTTAACAAGCTAATCTCAATTCGATAATGAAAATGGAAGTCACCAGGCTCATTTTTGGGTTTTAAGCAATTAAAACTAAATTTGGTATGTTTCAAAGTATTGTATCGTCACGTTCACGAGAAAACTTTTACCTTGGTTTTGTTTTAACTTTACTGAGGTGAAATTTTTAATCGTGTAAACACAGTAGCAAGCCTCGGTAAATGCCTCATCAGACATGGTTTAGCTCAGTAACCGACGGTAACCGAGGAAAAGCAGACGTTGCCGCGATATCTTGGCAGCGAGTGTTCGCGCGTGCAGCGCGTAAAGAAGAGAAAAATACAGGGGCACCCAACGAAAATAGACAAAGATTCCTCCTAATGTAAGTAGGTTTCAAGTCAACGGGCAAAAAAAGCTAACTAAACTCATGTTTAGGCATAGAAATCCCGGACTGCTGTTTCCCTTTCATCGTCAGGTGCCGTAAGCGTTTCGTTTCTGTTAGAATCTCAGTAGCTTAGTAGCAGTGTACAGACAGGCGCAACTAGAAGAAGACCTACCACAATTAGAGAGAAAAAAAAATCATAATCGAGGTATATGGAGAAGAAAAGTACATATTGGAATTTAAAGCGGCCCCGAATAAGAAAAAGTACCGGTAAACATTTACGAAGCCCGGGCTCCGTGGCAGATGCCGTTTCAGGTTTTTTGAGGGAAGAGGCTCAGCGAGATATCAAAATTTTCTTTCCACTATTCATCTACAAAGCTTTACACTTAAAGAGAGTTTAGCTCGACATCACCCTAAGCAAATTGACAACGACCTGCGTTCGACATTGGAGTAAAATCAAATTTTATAATTTCCCAATAGTTTCTGAGCAACATTGCAGCACTTGCTTTCCGAGAATACCTCAAACCGTCCGTTGTATGCGCCCTACTGTAGTTAATTAGTTTCGTGTAAACAGCTTCTCTAATAACTGCGGTTTAGTTACGAAACCTCGGTGAGCAGTAACCGTAGTAAACCTTTCTCGTGAAATCACGGCATCAGTCTTGATTAGGTCGTAATTTACTAACACTTTAATAACGGGACATAGAAGTTTAGCAAGATACGGTGTGGCACAAAGTTTTACGGGAGTTTTTTTGAGATTGGGTAAGACTGGTGTTTCCAGTTGGGTATCGATGTTTTTCAATTTTCAGGAAGTCGCGTTTCCTTAAAATATGACATAGTCAGCTTATTTATATTACCCAACACGGCAATGCAATCAGTTACTCTATTACGATTACGTCTTGTCCCATTTTTGTAGTTATTTTAACAGCTACACCTGTGGTGAACCATGAACAATTTCATCAGTTTCATTTGAAGATACATTTTAATTAAAGGCATCAGCAACATTCTGCATGTGAGGTTTGTATGTACAATTTCGCCGGTGGAGTAAATTTTTGCGAGGAAAAATCTTGCGGGAACGTTATTTTTGATGGAACATTTTTTTTGTGGATCATGGAAAAACCGCAAAATCGGCAAAAACTAGAACCAGCGAAAATTTCGTGTTACACGGTAGTCCCATCGAGTACTCAGCTAACGTTTATTGGTCAATGTCGCATCACACCTGCTGTTTAAGTGTCATGTCCTTCTATTGCAAGAGGCTACGCATCTGTAAAAAAGATTAAAACGTTTCGAAACTTACATCTGACAAAAGTACATTTGAGAACTAAAGTAGATTAGTATCACCCAACTAGTGGACTAATGCAAATCCTGCATTTTGATTGGCTACGCTACTAGGGGACTATTAGTAATAGTCATCGAGTAGCGAAATTGGCGCCATCGAGCGTGATGCTTTCTTTCGTTTTATTCCCAGATAAATATTTCTTCAACTTGCATTTGCTAACTTTATTATTACCTTTTCTGTCCGACTAGTTGGGTGATACTAAAACAATTAGACCCTTCGCCCTCAAGGGCCACGGGTCAATAGCCCATTCGGCTTCGCCTCATGGGCTATTGACCCGTAGCCCTTGCGGGCTACGGGTCTAATTGTTAATTAGTAGTGATTACACCATCAGATGGTGTATTACATTGTTAAACAAGTGAACACATTAAAGGAAATCCCTCTGTAAGAGAACACCTGAACAATGACAACTCCTCCGTGAAGAAACACATTTCAAAGTGCCAAAACAAAGTCCACAAAGGCATCGAAATCAAGACCATTGTACTAGAAAACGACCCCGCAAATCTACGACTGTTCGAAGCGTTTTACATACGAAACTACAAACCTGCCCTCAACTCCCGAGAGGAATGCAGCGAATTCGCGGACCTTTTATTCTAATAATTATTTTCACATATCTAGAGACTCTATGTATTTTGACACTCGCTCATTAGATCATGTCATTCGTTTTTATTCATATTTGTACCTTATTATTTATCTCATGCATTTCACTGCCCACGTACTTTCGCTTTTCACACTTTTTTACTTTACATCTGTATATAAGCCTTACGCGGAATATTTTTTCTTATCGCTGATGATGCCGTAGATCGGCGAAACCTTGGATTTGTTAAACGATTTTAATATCATTTTACAGTAGTGTAAGGCCTCAATTTTACCATTTGAATTTGGGTTTAGATGGTGGATTTAGACGGTGATAGACAACTGTGTTGCGGTTGATCCTACTATCGAGAACCTGAAAAAAAAAAAAAAAAAAAAAAAAACATAGCGATGAGCAAACAAAAAGAGGTGTTTATTTTCAAGTTCAGTTTATTTTGGTTCATATATTTAACAAGGTATGTTTTAATTAAGCTCTTACAGTCAGACCTCTATCGAGTGGCCCTCTGTTAAATGGTGACCCTCTATTAACGACGACCATAACTGATTTTCTCAGTTCATTTTAAGGTCATTCCTCACATTTGCATTGCGCATCCTTACTGCGCATAATTTATGGCGTCATTAGCGCGCGCTTGTGCACGCGCATATTCAAAACATGACGGATTTCCCTTGATATTGAGCTCTGTCAGTTGATAAATGGCTCTAGCTCACCAACGAGCATGGGCACCCCAATTTTTTTTCCAGTCGTTGTAATCAACTAATCATAAGCTTTGCGTGAGAAAAGACTGATCTAATTTCTATTGCTGAAAATTGAATAAATAAGAAAAATAGCAGATACACTGTGGTCTTTTCTATTTTGCAGTCGGTAGCCACGTCAAGAAATTTGGTTCAAGTTTTTAATCAAGGATTTAGCTTTCTGTCTGAATCAAACTTAAACGTTTATTTGTGTCCGACACAATGTATTGACTGTAGTTTAATGCGTGTTCTTATGAGTCCGGGCTTACAAAGATGTTACAATTACTGGGAATGCGTTCTCATAATAAGCATTAAATAATGCCAAAATGGGGCATTTTCAATGCCTCACTGCTCCTTAATGAGGATGGGCATCCCCCTTTTTTATTTCAAAATTGAAGTTATCATATGACAAATATTTAGTGGACAAAGTTTGAACAAAAATCTATTGTCACTTTCATTTCAGAGGAATTACCTTAAATGAGATGCCAAAACTGTCAATGATCCTCTTTAGACGGTCGAAGCTTGCCTTGCGGACAAAGTTACCACAAAATCTGTTGACTAGTGCGTGGACTCCTTGGATATATATAGAAACAATAGCCTCAATTTTACGCGAAAATATGCACGGATATTTGTCCGCGGATATTATCTGTTTCGAGAAGCGAACAGTTTTCCGAGAGCGTAAAACTGTGAGCTTCAAGGAACAGATAATGTCCAAGGACAAATATCCGTGCATATATTTTTGCGCCAAATGGAGGCTATTGTGTTTATTATCCTTCATATATTTTTCACACACGCAGTTTTGAAAATTGGGGAATATTCTCGGATATTCCCGAGTTTTAGGTGGGGAATATTCGGTCACGTGACGTGTTTAGACCAATCGCGCGCAAGCGAAAATATTTGATGGATTATAAGCTACGATATTTTTCCGCGGACATTATCTACTACGAGAAGTGAACAGTTTCCTCGAGTAAAGCTCCAGGAAAACTGTGAGCTCCAAGGAACAGGTAAGTTACAAGGACAAATATCGGAGCATATTTTAAACGCTAAATGGAGGCTATTGCGTTGATCGTCCTTCAAATATTTTTCGCTGAATACGCCCGATCTGAAAATTGGGAAACATCACTTGAATATTCTTAATATTCAGTCGCGTGACGGGTTTAGACCAATCTCGTGCGAGCGACAATATTTGATGGACTATAATACAAGATATTCATTCAAATTATATTTGCTATTTGCCGGCAGAGAGGTCGGTATAGTGAAAAACCTGTGACCTCAGTTACAGTTTTTCAGTTTGCACGAGTGAGTTTTTCAAAAAGCTGAAATTGTACGGGCCGCTTCGGCGAGTGCAATTTCAGCTTTTTGAAAAACTTACAAGTGCAAATTAATTCCAAATTGAACGAGAAAAACCGTATGATTACTTATTAATAATATAAACATGAAAAAAGTCGCGTTGAGGAAGTGCCGGAAGATCTTTCTTGAAGCCTTTTTTTTCTCATTCGAGAAAACTTTTTTCAAAGTTACCGCACAAAATTTTCGTCATCATTTTCCGTGATATCATTTTCTTAGAAAATCTCCTATTATCTTTCAGCCAATCATAATCCAGAATTACAATGTGCAATTTTCACTAGTGTTACACTTTTTGCACTGGTGTTACACTTAAACTGCACTGCTCTCAGCCAATCAGAATCGAGCAATTTTTTTATTTATATTTACACAGTAACAAGTCGCGTTGCCATTTTGAATTTGTCATTAATGACATTGTTAACTACTCCGGTTGGCAAAAGTTTTATTCCTTGAACACACACACTAATAATGAATGGATGTCCAGCTAAACTCATAAATTTTCATACTTATGTAAATCTTATCCACGTTTTTTTTTTTAGCACGCTCTACAATTTTCTTATGAAAGACCAGCGAGACAATCACAGACAGTGAAGAGTGCAATTGATAGCTCTAGCACGGTAGTCACACAGGTCCCAGAACCCCTGCCCGGTTCACTCCCGGTTTGTATTTTTCCCCTTGCAGAAAATGAACGGAAGGAAACCCTGATAAGATTCACTCTTAGCAGTGTGCTTGTTTCATGTGTGTTATTTTCATTCAGGGTCTAAAAATAACTTAATGCTTGTCACGAGAGCTTTAAAATTTTACTCTGGCCGGTGTTTTACGTTGACTTTCGTTCATTTTAAATTAAATAATACGCTGAAGCGGCATACCTCTCTGTGACTTCGTAACTCAATAAAACAATGTCTATTAAGACACTACACTGTTCTCCTACGAAACAGCAAACTCTCAGCCAATTAAAGAAGTTCAAGGAACCCGAAATTATTATTGATATGCATCGTTCAACGAGAATAATTTGAATTCATATGATAAAGTACAAACCAGGCGTACCAACGTAACTGAGCTCTTACAACAATTGTTACCTTTGGTTCACTTTGTAACTCGAGAATTTGCGTGCTATTCACAATTGAGCTAGTGACCTGAAGGTTCGTTATCGGAAATCGCGATTAGATCTAATTTGGTCCTAGCATTCTTCCCAAACGTTTGAAAACCTACTTTTATATATCTAGTGTAAGCCTGGAAATGTCAATAGCCCATGTTTGATCTATCAAAATTCTGGCAAGACTCTGACGCTTTCTGACCAAAATTGTAGTTTTTCTAGGATTCCTTTGTCTTGTAATTCCCATAAGAGACTTGATACAAAGAAAATATAGATAAAATGTCGAGATTTGGCCGAAGCCCTCGGTAACACGTTGGAATTTTGATATATCGAACTTGGGTTATTGTCTCTCCTTCCTCATGGACACAAGAAGATTCTCACTGCTTACTATTTCTTCAATGGAAGAACTCATTTACATGAAAAACGTCAATGTATTTGTTTGGTGTTCTTACCTGTTCACTGCCATCAGACGTGAAAAGGGACGGCTCAAACATTCCAAGATCTAAAACACATACATAATCTGGAAGAAAAACAATACCTGAATCATAAATCATCCACGAAAATAAATCATTTGCATCAATTAATAGAACTTACTTCTAATATTTGCAGAACCACCGCATTTGTACGAGAGATGTAACGCCGCATCATCAATGATAAATCTGCCAAATAACCAACCAGAAAATCAGTTTAGAAGCCAATTCGTCAGTGAAAACACAAAAGCTGTTTCAAGCAATTCACCTAAAACTAAAGTACGTAACTGTAAAGAATATATCGGTTTGCCAAAAGAAAGAAACTTGTTTGACAACAGCCACTCAGAGTGGTTGGAGGACACTTTCCGAATGTCATTGTCAAATAGGAAAATAAGACCAGCAGCCCGGGATTGCACAGGGAAGGTGCTCGAGACTGGCATTTTGGAAGCGAATTCCCACTAAGAAATCTGAGCCACACTGGAAAATTACTGACTCCCATTCTCAAGTTTCTCCATAATGCAATCTACTTTCATTCTCGTCATAGGCTCTAAAGACTTTTCTCGGTTAGCTGGGTTACAGAGCGACGTTGTCAAGAAAAAAGTGGGGCAGTAGTACGACACGAGAAAGTCAGAGAACGCGTTTCTTCGCTCCTGGCAGTAAGCCACTCTTTTTTACTCAAACCGTCTTTCGCACTGCACCCTAACTAACTGAACGCTTACAAGAGGCTACACTCCTCGTCGTTAGTCATTCTCACTTCCTAAAGGCTTGCTGGTTTTTGTTGAGCACTTTTCTTCAAGATCAAACCATCACTGCTAGCTCTCTTGCGTTCTAGGTAACACGTTTGGGCGCCAACACAGTACACAGTCAGCGTTTGTGGAACCTACCTCAGCAAAGAGACATTAGACTCAATCGTGATGTTATTTGAGACACTGAACGTTCCCATGGTGACAAGAACACGTAAAGGAAGGTGGATTGGCCTGTAGGCAGAGAGTAACACGTTACTAACATCGACTGCACTGGCTCATGGGCTACAGAAAAACATATATGCAACGTAACACAAGCTAATACAAGTACAAGCGACTGTACTGCGTCGAAATCAAGACGATTGGTCGATGACACGAAAAGGAACTATTGTCCTGGCTGACACATTCAAGTTTAGAATTAATGACAAACTGATGGTTCTTCGCTGACCTTAGAAATACACGCGTTATAACTATCCTTCCACAAAACCAAATACCAGAATCAAAATTAAGTTGATGTAATATAAAAATAAAACTCTACTTGTGACCACCTTAGGGTAAGCTAAAAGGAAAGACTTTTCTACCTACGGTTAATTCTTCCTCCGCTCGAGAAACGCCTGAAGACTCGCTTCCTTCCCCCCTCCAACCCCCCCTTCCCCCCCTATAGAAACATAGTTATAACGTAGCTCGATAGATCCATGTGGTGTCTCAGATCAGTTGAATGATAGAGGGCATTTTCGATTCCGGGATTTACGGAAAAGAGGACAACCTCGCAGGATATACACGAATATTCGAAAATTTATAAACGTGAATTTCAGTTCCATGTGACTTTACTCCCCGAATTGAATGGTTCCATTTCTGAAAGTCAGCAATTCTGAGATATTTCGGAAACTCTTCTAGGTTGTTTTCGTTCAATATATATGCCTTGAAAGTTTCGGAATTTTTTTGTCGAATGGAAAGCACCCTGAGTAACTACCAAACAAACACGATAGAAGAGTGTCGAGTATGGAAAAATTCCAACAACAAACCTATAGTCAATAGTCCCTTCCCGCACATGTGTGTGGAACACTGTCACAACCTTTGGAAGAGTGAAACCAAGGACTGGATCATCCTTCACGTCAAAGAAGTCTGTCACCTGCAAAAATAAATGCTGGTCTAGTGGTGACCGATTTATAACAAATCAATAGTCACACGCATTTAACCAGGCGAGTGTTTGCAAAGCGTAAACTTTTAGTGATCCAGTCAGCACCAACCGCCTTGGAAAACTGCGCTTCTCTTTGTTTCCCTCAGTCGATTGAGCCCACCACTGTTGAACAAAAAGACCTTTCAAGGCAACATGTTGGCGAGGCAAATTTTAGTTCCATCCTTGTGCACGGATAAACAAGAACCGCTAAGAGAGACCTAGCAATTTAGTGGTTCTACCAAGACTTGTCTAAAACGGTGTGAAAAACGCTTCCCAGTTTGACTGAAATCACACAACAAACACAACACTTGGATAAAGAAGCATTAAATTGATACCCGAGTGAGCCACATCTGTTTAGAAGGAAGCATTCTGTGGCGAATAGTGCTTCTGCGGACTCCCAGCGAAAGTAGAATTTCCTTTAAAAAATCATGTAACACCACATCACCTCAGTAGACCGTTTTCGTATTCTCAGTATTGCACTGGAATTACTAGCTTGCAACTGAGACTAATCCGGGAACCTTCTCAAATGCAAATGACATTAATCTAAGATATTCCCCCGCTTTAGCCTCCATTGCAAGCTAGTTCCAGTCCAATACCGAGAATGGCTTATCATTATGTAATTTGACTATATAAGCACATCTTTAATTCAGGGTGGCAAAAAAAAATTCCTCAAATCATGTAACTACAAAGGCAATAGGACGTTTTCTTTATCCTTATTCTAACTATGGAAAAGCGCTCACTACATGGGCGAAGAGCACCAGAGAAAATAGCCCAGAAACCCTCTACTTCTGTGAGCTGCAGTACAACCTCACGTTGGTGCTAGGTAATTGTTTGTTCAATTTGCATTCGTACCTCACTATTTTTCGACGTATCCCCTGAAACTTTAATAGCAAATGCAAACATCGGTTCACCCGTCTTCCCGTCAACTTGTCTCACACCCGATTCAGTGCGGTAGAGGGTGGACTAGAGCTCAGCTCCGCTGAATGCAGACTCCATGGACACGTGAGCACTCTGTGGGACCACTGGTGCATGCTGGAAAGCGACCTTTTGAGATTGAAGGCACAGATAGCTCAGATCCACTTGACTTTTGTAACAAGCTGCTATAAAGAATGTAATGTCATTAAATTCAGCTGCTATTTCTCCTAATACTTCTTCAGAACATGAGCTACAATCCCTGGAACTTCCACTTGGAGAGGAACTCTGAAAGAAAAGAAAACAGTCACAATAAAACCCTTTGAAAAATCTACAAAATTCAGAGTATAATCGTAAAGTATTTGTGAAATACAAAGGAAATACGAAGGTACTTTGATAATTTTGAGTTAACAATTGAAAACTAGCTCTATTTACACCAGGAAAACGCCAAATTATGTTTCAGAAGCTTCAGTAGGAGTTGCCATAGTTCAAGTGAAAAACTACCGCGTAAGAGCCTGATACATCTACCAAGGTTTTGTACGAATTCCGGATACAGCAATTGCGAATGCTTTGTTGGGCTGATATTAGCACTGATATTAGCAGCTGAGAAGTGTAAGATTAGCTCTAAAGTAATATGGAGTGCTAGAATTCAACGCAAGTATTTCCTTCTCAGCGTTAAGATAGACTTAGCAAGGAAATGAGTGACCAAACGAATTAAGGAAAAATTATTTGAGCTCGATGGGATTCGAACGCGCGACCTTCGGATTAGATCCCCGTTGCTCTGCCGACTGAGCTTGGAGGCCAGACCGGAACAGGTCGTGGGGAATTTCGGTAGAAATTCGTGATGAGGTAGATAATAGTGGTGAACGCAATATTGCGTCCCGCTGCCCAGCACTGTTATTGGAAGCTGGAAAATAGAAAATAAACTCTATGTTCAGCGATTTTGGAGTGCTGTAAATCAACCCAGGTGTTTCCTACTAAGCGTTAGTCGTAGAACGGAAATGATGGATCGTACGACATAAATAAATAAATTAAAAAAAAAAAACATTCCTTGAGCTTGCTGAGAAACAGAGGTGATTTGATCCGGAGGTCCTAAGTTAGGTTATAAGCTTTTGATCAAAGAGATTCCACATGCTAGTTTCTAAGGCGTTTGCGCTTTTGCACTGGACTATAGTGAGTAGAATAACAAAGGAGAGCTTCGAACTACTAAAGGGTAAAAAGGATGGTTGTGTTTGTGCTCTTTACTATTCTCTTTGGTTCGATGAAGGTTCATCCAAGAACAGCTTCCTAGATCTGCCTTACCTCACTCACAGGAAAAACCGCCAGTCTGGCCTTGCCAACATCGAGCGTAAGTGTAAAGGATGTCTGGCCGTTAGGGTTGGACGTTGTTCGTTTAAATTTGTTATCCAGTGATGTTAAATTACGGCTGCCTTCATCAGACGAGGATGCATCTATGAACAAGGAATAGTCTGATCACCCACTACAACTTCGTAACTTGCCAACGCAAACACGAGTTAAAAAGGAATGAATTACAACACTGAAGAGTAAGGAACATATTGGGAAAATGGACAAAGTGACACGCCTGTCATCATAGCCTGATGCATAGCACGAGAGAGAGTTTAGTTCAGTTCCCACGTTTGTGTAGAATCTGTACAGAAGAATTTCACGGACGAGTGCTATTCAACTGTGTATTTTCTTCGGACGGGAAGGGCAAATAGTGTCTCTCCGCCGATGAATACTATCGCGTCACGTGATCAGTTTAAACCAATAAGAATCGGAGAAAATTTAGTGGTGAACTATAATCGCTGATAGACAATGATCGCATGCGCTGCTCTTGAAACTGAAAATTATTCTTAAGTTTCGGCTTAAAAAGTGCACACAAGTGTAGGTTTCGTGCTGTAATTCTTTAGTGTGTCTCCTAAAACAATTAAACTACTAGCCCTCGTTTTCTGTGATATTCAACTCAGCTCATGTACGCCTCATAGACTTTTCGCTTTTCGTGGTCTAATTGGTAAATAGAAGTACGGCTTTTACTGCGAGCTTTCTTACTAGATATTTTCAAGAAAAAGTTACTTGCCATCATCGTAGCTGCGTAGCCCTGATCTACACGTGACAAACATTTCCGGTCCCTGTGCCTGCATCATCTGACTGGCTAGGTTCAGCCCTGTACCAATATTAAACCCACATGGGTCAGGCCGGTCCGCTGGGGAGGGAGCCATAGGTTCCCATAACAACAGGTCACTGGCTAGCCTTGAAAACAACAACAACAACAACAAAACAAAAACAAAAACGACGAAATTGACGAAGTCCGTTCCTGATCCTCTATCAAGTTTTGAAAATGCTATGGCGGACAGGGGGTGAAAAAAAGAGGGAGTGGGGGAGGGGCAACAACGGAATCATATTGTTCCTTACACTACGTCTTCTGTTTGCATTTGTACAGTGCAATTTCATCTCTTAACCGCATCTGATAGGTCCTCCGCGCGCTAGTTTGTCATGTCACTGGCGCGAGATCACGCTGATCAGATTTACATACTGTTTGTAAAACTTATGGGAAATACTAATGACTGTCGCTGAAAATATGTTCTCATGAAAAGACTTAGTTCTTGGTACGATTAATTAGTAATTGGACCTCGTGCTGCATAGTTGGAGAGTAATCCCACTCGTTATTTCAAAACAGCCTTGCGCTGCGCAAATGTCTGATTTTGAAATAGCTCGCCCAATTAGCCCCTGAATAGTACTCAGCCTACTCGGTTCAGTTACTATTACTATTACTGTCTCGATCAGAGCGCGCGACAGGGAACTGATCCAGACATAAAATGTGTTCTTAAATCCATGAGAGTCAAATATTTTCTCTTTTCTCCAGGAACTGCAATTCCATGTATTTTATAAAACTTCCATCTCTTCTTTATAGTCTCACCCACCTGTTATAAATATTTTCAAAGACATCCTTCGTGTGCAGGTTGACATCTAGTCTTTAAAAGGTGCATTCAACATGTACTTTAGAGGATGCCACTGTATCGTCTTGAAATTTGGTCATTTCCTCCTGACTTCCAGGCATTAAAAGCTGCAATCCAAACGCTTATTACATTCAGTTCCATACTTCAATTGTAGCCGTTATTGTTGCTTTTGATCTACTTGTATTAAAATAGCTTAGCAACCCACATTGTAAATTATATTAAAGCAAATGCCATCATTTCCTGACTCAGCCAGTGTTTATTAAAGGAACTGCGTCAAGGATTTTAGCCAAATTGTTATTTCTCTTCGAACGCACGAACGATGCGAGTGCGCGAGAACGGCCGCGAAGCGTGCGTAAAAAATTGTCTTTCCTCAGGGCCACCCCATAGCGTTCACACTTTTTAAATCCCCTGGGTTAATACTTTTCCTTGTGATCTCGAAGAACTCAAGACGGACTACTTCGTTATAAAGAGGTTCCTTAAATCGATTTGGATAGCTGGGGTTACAAATAGTGGTGACAATTCGCAATATGTATGCAGAAATCCACTTTTCTTTCTCAAGTTAAGAAGGTAGAAGATTAGTTAGCATCATTTAGCAAGGAATTTATGAACAGTGGTCTTATTGCCACTAGAAGTCTTTGAACAATCCCTGTTAAGGGGCTGGCTGTTGACCATTATGAGCAGCATACTAAGAAAAGCTTCATGGACTGAAAACAAGACTAACCTCTTCTGTCTCAAACATGACTGGTCTGCAGGAGATGGGAGACGGTTCGGCCTTCATCACAGGATCCAGAGAACTGAGGGGCGAGTTATCCGACGAGGGAACTTCCTCCAGAGCTGACGAAAGAGCAGGTGGCTGCACAGTAATCACAATCCTTCAAACAAATAGCATTTGTTATGATCTATACCGTGTGAAATTTGTAACAGATAAATGGTTAGAAGAGAGACCGGGCACGAACCGTTCGAGAGAACGGTTATACTTTGCAGTTAAACTTGCAACAGCGAGCGGCGTGATATTTTCGTTGTTATTTTAACGCTTCTGTCGTGGAAGTGCCGCGCCACTATATGCCAGATTCGCTAGTTACAAATTACCGAAAAAAAACCCCACTATTTTAGATCAGGCAATCGGACGTTGAGCCGTACGACTTATATCCTACACTTTATATCAAAATAATTTGTCAGAGGCGTTAAAAAATTCGCAGACAGTTTGAAAAGAGTAGCGGATGTGCATGAATACTATGTCACAGTTTGCGCGTCTTAAAAAGTTTAGCCTAAATTTTTTAAGGTCGTCGTTTGCAATCCGTGTTAATCTTCTCCACCCTTAACCATCCTGGTCCTTTATGGTTTATTATTATCTCTTTGGTGTTTTACTATCTTAGTAAACTTCCTTCAATTTAAAGGTAATTTTGTAGGTGGCCAAAATACTCAAAATACCGCGACTGAGCTCCTCTAAAGACACGTGAAACACTCAAAGCATCCAAATACACCATAAACACTGTACATTTGTACTGTGTGGCAGGTTATAACATCATTACCTTGGCCAGTCAAAGCCACCATTTCCTGTATCGTTTTCAGTTTGACTATGCGTGACATGAATAACAGGCATTTTATCACCGCTGGTATCTTCCTGGAAATAACCTGTCAAAACCATTCAGAGCGAAACCTCTCCTTACGGCTAACACATCACTTTTAAGGGTTTGTTTTAGTCTTAGAAAAAGGTAACAAAGTGTTACTAACAACCCTCAAATACCCTGTTGATATGCTCAGACAGGGAAATTATTTACCGTGTTGCGCAAGCTAGTGTTACATATTTTGAAAGCTAGCTTTACATTCGTATTTTAAACCCAGTTCTCTCAAACTTATCAAATGTAACAAACAATGATGAAATAGTGTTTTCAAATCATCTCTGTTAAAACAATATATGGCATTTAGTCTTGACTTAAACTGCGTTTTTAAAACTTTAGGAAGCCACCATAACTGGCCCAAGACTCATAAAACTGGTCACTTGTCTTGAAGCAGCACTACCTGAGCTGGAGCACAGTGAAAGTTCACATTTTCAATACAATTACTTTAAAAAAAAAGTTTTTTGTCAATTCACTAGTTTGCTGATTTCAAAGTAATATAGGAAATTAACATACGGTGAAATGACTACGATTTTTGAAACTTCGCAGCAATTTCAAGGAACTAAGCCTGCTTGGAATGTGTTGTATTCAAGATACAATTAATAAAGTACTTACTTCTTCGTTATCGTAAATAAAAGACAAGACCAGTATCTTAACTACATTGTAAACCCTAGGTTTTCCATACCATGCAATTCTTTGAAGCTTAAATTGTAATGGCAGGGAAGCTCTGATCCAGTAAGGGATGTGTTGAATTCTACGGCTGAAAAGTCAAATATTAAGCACTCCTTTCTCAACGACTGTTTCCACCAGGGACGCCGATCTACAGCGGGCCGTAAGTCAGGAATGGGAAACCTATAATGCCAGTGAAAACATAAGTTGATTCCACTGCTAAGAACATAACTTTGTCTGATAGATCTGTGTTGGCATCATGATGTAACTCCAGAGGTCTGTACTTATTTCACAAATAATACGAAGTCAGAGAGGTATTTTCGTAGAACGCGATCATTCTTAAAATTACAAGAAGAAATTTAGGGAAGAATATTTTAGAGAATTTCAGGCTTGAGCAGATTTTCACTTTTTGGGGATGAACCTCACTAGAAGACAGTACTTATAGTGCACCAAACAAGTGTCGATAGAGTTGTCTCTCTAACTCTATTAGCAATTTAACATTGTCATCCCACTTCCTCGTTATGCATTTGAATCACTGTTTTCTGGCTTGAATGATCATAAATTTACAAATTTATTTAGACGAGTTCGAATTACCCAGTGGGAATTTGATAGGCTGGTACAGGATGCCTTTACGATCTGCACAAATCATACGGGTAGTCAAATCGTTTCTCTTCGTTGCTCACGAAAGACGTGAAACTATTCTAAATCCCCTGAATGAGAAGCAAATTTTCGAAACCTACGTGGACCGGAAACTACCTTAAGCTGCGATTTGTCCCCCTAGCTCAAAAAACGAATTAAAATATCCAATTCCCCTAAATTAAATGCACTCTGGGACCGTGTACGGAGCGAAAACAGTTACTTCTATGAGCCGTACCAGTTTGTCTATATACAGCTGTAGGACTCGATTGCTCATCTTAAGACCAGAGTAAGTGAAGGGCAGGACAGGTGAATGTTAAAAGGCTGTTCTACTGTGAGAGTATCTTCTATGGCTTGTGTAAACAAAGCCTGCTGATTCTGTCAAAAGACAATACATTGCCAGAAGTTTGCAGCACAGTCAGAGGAAGAGATTTCAGAGTTCAGAGTGAGGCCTGCGATTTTCTACCAGAAAGGTTGCGAATTAAGGTGGCTCCATAGGGTAATCATTTATGGCGTTGCGCGCGTAAGTGTTATGTTTTGAATGCCGTTTTTGCATTCGTATTTACACCCAGTCCCCTCAAACTAATTACATGTAATAAGCAATGATTAAATAGTGTTTTACTATCATCTCTGTTAAAATTATTGGATTTAGTCTTGAATTAGAAATGCCCAAAAAATTATGTTTTTTACTTTTTTATGGCTTTACTTGCGATTTTCTTGAATTTCCTTCGGTGAAATCTTCCAAAATTTCCACAGCATATCACTTCCTGCGGGACACGAATTTTAAACACGGAAAAAGTAGGGTTTGTAAACGCAGGTTTTTCGATTTTTGTAAATGTACGTCTTTTTCCGCTGCGAAAAAACTGGTCTTATAGATTTCCCTCAAAAACGAGCTCCGACTAAAGTAAAATATTTACTACCAATCTGCCAAGTTTTATGGAATTTCACCGAAGGAAACGCGAGAAAATTCACGGTCAGTTTTGCTTGTTGTGCTCATGTTGACGTAATAAAATATCGAAAAACACTGACGTTTTCCTTCAAGCGCGCGCAGATTACTTGAGCTTTCGTCCTCAGCGCGCGTGCGATCGTAAAACTATAGGGGGCCACCTTAAGCAACTTGAAGCATCCTCATGGTACCATGTTGGTGATAACAATGACCTGACCACCCAACACAAATCGTGACTATCACAATTCACGGGTTAAAAATAAGGAAACTAACTTCGTTCTATGCAAAAACTGTATGTACTGTAAGACAGTAGCTTTTGATCATGGTTCCGTTAATTTGTAATGAGAATTTCAAAATCTTGACAATGAAAAATTGCATTTCCCATCGGATTATTTTAAACAGAGCTGGGTCTACAATAATGGTCTAATATTATCACTCGAAAACTAAGCCACAAATGCTTCACCAGTTCCTCTACACTTTGGTTCTGACCACAGTATGCCAGAAAAAAAATGAAAACGCAGCTTTATTTCTACAGTTAGGCCTATCGTCCACATTAATCCGTCACAAAAACACTCTGAGAGCTTTCTGAAAACGCTTTTCAAACCGGAGGAATTTGAAAACGCCAGCTTTGCGTTTTAGACTGGACGGAAAACATTTCTCCGGTGTTAAGTGTGGACAGAAAACACTTAATGCGTTCTCAGAGTGAAAATGTAATTTTCGAATTTCTCCGGCATAGTGTGGACGAGACCTTAGAAATCATCTGAATCCGTTATAAATGCGGGACATACAGTAACAAGTTTACCAATCTAAGGAAAGGTTAAATGCAGTGCTCTCTGAAGAGCTACAATGAGTTACAAAAGTGCCGAGATACTTCGCAGTAAATTTCTATTTCAGAGCCTCTCGCCAAAATGGGTGCAGTACAAATTGACCCAAGAACGTCTGCGTGGGAGGCTATTCATTGCCCGTTAACTCGCCTCTGTTTTATTTTGTACTTGTTTTGACACCTGCAGCGATGGACGTACATCTACCAGACTTAACTGTTATTTTCCATGACTTTCCTTAACTAAGCCTTGATTTTTTTTATATTTTGTAAGTTCAATGGCCTCTCCATCCTGTCCTACAGAAAATCCTCTCCTTTCTTATCATGTTTTCATGTCTTTTGTACATCTGATTCAAAATGAACACTGGGAAAAATAAAATATTAAAACGTATGCAAATTCAAACAATCTACCTGAAAACTTTACAAAAGAGTGTGCCAAACTTATAATGTATTTCTAATGTGTTGCCCAGTAAATCTTGAGAAATATTCATTTTTCAGGTCAAACTGCCTTTCTCCTGTTATTTTGACCATCTACTGTACTATGTTTCTACTATGTATTTAAACCCAATGGAATAATAAGCAGAGCTGGTGGGGTTGTGCATTTAGACTAAAAGCTGCACATGTACACGTTCCTGCATTATTATTATAACGACCCATTGTTATTTCAGCCTACTGTCAGAATGTAAATACAAAATTGTTCAGTTATGTCCAACATACCACTAATAGTGCAAAAATGTGAAAGGATACATGAAGTTGACAACTACTGTACCTGAGTTATGGAGTATGGAGTTGGAGTGGGTGAAGAAGTTGATAATCGTTCAAATAAATATTCATTCAGCTCCAGTTTCCCTATTGACAATTCAATGTTTCCAGTCTGGTGTGAACTGCTGACTGTTCTCTCAAATTCAAATGAGATAGGGGCAGCCATACATCTGCAGAATCAAATGTCACAAACTTTAAGATAACTTGTGAAAATACACGTAATATATACTTGAATCCTTGGGGGTGGGGGGCACCCCCCAAAGTTTTTCATGGGGGGTGTATGGCCCAATCTTTGAAACCCCTATCTTACTAGAGACCAAAATCTGTGATTGTCCATACCCTTTCTCAGACCCAAACCAAAAAATTGATACTCCATTTCAGACCATTAGAATTACCACACATGCATGATCAAAGCTAACGAGGAATGATTTCCATTTACATAAAAATTGGAGAGCAGCTACAAATTTTCCAGTAATGATGCAGAAAAAAATTAGTTGATAAATGTACACAAGATACCCAGTGCCTGTAAAGCCAAAGTAACAAATATACCCTATTTCAGCCCAAAGTGGTCAAAATTTACTCCTCTTTTCAGACCAAAACAGCACATGCCTATAGATAAAGATACATGACAGTTATAGGTATTGTAACACCCCCACCCCACCCCCTCTCAAGGAACTTGAACAAACCTAGTGCCTTGCCAACACAATGTACAGTAAGGACCAAACTTTTAAGGGCCTGACTCTGACCAAGATTCAAACCAATAACACCAAACCATGTGCATATTTAAACCACTGCACCATCCCCAGGTTCCTCCCATATCCTAGGTCATATTCAGTGCCATGTGCAATACAGCAAGTCCTTGTCAGCTACTGCTAGTAGCAGTCTCGATCGTGTTACTGGTGGCTAATTAAGGGACTGCACAAAGACACCTACCTGAGATGATCTGCACAACATGCCGAAGCAAACTTCTCTGCCATCCCTTCAAAGTCTTTTCCTCCAAATCCGTATGTACCAAGGCTAGAAAAGAACTTGTCTGCCATGAGAGACAACGGATGACTGTCACTGGAGTGGAAGTCTTGTATCTCTGATGATGGTGACAACACTGGATCAATGTGAAGCACTATCATTGCCAAGCTGGTGAGCTTGATACTTATTTTTGTCACATCAGGGCATGGATCATCTAGGGCTGCTATTCCAGCAAGACCAGGATTTGCAGACGACATACTGTGTCTAGAAACCGTGCTTTGAGGAGCATCTGCATGTATTAGTAAACAAAGGCAAAAGTTATTCAATCTGTGATTTCAAAATGAACAACATGGTTGTTCTCCTTTACAATCAAGACAACTAAACATGTCATTCAAAAGTGCTTGTCATTTGCAACAAACTATAATATAGGAACATTCTATTAGCTAGACATGTCACCTGAATCTGATCATATTCAACTTTGTTAGTTTTCCTTACCAGTTCTCATGTCAGGAACTGATGACATGGATTGCTTTGCACTGACAAACACAGTATTCGCAGCTTCTGCTAGAGAGGCTCCTTGTGAAAAACAAACAAACAAAGTTGTTGCAAGTTTGTTGTTTTTGCTTTGTTTTGTTTTTGTTTTTGCATTTGTTTTCCTTGACACAGGGCCAAGGTCCATACAGGTAAAATGTGCAACGTGCCTAGGGCTTAATGCAGTTAAATGCAATTTAACGGAGTTAACAACAAAGAGTGCCAGTGTTGTCTGGAGTCAGCGGCGTTTCATACATGGGCATGCGCCAGATCCCATGTGCTCTTTGACTGAAGTGTGTTTAGCGTTACAGGCGCTAGCGTGTTATTTGCGTGGCAGTTCATGGGACCTCATCTTCAAGGCTTCCTGGAAAGTTCTCGGGTCATAGTTTTAGAATTGGAGCCGCTACAACTGCTGCCCAGAGAGGTGTTCCTGATCATCTCATTAAGACAATGGGTCGCTGGTCGAGTGATGCTTACTTGTTATATGTGGGCACACCTGTGGAAACCATCCTTTCAGTAGCTGAACGACTTGCCTAACAGGTATGGTTTTTGTCACTAATTTGCCAGTTACTGGGTGCCTACGGATTTGGGCATTTTTCTCGGGGCTCTGGCCTCCCCATCCATGAGCCCCTCTCTTCTCCGAGCTGGCTAGCGCGCTGCTCGGAGGTCCTCTGGCTTGACGTGGGGGCTCATGGCTGGCTTGCCAGGATTTGCCAGCCATGGGAGCAGTCTCCATCTAGGAGCTGGCTGCCAATAGTGGAAGCTCCTGGATATTACAGGCACCCAGCCTCCATTTTGCGATGCAGTTGTTAAATGCAGTTAAATGCAATTTAACGGAGTCAACAACAAAGAGCGCCAGTGTTGTCTGGAGTCAGCGGCGTTTCATACATGGGCATGCGCCAGATCCCATGTGCTCTTTGACTGAAGTGTGTTTAGCGTTACAGGCGCTAGCGTGTTATTTGCGTGGCAGTTCATGGGACCTCATCTTCAAGGCTTCCTCCCTCCCCCCCATTTCCCTCCCTCTTTTCCACTGTTCACACAGTGTGACGGGTGCCTGCTCTCCCTTCTGCGTGGGGGCTCATGGCTGGCTTGCCAGGATTTGCCAGCCATGGGAGCAGTCTCCATCTAGGAGCTGGCTGCCAATAGTGGAAGCTCCTGGATATCACAGGCACCCAGCCTCCATTTTGCGATGCAGTTGTTAAAGGCAGAATATCCTCCCAAACCCAACCCCCAAACCCATCCCAAACCACCCCCACCTCCCCCAAATTTTCCCAAGTTGCCATCAATGATCATATAACTACAAATTAATTTTTGTTGGTAATAATCCATTTTAATGGATTATTACCCTCCTATTTTTAAAAAAATAGGAGGGTCACAAGATGGTTCAATGGGCAGTTCTGGATCTAAAACAGGTCTACAGAAATCAAATCCACCTTCAGTTTATAAATAAGTGTTCTCATAATCATTACTTTAAAGCTAACCTGGTATCTGAACTTTCTGGCTCATAAATCGCTTATCACAGCCTATAGTGTTCATCAAGTTGTACGGGGATGAATGCCCACCCCCTAAAGTCCCCAAGGCAGAAAATTCTGGTGACTGCAGCAGATTTCCTGAGGATTTTACTACAAACATGTCAGCTGGTAAAACTGGTTCCTCAAGGGGAGGAAGCACATCATGGCTAGGCGACATGGAATAGAAGGTTTCCTCTCCTTCCTCCCCTAAGATGTTGTAATAATCGACACCTGAGGAGTCGTGGGACAGTACATCGTTTGTTCCATAAGTAGAGTCAAAGTTGAAGTTCCATGAGTCTACCCGTTGCTGGCCTTGTTGATGTCTCTGGTCCTGCTGCCTGGCAGACATAAGCTGGTTCTGTAAGTCTTGTTCTATCTTTTGAAAGTCTTCTGATTGCATGGGTTTGTTAACGGAGTGGCCTTTCCCTGTAGTTTGGCCAGAAACATCTAAAAGAGAAAGACAGGTCTACAATTGCTTACACGTGTTATAAAATTTTGTAGTTATTGAACTGGTACTTAACAGTTTGCACAGCAATGAGAGATTAGATGAAATGTTGAGTGTCTCTCAGGCCTACTGCACAGATACATGTATATCTGTCTGTCTGTCTTTCTATCTGTGTGTCTGTACATGTATAATGTACCTCTCTTTGTCTTCATTGTCTAGATCTGTTAGATGCAGTAATTAGTTATAGCTTTATAATATTATTTTGTGTCCTAAACATCTTTTTAAAAGCAAACCTGGTGATGAAAATCCACTGCAGAGTTCTACAAGCAGATGAACTTGTTTAGGTGACAAGAAAACATTTAGTGTTCCAAGAAAGCATTCAACATCCACCTAAAAGACATCAAATAATCATGTCAAGCAATCTAGCAAAAATTGACTATTAACGTCTAAATAAAGCTAATTCCTTATTCTCTGAAAAAAAAAAAGAAAAAAAATAGAATACGTGAATACATACATTGTACTATACATCTTTCAACCATTCCATAAATTTACACTCTAAACCCATTTCAAAACCCAAGCAAGATTCAAACTAAAACGCAATTCTAGACCTTCTATTTGTAGTAGAAATCTCGAGCTCTTACATGTAAAATCCAATTGCTGAAAAGCATAGGTTTGTACATGCAAGTCTACTTTATTAATGGATAGCTCTGAGAGTGGGAAGATATTACACTAAACTCCACATTGTGATTGAATTGAATGCCTGAACAGGCAAAATTGCACTCTCTGGTCTGCCTGAAATTCCCCACTGTTTCCCATAAGAAAATGGTATTCAAGCCATATAAAACCCTTATTGGCCAAGCTTGTTCTGTCAAGATGATTGAGTATCGATCTTGCTATTTTTTTCTGTGTTAGAGAGAAAAAATGCAAAAAAAAAAAAAGGTTAAAGCCAATATCTGGCCATCTTGACTTCATCTTGATCAAAAATCCAGAGTAATTTATTACATATGTTCACATATACTGAGTCATTACAAAATAAAACATGACAATTATTTAAAAAAAAAAAACATTCAAAATCCCACGTTAGGTCCAGGAACAGCAACATTTTGTTTCAACTTCAGTTTGATTTCAGAATGGCCAGCGAATGTTGCAATCTTGATTGGTGGTAAGAGACTTCCTGAGAGGGGGTGGGTGGGCAACTGTTCAGCTGATAATGAAAGCCCCTCAAGAGGACTGTGTGAGTGGTGAAGTGGTGGAGAGCATGAATCGCTACCTGGGGAAGGTGGGGGTGATTGAGGAAAATCTGGAGCTTGAGGCATAGTTCTGGATTCCTCTGGGAATTCGTCCAGGTGAACAGAAACTCCAAAGATTTTTAGGTTCTTGCAGGTACAGGCAGCAGGTTCATAAACACTCTTAGCTTTGTAGTAACTATCCCTCTCACCAAGTTCAGTAGATAAGTCTGAATAATCAATTCTATAAACAACAGCAGACTTTGAGTAAAAAATCCTGTTTAGATTTGAAGTTCTCATGATTTAATGTAGTGTATACAGTATGTTACGTTGGTTCACTGATGCCTCTCAAATTAAAGGGTTGCACTGATATTAACCTACATGTACCTTCTAATGTGTATCTGTAGTCCAATTCCTGTTATAGTGTCTTTTGGTAAATGTTCAAATCTAATAACTGTGTCTCTAAAGGAGAGCTTTACTCTTGCCAAAACTGTGAACATAAACAAAACTTTTAAATAAATAAGAATAACAGGATTATTAACAAATTTGATCCACGAAAATGCCCTTACCCCTCCCATGGAGGGGCTTTTGGTTTGAACTCACCATCCCACTGGAAATTCAGACTTACATGTAGTTCATACAAAATGTACTTTCTTTTAAAAATTTTGGCCCCCTCCCCCTTGGAATAGCTGAATATTAACCCACCTTGGGGTGGGTATGGATATTCTCTGGAATCACACAATCTAAAATTAATTGTTCTCAATTACAGCCAAGTGTTACATGTATGATGAGTTTAATGTGTTAATTGAGTTTGCTTCTGCCAATACTCACCTGATTCTATGGTTTGAGCAAAGGATTCTAGACCTTCAAAGGGTGGGGTAGCTTCTGCTTGTTCCTCTCCGTTGGACGGACCTTCTTTCAAGCATTCTTGAGCCAGTTGCATGCTTGTTGTCATCGCATTCCATATCATGGAATCAGTCATGCTTCCTCCTAAATAACATAAAACATTACGATTGCACTCTGAGAGGTGATCAAACTCTGATATTATTATATTATTCATGATTTTCTAAAGGCCGAAATTTCAATCTTTTCTTGTCTAACAAAGAAGCTTGTTATGTTATGTACTCTCTCCATGTGGCTGGTTGTTCAGTCACAACGCTCTCAAAACGAGTCAAGTGAGACAATAACCAGGACAAGTCACAATTATTTGTGACCAGAATGGCACGTGAATGCACAGTTGGGGTTGATCTTAAGAAAATTAGTAGAAACTGAAGGAAAAAATGCATTTAAGTCCATAAAAGGAATTTTTACGTTACGTAGGTTTGAACGAATCATTATCAAATTGCTTTAAATTATTTAGGGGGAAAAAGGAGCACACTTCTCGGCCATCAAAGCTTACAATGTATTGAAAGAACTGTAAATAACTATAGTGATAGTACCTGTGTCTACACGCTGTCTTGGTGTGATAGTAACTTCAAGACCTTGGATATCCAAACAACAGCTTTCGCTGAGAAGAGCTGTCCATGGAACAGACACTGAGATGCTGCCAATAAATCCATCAATGATCTCCACTGGAATGCCAGCATTGTCCAACATCTCATTCACTGACTGAAATCATTCATGGCACTTAAACTTATAAATTATTGTGATCACATAAACTACAGTATGGCAGGGATTTCATTAATGCTTTAATAAAACCCCTGATGTACATGTACAATGTATCCGCAGATTGGGAGGAAGACCAGGAGACTCATGAACAGGTTGCAGCTGTGTCCCTCACCACCCCAATTACATGTATATATAAAGTTAATATTATCAACTTAAGTTAATTTCTGAGTTGAACATACTCATACTGATTCAAAAATTCACTGCACATCCATTTTCATCCTAATTAAACTCATTTTAATGTCTGTTCAGTTGTCACTAATGATTACAGATGAAATCAAGTCTTTTCTTAAAATGTAAATAGTATTAACTCTTAAACTTTTTCATTTTATGGTACATTGTATCTTTTTCCATCACTGTCACCATATGTGGCTTCTATTATTATGTAATATATTTTTACGTAATACGTACATGTGTTATTATTTAAGGGAACATTACAGGGTTAACCTCATATTTCCTTTTCCAAATACATGTATGTTTTGTATTTCTATTTTCCTTTCCACATCTAGAACAAACTTTTATTTATGTGGGTAAAATGTGGTAAGAACATCAACAACACAATCGGCTATTGCCTAATGTGTACCACTTGTTTGTTCTACCACATTTTGACATCATCTGTAATCAATTACTGATTTATACTTGTAAATGTCAATGTTACTTATTAGAAATAAGCTAGGCTAATGTTCAAGGCATCTGAGACTTCCTAAAAAATTTTAGTTTGGGACCACAGGAAGCGTCCAAAATTTCATAACATTTAGCAGAAGTTATTTCCATATATTACTTTGTAGTTTGAGCATGGGAAGTAGCTTCTGGCTGTAGTAGTGGGGTATCTACAAGGTGAGAATTTACTGTATATGATTTGATCATTCTCCAGATTTACTCCACTCCAGAACTTATAACAGAGTTCTCTGTAAGCTCCAGGTACCGGCGAAATTTGCCGTCTAGTCGTCCTTGGCACGCCAGCTACTCATAGTAAATAAATCATGAAAAAAAAAAATATTTCTAGCAATGTGAGCTTATCCGTCTATAAAATTAAGCATAAACTGAAAACAATATGTCTAATTTTCTCAGCAAATACGTAGCGATTAAAAAAATACAACTCTTGTACAGTAGCTGTAAGATAAAAGAATCTGAAATCATTCGGGCCGTGAGAATTGCCGCCAAAAACGTGACATGGGCATTGAGCTGTGACAGCAGCACTGAAATATTTGACAGCCGGGGTTAAGTTAAAGCTCAGTTTTCCTCTGAAAATGAAGCGAAAAACCCAGCAATCGCTGTTCAGTTCCTGGGATAAATTGAAAAGAAAATAGAAATGGCACAAACGAAGGTCATAAGTGTAATTTAATTAGTTCTTTAAACACAATGACATGCAACCCAGTGCTTGGCTTGCACATGGAGGATTTTTGAGAGCAAATAACTGCAAAGATTTCTTTCAACAAAAGAAACAAACTTTGCAAGATCTTACACAGTCTTTAAACTCGGCAGCTGTAAGATGTTTGTGTAAATATTGAAAGTGAGATATAAAACAGGCGAGCTTATCGAGCAGGGACGCATGAATAAATACATGCACTATTTCAAGGCTTCATTATAAAGCGAAACATTTACAAAATATGCCAAGTTTAAGTTTGATTGTATTAATTTTATCACTTTTGAAAACATGAGCGAAAAACCCAAACTACCGCAAAGGCTCAAAACGTTGATGATGGTCCGCACGCTTAATCAGACAAGATTCTGAGCTTAAATCCGCGGGAAACTTCACCAAGTATTAGAGGCTTCCACTTGCAACGGTTACCAATCACAAGCTTCATCACGTTCAATGAATTCCATCCCTAGCACTGTGTTAAAGCAACTCAAAACTTGTCTTTTAACAAAATAAATGTCAAACCTCAATCTAGTGCCTTCAATGCCAGCAAAACTCTTTTCTCATTTGGCTTTCTCATCTGTTTTTACACACGTGATTGACCACAAAATGAGAACATTTTTGATGTTTTTGATATTTTTTTTGAATTTCATACGGATGACGATGATTAACCTGTTCAACTAACACACTACATTACATGTATGTTTTTCTCGGTGAAATTGCTTTTCTTTGAGAAAAGAACAAAACCATGATTGCTTAAAATACACTGAAATGCACTTTTTAGAATCCCAATTTCAAAATTTTCCCGGGGAGGATCCCGGACCCCCCAAGAAAAGGTAGTGGTCACCCCCCCTCCCCTCCACGTGGCTCTGATAAAACCACTTCACGTCCTTTAATCGGCATTGTCCGCCGCCTACTCAAAGTTATTCTCCCTCTACTTCAAATTTTCAGGAGAACCCTGCTTATAATTGGGTCATTTATAGCCTGCGTAGCAAGTGTTTCTGTGGGGTTTGGGAGCAAAGAATTACAGCGCAAAAAATGGAGCAAGTAAAAGAGGGGGGAGGGGGAGGGGAAGGAAGGAAGGAAACGCTTGCAGACAAACCCCTGGATTTTCAAAACCGCCCACTTGGCCTTTCATGCCTGAGTACGCACACTGCGATTTCGTGCTGTCATCGGCTGTCATAAATTAACCAATAAAATCTTTGGCCTTCCGTAGCGGAAGTGAACTTTGAAGCAAAATAAACTTTAACTTCTCAAAATATGCACAGTGGGAACGGAGAAATCTCGATGAATTAAATTGGTAATTTATAATCAAGCTATATTTCTACTCAATCCATCTAAAAGGAAGGACTGTAAGGGTGAAGTTTTAACACAAATCTGCCAGAAAGTTAAAATCTAAGAAGTATTCAAGTCGCATTAGTAATCCTTGTACTTGCAAGATTCGAAATCTTGGATCACTGTATTCATTCATCCAGGAATCAATACAAGGTAAAATTAGCAAGTCAACTCCCACAAAGGTAACTCCAGTAAAGAAGCGTTTGCTGGAAACGCCAGATCACCAAATGGGCTCGAGTGTTATGGCCTGTAGCAAAAACAAACAACGGAAAGTCTTCTCTGAAAACTTTGCAATTTGGGTAGGAGAGGCTTCAAACATCTGAGAGGGAAAATAACGATAACCTTCACCAGTATCTGAATAAAGATAATCTTCCCCTAGGCAGCCTCCAAGTCAAAATTGTTTATAAAATGTCCTCATAAGAATTCCCCACGACGACACGACTAAATTTTTGGTTAGGCAAATCTGTGACAAAAACTGGCATGCCGCAGCTAACACTATAACAATTCATTCAGAACTGTACCCAGAGGTAATTCTAACTGCTGTCAACAAAAATGCTTCTAATGAAATGTCAGAGTACTTACGACAACATGTTGCTATGTAACAAGTCACACGAAATCACTAGGTTTTCCACGCAGTAGTGAAAATTTTCTGTCCAGTGGTTTATTATTTTGTCCTTGGTGCATGTGGCATTCAAGAAAGTGATGTTAAAATTAAAGGAACAGCTGCAAATTATGTCGCACTTGCTTCTACAATAATGTGCCGGCTTCGAAAAACCAAAGTGTCGGCATTGTACTACAGGCTTTCTACTGTACTGTCGAAGCTGATGACTAAATCCTTGTTCAGCAAGAAAAGTTAAAACCCGTTTTGTAAACAAACTTCGAATGCGTCTTCCTCTTTTTTCTGGCACTCAGAAGTTTAATACCTTTGAACGACACATGTCAATAATATTGGACTAGCCTAGCCAATCACGAGCTCTGTTCACTGGCGAATGGAGGTTTTTTAAAATCCAGGGGTTTGTCTGCAAGTGTTTCCTTCCTTCCACTCTCTCAACCCCCTCTTTCTTTTTCTTGGCTCTCGCCCCATTTTCCATGCAGACAAAACACCGAAAAATCCCGTTCCTCGGTCTTTCTTTGCTTCCAACCCCACGGAAACGCTTGCTATGCAGGCTAGGTCATTTACAATAGAAGCTGGTGCCCACATGTACAACATCTGCCGTAAGAGATCTACAGTTTTCAGCAACGAATCACAAAAGCTAAAGCTCACGCTCACTCTCACAATCCCTGGAGCACGACTAGAAGAGAGAAACACACCACAGGACCTATACAGTGTTGTCTGAAAGCTAAGGACTACATGTATCAGAGAAATAAGCTTTTTGTATTATTCTTCCTCCAGTCTGCATTAATTTCCAAACTGTCAACTTCCACTCTTTTTCTTATCATTTATTTCAGTGAGTGAGGATTCGTCATTGCAAACTGGTTCTGTATTACATGCAAATTAAAGTGCATTACACTGTTCAACCCCTATTAAACGGCCACCATCGGGGAAATGGATAGTGGCCACTTAAAGGGGTTGGCCATTTAATAGAGGTACATGTAAAAACAATACAAAAGACCTCATCGGGACTTTGTTTACTGGCTCCCTAATAGGAGTGGCTGTTTAATAGGTGGCCGCTTAATAGGGGTTCGACTGTATAATAGTAAATTACAGGAGTTCCACCCAGCATAATGTTTTGAGCCATAAAAAAATCAATGTTGCTGGTGCAAAATAATGCAAAATCACATCCCATCTAAAACTTAAATCTCGATCACATCACCATATGCATAAACTTATACAAATGTATAAGCTTACATCTAACTGTATAATTTGGAAACCTCAATTTATATGAAAAATATGAAAAATATGAAAAATATTCAGAATATATGTGCAATGAGTTACACACGGTATATTATTAAAAATCTCTCACACGATTCCATGCAGACCTACACAGTTGGAATAAAATTTATACTTAAAATATCTATATTTTCTAAACAAGACTGACCGATGGTTAGCCACAAAATCCATGTACAATATGCACCACTGTTAACACGGACGAATTCGCCATAAACACACAGAAACAGAAATATACTCTGAATTATTGGTTGCTTAACCATATACAAATAGAATGCGATCCCTAAGCGTAATCAAACACTTCTCTGCCTAATAAACGTTCACGGTGTTACAACTGACGAGGGGAAAAGAAGACAATACAAAGTTTGAATGCTCAAAAGAAATTAAAAGAAACCCCAAATTATTAAGGGAACCGGTCATTTAAGCGCAAAGAAAGTGTTGATACATTCCCATCGCGCCAAAAAAAAGAAAAAAGAGCTCAAGGCCAACTCTTTGCAATCCTATTTCTCTAGGCTTTGTCGCTACTCACCCAAACATCAAGAGGCACTTTGTCCACTCGTCCCGTTCCATTGTACAGATCGACAGTCAACTGGTCCAAAGTCAGCTTTTCTTGCAGAAAATGGCCAAGATAATGCTGTAATAGATATCTGCAGGCCCTTTTCTTGATGAAGTCCGACCAAGGGAAGAACCAGGGCATTGCTGCTATAAATTCCGTGGTATTCTATAAGATAAAATCGGGGTTTTCGACGTATGAATGTCGGCAGAACGTCCTCCTCGCGTGTCCGCCATTTTCTCCTCTTGAGGTTGTTGTTGTTTTGGATATTACGTTAGATTCTCCCATCATCCCTTTCGCCCGTCATGAACGCTGTTGTCGGTCTTTCGGTCATCGTCGGATTTAGTCGTCGGATAATACGATTTTCAAGCCACGTTTCTCTTTAGGATACCCTTTGTGCAGTTTTTCCTTCTAAAAGACAAAAGGAAATTGGCTCGGATGCTTTTTACGCTCACCCCATTCAAAACTAACTGAACCAAGCATTGAAGAAAGGCTAAGACAAATGTCTGCTAACTGATAATTGACTTTCTTGGCACTACTGTATTTCAATAACTTTTGAACTAGTTAGTTTGCAGGTATTATACCACTCGAGGTGGGTCAGGGTGGGGGCTGAATATATGTACTTCCAGAAAAATTGGGAGGGGTTGGAGGGAAACTTAGCAGGTCTTCAAATTACGGCTTCTAAACTTCTTTTGTCGGATTCGATATCCAGAAATTCGGTGGACAAACATACTCAAACATAAACAAACTCTTTGTGTTTGTTGGAATGGCTGGTCTACCACATATGAGTGGAAACTGAGGAAAATTGTAAGACGATCGCTCGGCGCAAATGCGAAAGCTTACAGTGAGGGTCTGGATGGGAGGGGGAGTGCAAATGCCAGTTGTCAGTTAAAATTTTGTCTATATATCAGTTGTCAGTTAAGTGGCTGCTAATAATTAACTAGAGGTCTTCAATGACTGAAACCTCTCCTGGTTGACTCATTTAATAAACAATGCAGTCGAACCCCCTTCCCCCAAAACCATCACCCTGGGGACAGAGGAAAAACACACTTGTAGAGAAATGGCCGTTATGGGGAGGTAGGGGTGTAAGATGACACCTGTTTCATTGGGATGCAACGTTTTTTAAAAAATAAGAGAAAAACTATTTTAACATATAAATACGTCTACAGCACATTCTCAAAATACATCAACAAAACTGAAACCAGGCAGAAACAGAAGTAGACCAAAGAAAGGTGGTACGGATCAAGGTTTTGTATACACCGTTCGTCAGTCCGATTATCGTCATTAACTGGCCGTTGTGGAGAGTTTACTTTGTCAGTTGGGACGCGTTGTAGTGGCCGTTGCCGTTGTGGAAAGGTGGCCGTAGCCGTTGTGGAGAGGTGGCCATTGTAGAGTGGTTGAAATAAGAGTGAATGCATGTATGGACTGTCCGCCGGGACCAAAACGAGTGGCCGAAGTAGAGAGGCGGCCAGTCAGTTAATTCCATCCAGACCCTCTACAGTTGCTAAATTGTCGCAATGGGAGGAGGGGGGTCCCTTTGTCGGTTGACGGTAATTTTTCGGAATGACGTTGATAACACGAAATTAAAGCGCAAATTTGGCTGTAATTTTTTTAAGGATATATATTTGCTCATGTTTGAATAATTCATATTGGTCAAAATGGCTATGGGAAAAGTTCATTGCCGCTTTAATTGTAATAAACAGAATCACATAAATAGTATACACAATAAGTTTATCAAGAATACTTTCACCACAATGGCTACATAAAAATATTCAACCCAGTAAAGGTGAGGGCACATAAAGGCCAAATAAAAGAACATGAGGACAAAGCGAGGGAAGAAGGTGGGAAAAAGTTTCACACTGAAGAATGACACATAACTCCGCGTCCCCACGTGATCCGCAATGTGCTCTATAGAGGGGAATAAAGAATTGCCCCCAACCACTAACCCTGTCCCGAATTGATAGTTACTCATACACTTGCAAAACTCAAATTAATTCACTGATTAAGACTCCTTCTACGGTAAGGAGATAAAAATCCTATTTGTAAACAAATATTTCATTTAACACATTTTTTCAAGTGTCTGGCAATTTTAATATCTGTTCCAGTTTCTCTGCAGAACTGTCTTAAGGCAGCGACCACACTTCGCCGGAGAAATTTGAAAACGCAGCTTTATTTCTACGGTTAGGCCTACCGTTCACACTAATCCACAATAGTCATTTGATTTTTCTGGCCGAGTTTTCCTGAAACTCAAATCCAAAATGACATCTTAGTGTGGACGGAAAACATTTGATGCGTTTTTAGAGTAAAGCCTCAGTTTTCAAATTCCTTCCGTGTAGTTTATGTGGACGGGGCCTGAAACTTTGTTAGCCAGCAGACACAGCATCCGAATTTAAATACACTAAACACATTTAGGGGTTTGGCTCCTGGGCTGGGGAAGGGCGTGGGGGTGGGGAGTTGGGGTGGTTGGATAGTAGGAGAGAAGTTCAGGCAATCAAACCACAAACCAGATCAAACCCATGGGTAACATCCCGATTCAGGTTAAAGTTAGATTAACTAATAATGGTGAGTGACCAGTGGTTCGGCCAGTCAGCATCAAATCGGCTGAGGAACAAATTTTTCAATGAACAGATCCTTTTGCGATTCCCTGCAACATATATTTTCTCATCTTTCCAAATTTCTCAAAACCGCACATTGACTTAACAATGTGTCTTCCTCGACAAACTTGTTAAAGTAGTGAAAAGGCCTACATCCAATTCTTTCTGTAAGGCTGAATTTGGGCTTAAGCTGCACATGACTATTTTGACATAAAACTTTATTTAAACTTATTTACGTTTGGGCTCCGAATTTAAGGCAGCTTAAACTTTCACATCTAGCTCTTACTCCTATATATGGCAACGATGTTATTTATTTATTTATTTATTTTCACTTTTCATTATCAGGTTAGTGTCTTTGCTCCTCTCTGCCTTTCCTACAGCTTGAAATCCACAGATATGCGATTTTTTCAAGAACAAAAACTATCGATTGCAACGAAAAATCTTTGAGAAGTCTCGGTAATTGGACTCTATTGTACTCCAAAAGTACTCTTTGAATGGACTGACCATCGAGCAAAAAACTACAAGTTTACAGTACTAACCTTCGGACAAGGAGCTCACGAGAGATCTGTATGCTTTAGTGATTAGCATGATAACAAAATTATATGAGTGAACAGAGATGACTCAAATAGAAAGGCCCCAAAAGGGTGGAGAATTTAGCGAGAACGACGAATTTGGCGACAGTGACAAATCTGACAAAATATCATATTAGTAAATAGAGGTGAATCAAATCGATGGGCCCCAGAAACTTTGCGTGCATTGTCATGAACTCGCCAGCCGCCAAATGTAAACAGACATGCACACATACACGGCTTTATTTAATCTCGAATTTAGAGTAGCTAGACTAGGCTAATATCTCCGAGGAAATAAAACAAAAAAATGTCTGTTTAAAATGCTCGTTTGTAGCGTGATACCTATTTTCAATTGCACAAACTGATCCTAGAAAATTTTCTGAATCAATGTTGATCGATAATGATCGATAATAATGAGATAATGATCGCGGCGCGACAGGTCAAAATTGTTAGGGGGGTTTTGATTAAACAACTTAGGAATTATAAAGGCCATCTTTAGTGTTTTGAGGGGAGTTTCTTTTGTTCGATTTCAAGGTTAGCTTTAGCCAAGCTTGTTCAAATAGAAATTACAATGATGTACTTTAAATAGACTCAGTGTTTGCTTAAGATGAATATGTGTTGTAATCGCGTTAAAAAGTGCTTATTCAAGGCAATGGTAGTTCTCGCTGTTCAAACAAACATTTTACAAAAAGTAAATTTAATCTTTCCGTAGGTAAATTGATGTAAGTTTCCAGTAAACAGCTCTGCAGGCTGAACAAGCTACCTGTACACAGCTTTCAAGGCTGAAAATACAAATTTAAGCTGCGCTAACACAGCTTTCTAGGCTGAGACTACAAATAGCGGGTGTACATGCGAAACTAGCTCAAGTTGTTAAGGTCGCCATTCGTCTGCTGAATTTATCTAGGCTTCAAACTGGCTTTAATCATCAAGCAGCTCCGCTTATTCAGCCTACTTTCAGCTTTCAAGCTGACTTTATATAGCCTTCTTTCAATTGTACCTAGGATGATGCAAACTTGTTTCTCATTAGTATAAGTACAGTGCTCTTATCATTGTAATACGATTTACATCTACCGTTTACGTCGAAGTTGAAGAAAGAAGAATAAACGCGTGAAATTCGAGTTCTCTGAGTGTCCTTCTTTCCAGTTGTAGCAGATCTAACGGTACTTTGGAACCCGCAGCAAGCGAGTTGCTCTGAGCTAACTCCCGAGTCAAGTTAATTTCCTAGAGTCAAGCACACAAGTTTCCAGCCAGGTAGGCCCCCAACGCCCGTGTTCCCCAGTTTAGAGTTCAGAGCGGAAAAACCTGTTGTCACAAAATGTCAGATGATTAGGTCAAGTGCCTAGTCTTCGAGACGCTCTCAATTCTTTTTTGCTTTGCATTCCCAAGCTAGATTTGCGATAAAAAAATTAGCTTAAGGGAAACTTTTAACCAGAAAAATAGTTTGAGCAGGTAAATCCATGTACCAGATTGACTTTCTGGCCACGAAAATGACCTAAATTAGGACGTGACGCAACATCTTCGAAGCGTATAATTTTGAAATTTTGTTAAAAATTCGGGTTTAAATAACATGCGGATTTGAGAATGCTAAATAACTGCTAAAAGAAAATGTTTTAGCAATATGGGTTGGCTTTCCAGCTACGCTTATCATTTTGGCTTGCTAGCGCTCGTAAAAGGTGTAATTTTAGGGTCGTGTTTTGCTCTTGTCGGGGAAAATACGTAAGGCCGTCTCGACAAGAAAATAAAAATCCAAACAACCTAAAAGTTACAGTTTTGAAACAAGTTAGTATAAGCTTTCTGCCTGACAAAGTTTGAGAAAATCGAATTTTTCTATCCTGCATAGGTATGGGTGACCGTTAGGGCAAGCTGATCTTAAGTATAATTTCTGCTTTTGTTACAAAATTAATATGTCTTTTATCGGCGCATTCGCAAGTTTGAGAATTTGTTTATTTCGCCTCGTATTTTGTTGGAATCTAGCTAAACTTGTTATTGTAGTACAGTTTTAACACTGCTGTTGTTGACAATGGTCTCCGTGCAGCCATATTTACTGCAGACAAATAGCTCGTTTCCATTGCGTTTGTCTGAGTCACGGGGGAAGTTTCATTTTGGTAAATTTGTCAAAAGTTCGAAGCCAGCTTACAGTCATCTGTTCTCTGATAAAGCACGCTGTTTCAGCCAATCAGAGCGCGCGCTAATGGAAACTTTATTATAAAAATGTTTACTTGTATGTTATGAGGGGTTCCAGTTGGATTGGATGGCTGGATTACTGGATGACTTTATTTAAACGTAAGTTACCGTAGTTCCTCTCAGTAACACGCAAAAATTAGTTCTAAAATAGGAAAATTCGTATCATGGGAACTATCTCGCCCATCAAAATGTTACTTTGCCCCAGTCCCCGTCCCCGATCATGGCTTTTGCTTTATTGTGTCAACTGTAAAGGTTACGTCCTTCTCGACAGTGCTGTCGTGTTGTTTTTCCTTTTGACTCAAACTAGCACTTTAACAAGACCAAACATTTCAGAAAGTGTAAATTAAGTTTGTCAACTTTCACATAATGTCCTGCGAGTATCAAATTTGTTTATTCTTTTGCTTAGAGAAGCCAACTGACGTTGCATCCCAAAATTCACATCGGGTTCCTTTGATTTGATTTACTTCTTTACTTCATTCCTACTTGCTGTTTTAAGTTGTCAGCTCAATCGATACAGTATTTTCTGGACTATACAAAATATTTTCAAAACTTTCATGGTTTCAAAACATAGCCTCAAGACACCTTTTGGTATTATTTGAAACAATTTCATCAAAACCGTGTTCAATTGTCAGTTCTTTTTTACTATAAGGTACAAAAAGTATGATTTGAAAAGTTTGCGATTTGCTCGAGATCAAACAAACATAATTTCTTTAATTATCTTGTATATCATATTTGCCATACACCATAGTTTAAGGCATTGGTACTAGCTCAGTTTTCATCTCCTGCAAAATTCGTGTTTTTGTTTATCGTTTTCCATGGAAATAAAGATTGCCGGCCATAAGAAATCAGTCAATCAATACACTCCAATTACTGGTTTAACTAATTTTGACATCGATCCGATTAAGGAAAAATTAAAGTACTCAAAGCTGAATGAAAATGCTTGGTGTGGTCCAGAAAAAGCTATATCGAGACACCTTAATAAATAATGGATGCAAGAGAAATGTTTTTGAATGATTCAGCCTTTATTTATCCCCTATTTGTTACATTTTCGTCAAGGTTTTAAGAATACCCGCATTTACTCATTACCCGCATTTATTCAGTTATTTCTTTAACCTCTTCTTTTACCAAATAATCATTTTGTTACTAAGTTAAGGCCGTCATTCCATTGATGAGACATCATTGCCGTCATCATTTCCTGGAAAAAGAAAAGAGAACTCGTAATTATCTAGGGTTACACACCAGTGTTATGGGAACTACTCTGCCAATAAATTCATGCACTTACGTCTTTTTATGTCACGGCAAAAATGGTAATGTAGTAAAGCTTTAATTGACTGGTAAAATTTTTGTATTATTAACGAGGTATCATATTTAATTATGAGAGCAAAACAATATAGACATAGGGGTGGCGAGGAGGGAGGGTTTCGAAGCAGATTTCTTGGATACATTGCGAACTTTTGGCGTCGTATTTCTGTTCCCGTAGTAATAATTCCCGTATTTCCGTTCGTGTAATTTTACTGACGGGGTGAAAGTGACATCTACGTCATTGTTACTTTGATATATTCACTAAATTCATACCTGTCCCCTACACTGGGCAGCAGCAAGACGGGAAGCGTGAGTTCACACAAACGTACCCAGGGCAGTAATAAAAACCTTCTGGGCAGGGCAAAAGAGCGGTACAGAAACCGCCCACGTCAGTGCACAGTACTGTAAACAAGAAAAGGTCGTTCGCTTGTTAGACATCAAGGTGTCGATCCCACACACAAACTAAGAATTCTATTTCATTCTAATTGCCATGTCTAAGAGTACGCAGTTAAAAAGAAATTATAAAAACAAACAGTCGTCATCAATGGACCAAAGAAACACTCACAAACTATCCTGGCAAACATTTCCAAGGGGTTCTTCTTCTTGCTTCTTGGGACTGCTCCTTGTACGGTAAGGGTGCCCAAAATAATCAACATCAGGACCAAACAAAGCTTCGCCTCCATAGCTTTCTTTTCTACGAAAAAGGAAAATACAGAAGCACTATTTGATGAGATCAGTCCCGACTTTTTTTGGAAATTGGGTTGACGGAGAATGGGGCCGGCGCTCTGTTTTATTCCTTATAGGCCTCGTGTAATTTATGCGTTTTTGTGCAGCACGCGTCTTTTGCATTATAAATGGCAATACACGCTAAGGCCCCGTCCATACTAAATCGGGTCCTAAGCAATCCTGACTGTTAAGTTACAGTGATTCTTGTGACCTATCAAAGTTAGAACTAAATCTTTCCTTTTTTAGCATCATGTAAGTGAAATGAAAAAAGGTCAAAAATTTACACGTTTCAGTCCGTTTCATTGTGACGTTGAGAGTTCTCGGCCCATCCTCCTCGCACCTCCAACACTGTCTAACGAAATGAATTCACGAGACGAATGTTTACAAAAACGAACAGCTTCATCAAATTGCGCATCTCAAATTAAACTTCGGGGATGCAGCAGTTTTCACAACAATGTAAAATGATGACTGGAATATTCTTCAAATCTGCTATAACGATTTTATTTTTCAGTAATAAATACGTCCTTATAAATTCGTTGCCCTTCATTGGTCTAGAGTTTAAGCACTAACAAAAAGCAAAAAATAAAAAATATAGTAAACATTAAAACCTTTTAACGTAGGTTTCAGATATTTAGTCTGCTAATAAATGGTTTGATTCCTATCTAACCATCTAGAATATTTTAAGCCTCGCGGCTTTCTTTTGTTCTACGAAGAGCAAAAGGAAGAATTTTGAAAAACAAGAAGAACCTATTTCTTCCAGTTGCCTGGGGCTGGTGCATGGAATCACAAGGAAATATCATGATAACATCAAGCTGCTAACGATGTACTGAATAACAAACAACAAAACTTACCACGCTTGAGTCTTCTCTTTAGATATCTTCCTTCGAACGGTCAGTCTTCCGCAATAAGCGAACCTTCCTCACACGCTAGCTCTCTTCGGAGAACTGAATGTTATATGTGACTTGGCCTCCTTTTAAGAAGTCCTGAGCATGGAAGAAATAATTTTGAAACTGACAGCTGTCATTGGAAAAAGAGTATAATTGAAGCTCATGTCACAGCGGCTTGGACTTCCTTGCACATGTAAACCTTGCAAAGAGCGCATGCCCAACTGCATTTGTCTAGGGTGGGTCTCTAAATGTTTACTTAATGAAAAAATTTCGCCGAGGGAGAAAAACTGGAAATTCGTCACGATAGAAGACATTCTAAGAAACGTAAAACCAACCAGAAAGAGTGTCCTGACTAACAAACATTTTTGTCCTTCCAAAGTCAAGTTTAAGGCTAATGCTGAGCAGAAAAATTACGATCAAAGACCACGATTTTAAACAAAAGAAGACAAAAGGGCACCAATTGGGGTCCACTAGGCAAGTTTGTCATGTGTTTCTTAGGAAATATCCCTTCATTCCAGAAATTTCTTAATTAAACTTGATCGACGCAAAATGTTATCGAAATTGCGCTCAATTCTCTGCTATTGTTTAGTGGTAATAACTAATTTTAACCTAACAATCGATTTGTTGATTTAAATAAATTGAAAACTGGCGTGAACAAATTGGTCTTCAGGTAAAAGACATCGCTTGACAGTAAGTTTCGTTCCATGAATAACAACGTATCTTCCACCAAGGTGTTTAGTTAGTTTTGTTTGCAGATTCTGACGTTAGAAAGATATCAGTTTGAGCTGTTAGCCTGTGTGTCCCTCCAATGCTTAATAATTGAATATTTCTCACATGAAATGATAAACTATCACTGATATAACTGGTTACCTAAAATAACCATACTCAGCTATTTTGTTTCTTGGGAGCAAAATGGTTGTTTCTTAACCTTTCCTAATTCGAACTATTTGTTGTGCTGTGTTTCATACCCAGACCCTACCCAACTTCAAATGGCTTTTTTTCATAAACCACCTCAAAACTATCTCAATCTTTACATCTTTACAATCTTTCATCGTTTTTGGCTCACATACGTACAATCTCGAGTTCTTCAAGAATGCTCAAATAGTTTTCAATTACAGATGAAATTAACAAGATCATTTATTTATACTCATTTGAATACATTTTCGTTCCATCCGAAGACATTGTGACAAATTAACCGGCGTTATGTCGCATGAGCAGGAGCAATGTTTGCGTATTAAATTAGTGTTTTCGAAAGGTTTTCATATCATATTTGTTTTTCGAATAGTAAACGAAACCTACGTTCTAGAACTAGGCGAATAAGATTGTCGAGGCTTCGAAATTGTACGTAGCTGGCTACGTATTTGTAGATTTTAATAAAAACACACGCAGTATTCCGGAAGTCGTAATCCGGCCGTTTCTCACTGACCATTCCGAATACAGAATAGTTTTGTTCTTTGAGCTTCGTCTTTGAGGAGCGAAATATATCTAAATCACAGACTTAGAACAAACGATTAAGATTCGACTCTGTAGTTACCGAAGGAGATTGTCGTGCTGAAAGAAGAATGCGCTTGTCAGTCAACTGAAACGCAAACTATTAAGTCGAGGAAACCCAGGTTATTAGCATACGTAAAATGAACATTTCATTGAAAATAGCAGCGAAGTAGTAATGTATTTATTTAACTGATACTATACTGAACCTCTTTTCAAGATCTTGTCGAAGTATTTTCCATGATTTACTAGTACGAAATGTGCAAAATTGTGCAGCTTGTGTTCGTACACAGTAATTGACTATGCATATACTACGGTCGGTCAACAATACAGAAACGAAAAGTTACCTCACCTTTAAATATTGTTTGCCGACATCTCTGCTTATGTCTTATGTTAAAACTGTCGAAGAATTTTCCATGATTTACTAGCAGGAAATGTGCAAATCTGCGTACCTTGTGTTCGTACACAGTAATTGACTATGCATATACTACGGTCGGTCGACAATAACGAAGCGAAAAGTTACTTCATTCTCGGATATTTGCCAACATCTCTGCTTATCTCTTATGTTTAAACTATTTTCAATCATTGATCTGAAGAAGTAGGCAGGAGTGGGCTATCACTGCATCGCATTTTAACCTGTATTTCGGGGGAAATTAATGTTTGGATCTAAAAATGTTTTGACACTCCGAAATCTGCACGTTCCGTAAAGTCAAATTGCCAACTCTTCGTGTTCGTTGACATCTTTATAACTCTTTAAGAGCTGTAAGCTAACTCTTCAGTCATTATTTTTCCCTTTTAACCCAAATAGACCGGCAAATTGTCGATCCCGGCCTAAATATAATATACAACGCAGCAATGTCGACTGCATGACGACCCGCACTTCGAAATCAGTGGAAAAAATAGGTGCTTGATGAATCCACGGCCTTAGGGTTAGTGGATTCGGAATCTCTGCAGGACCTGGGTTTGATTCAATGTCTTCAAATAACAAAAGCTTCTTTTCTGACAAGAGGTAGTTCTTATTGCCAAACTGAACTCGGACACAGATTCTGGATAACACTCATAATTCCTACCAGAAGACCAACACTTTTCTTGTTCAAATTTTGTTTAAAAAATCGAGCAAAAAAAGACTCTTCTTCATGAGCAAGCTTGACAATCCATAGTTTACAACTGGTAGCCACAGCAAATAAAACAGATGAATCGGGAACACTTTTCTTCAAGAAATGTTTAATTTTGCCTCTTACTTTTCTGCGTTTAACCGATTTTAAAACTTCACGTGGTAATCTAGACTGTTCTGTCTCTTTTCCTACATGCAGCAACTGATAAGTATACTGATTGAAGATTACAGATTTACTCTTACATGTACCCTGCTTAAGTGTAACCACTGGAGAGATTGTCTTCACTCCGAGTATTTGCAGAAAAAAATACTAGCTACGTAACGACCAAGCATAGCCTCTGTGGATGTGTTTTCCATGGTCATGATTTCGTCAACTGAACCTTTTTGTTTGCACTCTACTGAGAGAGTCATATCTCCTTAAGAGGAACTCTCATGTAATCGCGGTGGAATTGACTGCGTTATGCTCTGACTGCATAATCCTTCGAAAGGGATGCGTACTCCCTCGAAAGGGTTGGATTATCCCTTAAAAGGTATGAATAATCTCTCGAAAGGGCTGAATAATCCCCCGAAAGGATTAAATAATCCCTCGAAAGGGATTCGAGTTTCCTTGAGAGGAATGAATTACCGCGAACACTGAATTCGTGATTTCTGTGCCATTTGAGTCGCCCAGTGATGTAACCGGCCTGATTACAGATTCTGTTTTACAATTCGAAATATTGTTTTAAAATTTGAGTTCGTGGCATTAATGTCCTCTGCATCACAAGCAACATTAGGGACCTTTACACTATGCAAGGACGGGAAGGCCAAGACGGGAACGGCAGTGGACGCGGGAAACTTTCGCGTGTTAGCGGGTTAGACATATATTTTAGCACGCGCCACATGTCTTGAACTATATTAAGTTGAAATAAATCGACACAGGGCTGATAATTTCGAAATGTTCTAACCTTATTTGCTGTAAAAGGCAGGTCCAAAAGCCGATTTGACGTGTTTCTGCCACCATTCGTCGCATATAAAGCAGAAGTTTGCTTTTGTTTACACAACGTCCGATGTACATCGCCAACTGTCAACTTATTTAATGGTCGAATACCATACATCTATGACCCTCTTTCGACACATATGATCACCACTGCAACAAAGTCAGAAACGGCTAAGTGATTTGTAGATAGTTGCTTGCTCTGCACTACACCAAACTATTACGTTTGATCATCGTTTGATCTATTGCTGCTTGGATCCTTGCTGGCAGCGGTTCCTTGTTTGAAAACCGCTCTCTCACTTTACAAACTAGTGAGACAATCTCAGATAGTGCAGAGCGCAATTGATAGCTCTGGTACAATAGTCCCATAAGTACTCACCCCTACTCGGTTCACTTCCGGTTTGTGTCTACCTTGGTAGTCTGCTACGGCTTTTCCCCTTTGCAGTGTGTATGTTTCAAGGTTGTATTTTCATTCAAGGTCCAAACATTACGCACAAATTAATTACTACTGGTGCTTTAAGTTGATTTTCGTTCATTTTAAATTCAACAATACGCTGAAGCAGCAAACGTGACAATTTAGCTCTTCACGCCAACTTTGTAACTTGATACTTTTGTTTTCCTCGCAAAGCCATGTAATATGAAACCCCTGTTTTCTCCAAAACATACGAAAGATGTCCTTGTTTTTTGGAGATAAATGAAAGAAAGTTAAATATCTGATGTAGTGATGAAGAAAAGGAACAGAGAGGATGTTTTACTAAAAATGCAAATTTTTACCGATGAACAAGAACTAATTTAATTATCAGATAGTCACGAAATACCACTTTCTTTTTCTGTTGCCACCTTTGTTGTTAACAATAAAACAATTCAAAATTAACACACAACGATATTGATGGCTGCGAAGCTTTTCAACGAAAAGTATTGAAGATAAACAGCGCTACTTGGCCGATATGAATGAGTCTCCTCAAGGACTGATTAAATTAATTTGCGCTTTCATTAGGTGCCACGGCGTCTGCAGCAATATTTGAGCATTTTCCTGGTTTCTTTTGTTACAAATTCACAATTTGCGGAGTATTAACGCCACTAACTTGAGAACTTTTTGGTCTCTCTTACAGACACAATTAAGGCAAGAAATAAACAAGTCGCTAAGGAGAAGCAATACATTTGAACTCTGACAAGCACACTACTGTAGATTGAAAACAGCAGATGATATTTGTTGAACCGACCTGTTTGTAATTCTAAAAGCTACGCAGCCACAGTAACGTTTCACTTTTGCAAAAAAAAAGGGACAACTGGCGCTACCTGAAAAATAACTGCCGTCCTTGGTCACATGACACGATATATAAAATACTGCGTGTAAAGATAGTGTATAACACTAACAATGCTAGAACGCATGCGTCTTACATGTTGAGCTCTACCATAAGGAAAACCACTCAACATTTGTGCGTGATTCCGTATGCAATGTATCCTTCACCTAATATAGAAGCCACGAACCCTAACTAATCTGCGCATGCGTTTAGGGCAAATTAGTTTTGTTCTGAGGAGAATGGCACCACAAGGAGAGCAAGGGGTTACCTGAAACAAATATATAGCTTTGCGATGTTCAAAGTTAAGCGACGGCGATGGAATGTGTGTTACGTAGAGTACACATGTACCTTTCCCACCCTACTCCCATTACTTCCTTGCCTCTAGGCTAATTAATTAATTGAAATTAATTAATTAAACAAACATCAAAGTTTACACCTTAGCGCCATAGGGCCATAGTGCCATAGCGCCATAGTGCCTTAGTTCCTTAGCGGCAGGCAACCCCCATAACCATCCCAATAGTGCACTCTGCACTAACTAGTGAGACAATCTCAGATAGTGCAGAGTGTAATGCAGGACTGTCATTAAGCTTTGAGGCATCCTTTGTCTGTATCTAGTGACTCTTAACTTGTTGGTTTGAGTGAATTGTGTCAACAGCAGGCAAGTTCACCCATAACATTAAGAGCCCAACAAGCATACGACACCGGTTTTTATGGGTTATGGCCGTTAATGTCAGCTCTGTAATGTACAGCAGTTGTAATCCAGTCATCTACATAGGTGACGAGTAGTGATCCCAAAGACATCTTGGGCTTTGCCCCTTGACAAAGATGGGCGTATACTGTAGAAACCTTGATTTTAGTCATTCATGTAATGTCATCATTGTGAGTGTGTGCACTTATCAGAGAAAAATAACTCGACATCACTTTTTTCAACACAAACTTGTATTTCTTAATCTTAATCTTTTGATGGATAAACAGCAAGAACAACAACTGTCATGGGCAATTGCCATGCTTTCACGCATCTCAGCATCCCAGTGTTCCTAGCAGGTCCCATTATTGGCAATTTCTGCCGATTGCAATACTACAAATGCTATGCCTTGTTGTTTACAAATGACACATAAACCATTATGTCCAGCAACAGTTCTTGGATTGTACAGCCCACAACAAATAATTACCTCAAATAAATCAGCATGGCTGATTAGCTCAGGCAGAACCAAGTTCAACACCTTGGCCAAGCTCGTAAATAGTCAACTGGTTTGCCTTCTTCCAGTTGGGGTTTTTAACCTTGTTGTTTGATTTGATTCATTTGTTCCTGACATTGAATTTATTCTTTATGAACAGACCGACGGTAAATTAAGGATATTTATTTATTTTAGCTACATATATGACAGTAACTTGGTCATCTTGAATTGTGTACGAGATGCACAGCTTTAGCAGTGTATGTATACTTTTGCATTGCTTTTGAGTAACCTCTTTGGTGTCTTTTTACTGCGTTAAGAAGACCACCCAAGTGACTTTCCATACTCGTAGATGGGCTATATATTCAGAGTACCATTTGTGGTCGTTCTTGCTTTGAGAGAAAGCAGATGATGATGGCAAGTTGTTTCTGATTTGCATAGATCTTTTTCCAGATGACTTACACAGCGTATTAAAGTGACATCCATAATTTTTCCTCGAATTCTTTAGTAATAGAAATGTAGACCATATAGAGTGACATCCATAATCGTTTCTCACTTCTCTTTAGCAACAGAAATGTAGACCATGCAGAGTGATTTCCGGAAGGTGTCTTTAACAGCATATTTAGAGTAACATCCATTGTTGGTTGAGCTTGTGCATACCATAGCATGTTGTATGGAGCACGCATGTATAGAACATGCAATCATGTACAAACTTAAATGCACATTACTGTTCTTTGTAGTGTCTTGAATGAGATGACACAATGAAGAGTTGTAGGTAGTTTCAGTGCTTTCAGTGTCTTGGTAATGTATTACCATTCAGAATCATGAACATTTAGGCATATTCTACTCAAACAGCAGTCTGCAAAATAATGTGTAACAAAAACAATCAGTAAGCAGTTAACATTGGTAAAATATACTTTGCTGCTCTAATACTAACTTAAATCAAGTTCAAATAAATTCCCAACCCCTCAAAATACATACGACTAACCTACATTTCAACTTGACTACAGGTAGTGAGGAGTCACTACCTCTCCACGGCACACAACGACCTCACTCTTAGAAGTTAGGTCATGTTTCCACCGAGAAACAACACATTTTATTTGGTTCATCGTATATTTTTCTCCTCTACAATTTTTACTTAATCTTTTGTATATCTGTAAACTACATGGGTATACATGTGGTTAATGCTATTAAAAATCAAACCCAAATATGAAAATAAGAAACTTGTGCTCAAGCAAAGTCAACAAAACAAAAAGATTTAGCCAACAATAAAATCATTCCTACATATCCTGACAAAATAACTAGCAATAGAAAACAATGTGCTTTAGCTGCTTACATTTAGACAAACAAAAATGGGCTTATGATCACTATAATATGGCTCCAATGTACCAGAACTTTGAACTTGTTGTGGAATATTAGTGTATATGTGGTCTATCTGAGTTTTATAATCTGTTGTGTACTGTTTTATCAGCTGAGTGTAACCCTTTTGCTTGATCATATATCCCACAAGAGCTTTCTGCTCAGAGGTAGGTTCCATAAAATTGACTGGTTAGTTATGTCCCACTTTATATCACTGACAAAGTTATGTTCCGCTGCTTCTTTTACAAGAGCTCCACTTTACCCCACTCTAAGTTTCATATATGTTGAAGATTAACAGCTTTTCCATAACACAGCAAAAAACTAGTTGGATATATCTGGATACAGCAGCGTCTCAGGACTTCAAAGTTTCCGTCCTCTTACCACACGCTTGCGAGGATTTCGCCAGAGTCTGTCGCGACCGAAAAGTAAAAAAAATTAATTGCAAGTATGAGTTTCGCCCGAATTGTAAGCAACGCTTAATGTTTCATCAAGGCCCAATGAGTGACAATAAGTTAATGTCTGTAGATGCTGCTCAGTTTTGTTTGTGTAAAACTCCAACAAATTTTCTGTTGTCGATGAATAAGAGCGCCCGCCGATGTGCATGTGCTTTGTATAGTCAGTAAAACATTACAAATTGGACTCCCGCACTTTCGTGTGAAAACGTACATCGAACTCAGATAATATCTCTAGTTTTAAAATATGTTTAAGGTTGATAAATGTTTGAGAACATATTAAAAGCTTAGCTGAAAATATGTGAATACAGCAGAAATAATCGGCAAAGTTACGATGAAGCCGAACAACGATTTAGATTTTGTTGGTTGAGTTATCAAAACTTCTTGTCTATTTCATTTTCGTTGTAAAATTTCACTGTGTTAAAGAAACACACATGATGTAAGTAGCCTTTTGGCGTTGGTGAAAATTGTTGCAGCATCTCAGCGCAAAAGACAACGAAAGCAGAAACAATAAGAAACTATCAAAAACAGGTTTTGGTTATGATTAAGCATTGTTTGGAAAACTCTCAAATTAACTCGATACCAGAGTAAAGAGTTTTCTTTCATAACTTTTCTTCACAGAAAAAACGCAAAAGCTTACGCGTTCAACTAGCGCGAGCAGATATTATTCATTCACAGCACGAAGTCTTGTTTTCGACTTTGAAAAACTCACCTTTTCCATTAGCTCAGAGGATAAAACTACATACAAGAGCCCTGAATCTTATTCCTTGCCTTATTCCCTGCCATCTCTCTCTCACAATTTGATCACGCAACGTGACAACATCCACGCGAGAACCCCCGACATGTGCGTGGATCCGCGCGGATATATGACGTCAGGATGGCGCGATTTGTTCTAAAAATAGAAAAATTGTCCCGTATCATAGGTGCGCACGGATCCCAAGACTTACGGTCTCCGTCCCTGATTATGGCTCCTGATATTACCCAACACGGTAATCAGTTACCCCATTACCATTACATCTTGTTCCTTTTCTGTAAACATTTTAACAGCTACATCTGTGGTGAACCATGGGCAATTTCATCATTTTTTTAGTTTAAGATACGTTTTAAATCAATGGCATCAACAACATTCTACATGTGAGGTTTGTATGTATAATTTCGCCGGTGGTGTAAATTTTTGCGAGGAAAAAATTTGCGGGAACGTTATTTTTGTGGGAACATTTTTTTGCGGATCGTGGAAAAACCGCAAAAACCCAGAAAGAGCAAAAATTTCGTGCTACACGGTAATCCCATCGAGTTCTCAGCTAATGTTTATTGTCCAGTGTCGTAGTACGCCTGCAGTTTAAGTATAACGTCCCTCTATTGCAAGAGGCTACGCATCTGTAAAAAAGGTTTAAACAACGTTTTGAAACTTACATCTGACAAAAGTACATTTGAGAACCAAAGTGGATTAGTACTGATTATATCATCAGATGGTGCATTACATTGTTAAACTAGTGAAAACATTCAAGGAAATCCCTCTGGCTAAAATTTTTGCTTGTTTAGCGCGGCACCCTAATTGCTGACAAGTTACTTCTCCAAACAAGAAATCCAAATTATAACCAGACTATAAAGTTCTGACAAAAAACTTATTTTATGCAGGCTGTTAGAAGTAGGGTCGCTTCAACCGCCCAGTTGAGAGAATTCTTAAACCTACTGATCATCCTACGCACGGACTGATTATCGTCTCTTAAGTGATCGTTTTATCATAAAAGTTCGCACTTCAAAGCGGTCTGAATATATCACTTCTGCTAGCTGGGGAAGGATATCTGTGATATGCCCGAAGTTTGCAAAGATAAAATACGCTCTCTCGGTCAAGTTTGTGATCACTTTAATGATGACTGATGACGCTTGCACAGCTGCCTATCTAGAATCTCAGCGCAAATTGGGTTTGTTGACTGAGTACATAATAATGACCACTTAGTTAAATAAAACCTACTAAACTAAGGATGAGGAAACAGCGGTATTCATTTTATTTGTTATTTTTATTCCGTTTCCTCCCCTCCTAGAGGGAAACAACAAATCGATAAAAACAAAAACAAAAAACAAAAAAGCACAAATCACAAACGGAAATAACTGAGCGTGTCTTGTTTGTGCGGTTGCCGGGTTAAATAAATAAACAAATAAATAAATAAATAAATAAATTTAACTTCCTCGAGAAGTGTAGAGCTCCATCCTCATGGAGATATGATTCTGCCATAATGTTGGCTTTATTCGTATGAAGCGTGCCGTGATTGGTGGATTTAGGTGGCGATAGACAACGGTGTTGCGATTGCTATTACCATTGAAAACCTAAAAAAAAACAAAACAAAACAAAACAAAACAACAACAATAAGCAAACAAAACGAGGTTTTCGTGTTTAAGTTCAGTTTATTTTGTTCATGTTTGGTTGGTTGGTTGGTTCAATTTATTTTGTTTCAAATTTTTTGTGGACTCACTGGGCTGCACCTCGTGATTCCACAACATTTTGACCACTGTGATGACGCATATCGTTGTCGATAAGAGTAAAGACAACGCTAAATAAACCACATTCGATTTGTTAAATAGAGGTTTGACTGATTGCTCTCTGTAGGGACAAAGTTTGAATTATTCGGTGAACAAGTTGGTTTCTTGCATTCTTTACTGCTACGATTAAAACTGTTGCAGCCCATGTTGCTTTTTACTACACGCGAAAGGTTCCTTTATGGTGGTTTTCGATGGAAACGACGAATATCAGATAATTACGGTTGATGGGAATTACAGGTTTTCGACTTGAGCAAAACTGGTCACGGTAAACGTTTTCGTGAGTTAGAAAAAAACAAAAGAAGCGATTTGAGAGAGAGAGAAAAAAAAAATTATTTACCGGCTTAGGGTAGGTCCGGATACCGAAAAACTGTAACTGAGGTCATAGGTTTTTCACTATACGGACCTCTCTGCCGGCAAATAGCATATATAACTTGAATGAATATCATGCAAATGTCCGCGGAAAAATATCGTAGCATATTTTCGCGCCAAAAGGAGGCTATTGTTTATATAATATTTCTATTTACCGCGTCCAAAGATTCTCCTTGTCTCTTGTAAAACAAGAATGATGCTCCATCGTCGCTGAACTGCAACTTGTACTTCGTTACCCACTGATCCCAGGTATCCCTTCCCTGTGTAGCCACGTGTGTCACCGGCGTTATTTTACCAAGATCAACTTGAAGCCATTGGTTCGCATCCTTCGTCAGACTTGACCAGGCGCCCCACGAATAGCTATCAGTCTCTTTAATATACAATCTCGCTCGTTTGGGACTGCTGTAGACGTTCCATTCCGAAGAAGCAGTTATTTGGGAGTCTACAATGGCACCGCTTTCCATACCAAGAGCTTGCATATCGTCTACGAAATGAAAACGACATCCGATATATATGTATAGGTAATCATACGGTTTTTCTCGTTCAATTTGGAGTTAATTTGCACCGTATGAGTTTTTCAAAAAGCTGAAATCGCACGGGCCGCTTCGGCGAGTGCAATTTCGGCTTTTTGAAAACCTCGCAAGTGTAAATAATTCCAAATTGAACGAGAAAAACCGTGTGATTACTTATTTTCTTGAGAGACGCAAGTTCCATTTTCACCGGGCTATCACACATGATACAGTACGAGAGAAATTTACCTTTTGCGTTTCATACCGACAAACTGTCAACGAGGCCAGCATGGCTTACATCTGACTACTGATAGCCATTTTTTCTCCTTCGAAAAGACTTTTTTCAAAGTTACCGCACAAAATTTTCGTCATCATTTTACGTGATATCACTGGCTTAGAAAACGTCCTATTGTCTTTGAGCCAATCATAATCCAGAATTACGATGTGTAATTTACACTGATGTTACACTTTTTGCATTGGTGTTACACTTGAACTGCACTGGTCTCCGCAGCCAATCAGAATCGAGTAATTTTTTCATGTATATTATTAACACAGTTACAAGTCGCGTTGCCATTTTAAAGTTATAATTAATGACGTCATTCTCATAGAAGGGAGGCTTTTTAATATAATTCAAAGCGTTCCTTCCACGTTTTTTTAGCACGCTCTACATTTTTTTTCTTTTTTTTTTTAATGACAATCAGAGCGCAATTGATAGCTCTGGCACGGTAGTCAGACAGGTCCCAGAACCCCTGTCCGGTTCACTCCCGGTTTGTATTTTCCCCTTGCAGAAAATGAACGGAAGGAAACCCTGATAAGATATACTCTTAGTAATGTGCTTGCTTCATGTGTGTTATTTTCATTCAGGGTCCAAAAATAACTTACAATTAATGTTTGTCATGAGAGCCTTTAAATTTTACTCTGGCCAGTGATTTACGTTTACTTTCGTTCATTTTAAATTCAATAATAAATTGAAGCAGCAATCGTTACAATTTTACTTTTTACACCAACTTTGTAACTTGATACTTTTGTTTTTCCTGCAAAGGTATGTAACATAGAACCCTTGTTTTCTCCGAAACACAGGGAAGAGGTTTTTTCACACCGCTGGAGATAAAGGGGAGAAAGTTAAATATCTGATAAAGAAATGGAAATGAAACGATTTTGTTGTAACCGAAAACGCACTTCAATGATAAACTCGCTTTTTTCCATGCATGAATTGAGAAGTCAATTAAATCGACTTGTAATGGTTTCCTTTTCGTCTGTTGTTGAGATCACTTAGTGTGTATAAACTAAAACAATTATTCTTTTCATTCTCAGTGAATAGCTACAGAATATTTTGCCACCATTCACCTCGATTTAATTGTTAATTACCCTCAGCCTTCGGCTTCGGCCGATAGCGCTTACCGAAACCTTAATTACTCAGAGCTAGAATAGATCAAGGCACCATGATCTTCTCTTTAAAAAAAAAAAACGAACGAACAAACAAACACACAAACAAACAAACAAAAAAAGAAACGAATAAAGTCACAAGAAAAACTTTGCTATAAATTTCCGGTTCGCTCGTTTTTACATCATTTTTTAATTTCCTTACTAGTGACCAGTCTCCCACATCTCGCACACGCTGATGTAATAATCTAGAGCCTATTCTCCTGGGATGAAGATACCATTGTAGTCAGCGTTCAATGCGCTACATGTACTTTAATTACCAAGCCACGAAATGTACAATTTAAACGATATAGTGCGGAGAGAGCGATGTATGATGTTGTATGACAAGGAACACGATGAAGGGACAGTGGTGGACACTGTAAAACTAGATGACTGTCACGCACACGATGGAAATGCACAAATGTACTGTAAAACTTGTACAAAAAAGGGACTGAAACAAAACGAATTATGCGGAAAAACCTAACAGAATACTGACGACGTGCCAGTGAGATAAACGGAAGGAATGCGCGTACAAACGGAAAACATAACAAAAACCGCGGCGACGGTAACAGGTACAACCAAGTAAAAATTAGTTATCGTTGAGTTTAAGGGTTTGACTTAAGCGTCAATTACCAAAACATCCGTAGAGTTCCATCCTCATAGAGATGTGGTGATTCCATGCCGTGGGTATCAGTCTGATGTATCGTGCCTTGATTGGTGGAGTTAAGTGATGTTTTACCACGGTGTCAGAATCACTGTTTCCCAGAAACACCTGTAGGAACACGAATATAAACAAACGTATGTACATATTCCTTATGTAATGCTTCAGACTCACAAGAAGTTGTCGAACCACATTTTGACATCAGGGAATCGTACATTTATTCTATCCACCGCTAACGATCTAGATTTGCAAAGATTGCGAGAGACGTTTGGAGCCTTCCCAAACATATTAATTTTTCAGTTCACCGAGGCGTGAGTGTTGAATACTGCGCATCAGTTCTTAATATACAATGACTTGCCAGCTTTCTGATTGACTCTATTCTTCATTCATGTGATAAAAACAATAAAATATAGTGAAATAGTACAAAAAAAGTGCAAATTAATTCATGAATACCTTTTTAGATTATAATGCAAATTATCATGCGGTCAGCCAGGGTAAAAAAAACAGTTCTTGGGAAATCGGCTCATTCCATTAGTGGAACATTTGTTCCAAAATGATTATGGAAGGCCAAATTTTGGAATATTTGTTTCATTATTATGTTTACTTTGGAAAAGTTAATCAACTTCTTGGCATGTTAACTTTGCCAATCATTTCTTTTCTAGAGATGCACCGGAATTACCAACAATATAAAGTATTTTATACTACAATACTTAAAGCAAAGTGTGGATAGGTATCAGAAACAATAGGATACCAATTGAAGTTTTACCATTTTAAGTAAATTGCCACCTCAAATATCACATGCCTAATTAACAATAAAAAATGTTAAATAACAAGGTGGCTATCGTGAATTAGGTCTATTTCATTACTTTGTTCTGCTTTGGCTTTTCTCAATTAAACCTAAACGATTCAAGGATTTCTAGAAGAAGGATGCTTTTTATTCAATCAAGTAAGTTGTTTTGTGATGTTTCTAGACGTTGTCAGTACATCTGGTTTGTCTGATACCAGCTGATTTCCCGCTGGCTTTTTATGTTTGATTTTTTTTTTTCTCGTCTTCTAAAGGCTATCTTCTAACCTCATCTGAGTTCTCTTCTTGGCGCTTAAAGACCTGAAATGTATTTCCATCGTTGCTGTATTGTAACTTGTACTGGGTCACCCGTTGGCTGGTATTATGTCTTCCTTGAGTTGCCACAGAAGTGACTTTTGTCTCAATTCCAAAATCGATTTGAAACCACTGATGCAGGTCATTCACCCCTGCTGCCCATGCCCTGTTATTACCCTTGTAGTGTAGTCTTCCGTAGTATGGGGCGTGATCTGAATCATTGTGAGAGGAATTTGATATCTGTGCGTTTGTTATTATCAAGTTTTCCATTCCCAAAGGAGCCAGACACTCTAAACAGTAAAATAAATGACAAATGATCGTTAATATACAGTTAATATAACTCCATTTCATAAAAACAAGAAAATATCAAACCTGAAGAAGAGAAAATGCCTGCCAAAGTACGGCTGTCATGGAAAAATTATGTTCCAAGCATAGTGTCCTAAAACAACAAATTTTTCGCACATAATTTTCAGATATTGACACAAACTTGCCATTTGGTGTTCCGGGAGACCAACATGTCGAAACAGTGTAGTCAGTTGGAAATTTTCTGCACTGGGGCTCCTTGCTCGTTCGTTAGACTTTCGTGCAGATTTACAGATCATAAGTTACATTTTATTTCACAAATAAAGAAGCCCCGCCTGTGCGTGCTCTGTTCTGTTCTGTTAAGGCAAGCACGAAGCGGTAGAGCACGAGAGAAGTGTCGGGGGATCACTCGTCGGGTGAGCGTTGTAATTGTTAGGTTTCACTTCGCTGAGACGACCGGAGATTGCTATTTCGCGAAAGAGCGTTTTTACAAAAATAAAGCTTCTCATCGTAAACAGAGACAGTTCAAGTGGTGTTTTCTGTCCTTGTTTTACTTCTGAAGTAACAAATATGTCTTTTATCGAAGCATTCGCTAGATTGAGAATTTGCTTATTTCGTTACGTGAGTAAGCGAATATAGCAAAACTTGATATTGTAGTAAAGTTTTAACAATTCTGTTGTTCTGTTTCTAACAATAGCCTCCATCGAAACTATGTTTCTGCAGACAAATAGCTAGTTTCCATTGCGTCTGTCTGAGTCACATGGGAAGTTTTGTTTTAGTCGGATTTGTCAAAATTCCGAAGCAAAAATTTGAAAGTCAACCTAGCGTGGATCTCTTCTCTGATGAAGGGGCTGTTTCAGCCAACCAGAGCGTGCTTTAGATGGAAACTTCATTATAAATGAATTCACAAAAGACGAATAACAATTTGAAGCTTTCTTATAGTAATGATCATTTCGGATCGATGCGTACAAAAAAATAAATTTATAACCAACTATTCCAGTAGCATGAAGACTTTAATTATAGAAAACAATTATTATTTTAAATGTTAACCAATTCTTACCATAAAATAGGATGGCTTATGCCCCCCCCCCCCCCCAGCCTCTCCCATCCTACCTGGATAGCAAAGAACTGAATGACCTACCCGTTACCAAGGGCTCAAAGACTGATGATCCACCCCCTCTCTGCTCTGGCCCATCCACCCCCCCCCCCCCCAATACTTTTTGACAAGTTCCTAAATACTGTAAACGTTATGGATAATCAAAGTCAGCACGGGGAATTCCCCATCCCGGTTTAAATAGAGCCAAGTGATACTAAAAGCATACGCTTGCTGCGTCCGCACTACAAGCAGCCATCAAACCTGTACTGTCTTACCGAAGCAATACAATGGAATTCTTTATCTACGGTCAATAAAATCGAAGGCGCACATTTTGGCACTTGCATCATGGGGTGAGTACAGAAATTTAGGAATATAGTTATTGCTGAGGATTAAGCACGTTCGCACGAACATTTTCCAACATTGATTTTTTTCTGAGACTTTTACCACTGTAAGATGATGAGTTAGTTATGTCAGAAATGTAAAAAAAAAAAAAAAAAAAAAAAAAAAATGGGGGGTCACCGACTCCGTTTTGCAGAGAACATGCCCGGAAGAACATCCTAAATCTGCAAAAATCGGGCTTCGTTGACGAATAAGGTCACAGTGTCTGTAAGCCCAAAAATATTGCAATTAGATCTTTGAAGTGAAATGTTCTGTGCCAAATATTGTTTAAGTGGACGTATTAAGTGAAGTTAGTCAACTGGTGAGGTTCCTTAAAGAACAAGTTCGCAATTAGCGACCATAGCTTCACGCGCCTTGCAGCCGCAAGATGGCAGGATTTTTTTTAATTTCTCACATTTATTTTTTGTTCATTTTTGGACACTGTGGAGATAATTTTAAATAAAATCGGTTCCGGAAAGAAAAATTGGGGTCACCGAGCGTCCAAGATCGTTAAATTCATGCAAAGCTATAGCAGTGCCATCTGTCCTATCATTGTTCATTTTATTACTTAGCGCGCACTCTCATGCATGACGTGGTGTGTAAATTTGCGTGTGCAGTAAGGATGCGCAGAAACAATTGGCGCGAACGTCCTTAAAGAGAGGCTAATTACCAAAACATCCATAGAGTTCCATCCTCATGGAGATGTGACTGTTCCATGCTGTGGGTATCAGTCTGATGTATCGTGCTTCGATCGGAGGAATCAAAGGATGTTTCACGACGGTGTCTTGATCACTGTTTCCAGCAAACACCTAGTGATAAATAAAATAAACTTAGATACACACTACTTTTGCGATAACTTCGTCTATGGAGTCTATATTATACACAAAAAGACTGTTCCTGATTGAAATGACTAATTTTGTTGCCCTAAGCATTCTCGACGAGCGACCAAGATTTTGTTATACAGTATAATACGACGAAGACATCAAAGGAATTCACGTGCGACGGCGCTCGTCAGTCAAGTTTGCGGGTAGCCATGCACTGTTACCCTGTGACGTCACAGATTTTGCAATATCGCCCTCTCAGTCTTTTGGCCGGACATAGTTTTATTCATTTGTTAAGTGTCATCTGATATCGAAGTGGCGAATCAGAGCAAGCGCTGTTGGGGAAAAAACATTCCTGTTATAAAACAATGATCACGTGTTTCGACCCGACGCTGGCTAAGATACTATTTATGGTCTACGCGACCTAGTGTTTGGCGATCGTCGGGGCGAAATTTCGTTTTTACAGAATTTAAAGCACTACGAGATAAAAAAAAAATATATAAAATAATCAACATTTCTTACAATTCATCAAATACTTTCGCTCGAGCGCGATTGGTTTAAACGCGTCACATGACTGAATATCCCCCAGCTAAAACTGGCGAATATCCAAGTGATATTCCCCAATTTTAAAAACTGCGCGTGTTGCGAAAAATATTTCAAGGATAAAAAAACAATAGCCTCGATTCTGGCGCGAAAATATGCACGGATATTTGTCCTGGGACATTATCTGTTCCTCAAAGCACAAGGTTTTCCTCGAGCTACGCTCTCGAAAAACTGTCTGCCTCTCGGAACAGATAATGTCCGCGGACAAATATCTGAGTATATTTTCACGCAAAATAGAGGCTGTTGCTTATATATCTGCCTAGGGCCTCGCTGTGAAGGTAAAAAGGGAAAACTAGTTGCTTTTTATTGGACTTTTGCCACCCTATATATGATAGTTATTGAAACTCAATGCCGGCCACTGGGCCGATTTTGGTTACTCCAGTAACCAAACATCGAAAGTGAGACTGGGAAGCGAGAAAGAGAAAGTCTCCTTATAGAATGTTATAAATCCGTGTGAGATAAGTACTTTGCAAAGACAGTAAATAGAACAAACTCTTTTTCAATGCCGATTTCTCAATCTCTCCGATGGCGATGGCGATGGCGATGGCGATGGCGATGGCGATGGCGATGGCGATGGCGATGGCGATGGCGATGGCGATGGCGATGGCGATGGCGATGGCGATGGCGGTGGCGATGGCGGTGGCAATGACAATGGTAATGGTATAGGCAATGATAATGGTCTGGGCAGTAATGATGGTAATGGTAATGGTAATGGTAATGGTAATGGCAATGACAATGGCAATGGCAGTGGCAGTGGCAGTGGCAGTGACAATGGTAATGGTAATGGTAACGGCTATGGCAATGGTAATGGTAATGGCAATGGCAATGGTAATGGCAATGGTAATGGTAATGGCAAGGGCAATGGCAATGGAATGGTAATGGCAATGGCAATTGCAATGGTAATGTTAATGGCAATGGTAATGGCAATGGTAATGGCAATGGCAATGGCAATGGTAATGGTAATGGCAAGGGCAATGGCAATGGCAATGGTAATGGTAATGGTAATGGCAATGGTAATGGCAAGGGCAATGGCAATGGTAATGGTAATGGCAGTGGCAATCGCAATGGCAGTGGCAGTGGCAGTGGCAATGGTAATGGTAATGGTAACGGCTATGGCAATGGTAATGGTAATGGCAATGGCAATGGCAATGGCAATGGTAATGGCAATGGTAATGGCAATGGTAATGGCAATGGCAATGGTAATGGCAATGGCAATGGTAATGGCAATGGTAATGGTAATGGCAAGGGCAAAGGTTTTTATGAAGCAAATGCAAGTTCAACATAAGTTTTCAAGTGCGCGTCAAAAAATGATAAAAAACATTAAAATAAAACTGAAGTGATAACTAAAGAAATAGTTTATTATACAATCAATTAACCAATAGAAAGCCAATCTGAGAGATATTACAAATAAAATAAGTGACTCAATCCAGAGTTTTGGTGCTGCCCCTTAAATGTCCTATCTCCAAGAGTAGCAATAGTCTGGGACGAGTCTCTAAACAGAAGCGGTTTTTTTTTTTTTTTCAAATAGAGTATACGCGGTGACTATTTGATTCTTAAACTGAGGATGTAACATTTTACTGAAAACCACCCCAACCCTCACCTTGTGTGAGTTATCTCCAGCTTGCTTATAAACCTGAAAGGAAAGTCCATCCTTGCTGTATTGTAACTTGTACTCGGTCACCCGTTGGTCGGGGTCCCAGTATCTCCCTTGGGTTGCCACAAAAGTAACATTTGCCTCAACACGAAGATCGATTTGAATCCACTCAGGTACATATACATCAATCGACCCTGCTGCCCATGCGCCGCCAATACCCTTGTAATGTAGTCTTCCGTGGCGTGGGGCAAAATTTCCATCAGCTTGAGAAGACGCTGAGATCTGTGCCGCAGTTATTTTATAGTTTTCCATTCCCAAGGGAGCTAGACATTCTAGAAGTGACAAAGATAGAAGTTAAAGAACGATCTTAGATTTTACTCAAGCTAAATAGAATCGAGGCTAATACAATTCTTTCAAGTGTGATGTCTCTACAGCGGAAGCATAAAAGCTAAAGTGAACATATTTACTATCGAGAAAACCAATTGTTTTCTGCGAAAGCTGATGAAATTTTTCGTATTTTTCATACGAACAAAACAACCACCTCCATAGATTAATTTACCGAGCCAAATTAGTAAATATTCGAAGTCTCAGAAGAATATATTGCAAACTCGTGAAAATATGGGACCCAGGGGGCACGCGTTGTCCCTGGCATAAAAAAAAAAAAAAACGTGGTAGAATACCCTGCCACTCGAGTTCACTCATTCATACGCATTCCTCGTTCTTTTAAAAAAGTACTATGTGTACAAGTAGAGTCGAGAAAAATGGTGGCAGGCCGGGTATTCTTCAGGGGCTCCAAGAAATTCGGAAAAGCGTACGTAACATCGGTTAATAGGTCTATTGATATCTCGCGAAACACTGATAGTTTTTTTTTTTTTTTTTTTTTTTCAAAAAAAAAAAAAACCTCAACAACAACAACTCTTTCTTTCATGAATATAGTAAGAGCTGAACTAAATAATTAAGTAAGACAATAATAAAAACAAACACAATCTCTTTATAATTTTTCTAATAAAAATGACTCATACTTGATAAAATTCAAAAAGGCGATTACTAAACAACAGCATGACTGTAAATGAACATACTAGTTTTATTCACCTCTCGTGCAATGAAGGCCTATATAGCCCGCCGGGCAAACACAATGATATTGATCGTCTTCGTAATTTGGGATGCAGCTGTGGTTGTTTTTGCAAGGATTCCTTGAGCAAGGTGTCTACAGTAAAAAAATAAAATAAAATAATAATAATAATAAAATAATAATAACCTTGAAAAAATACATTGTTGTTGTAACAAGTATGTACGAGAAAATCAGAGAAAGTATCAAAATTGGTTTCATAAAGGTCTCTAGCGACAAAACATCACGCGAAATTATTACTTCTAATCAGCATCCCGCTTTTATTTACTTTTCGAAGCATTTTTGCGTTGGCTAAATTATCAAATATAATTACCATCTTTTGAAAATTTAAGTAGGAACCAATGTTTAACTTGAGGTCCTGAAGTATGGGCTCATGTATCACCTGTTTCTAAAAATTGAGATCTTCGGTGAAATAATTTCTTTTTTTTTTCTTTCTTTCGATAGCAGAAAAAGATATTTTTCGTTCTGTACTTGGTAAGGCCAAAGAAACTGATTTGCATTTATAATTCGCTTTCCTAAACATTACCCATTTCAATTAATCTGGGCAAAACTCAATGTGCATATGTTGTTCTATCTCCTATGTTGCTTTAAAAGATTTAAAACGATTTATGGCATAAATGCAATTTTCTTTCCTCGAAATAGCTCCCGCGAGAATGGTCTCCTGCAAATGACCCCACTAATTAATTATTTTATTTATCCATTTTGATTTTTCTCCTTTTCTTTACAACGAGAATGTTCCTCTCAATGCACATCATTGCTGGTAAAACCAATCTCCGTAATAATGGCTAAATGTTGAATTGAGCTGGATTTCAAATCACCACTTACCTTTATGCTATAATGGTGAAATTGTTGTGAAACGGTTAGTTTTTCAGGACTTCTGAACATGTCTTCACTTAGCAGCTCGCAGCGAAGCGTTCCATTTTCGTTTGGCGACGAAGCAACGTTGAACGAAATACAGGGCGCATTATCAACACAGGCAAAAGCGCACTCTTCGTCCTGAACAACTTCACAAGAATAGTCCAAAAGCGATCCTTGAAGATGGTGAAACTTGTGAGCTACAAAATTGGCGTATGATAATCCCTGTTGATTACTAGATTGTTTTAAACCACGATTACCTTGGATCAGGCGTTGATGCTGGCCTGTAACACACGGAAAACGGAGCAGAACAACTGCAAATAGAAAATGAAACATTTCTGTTTAGCAGAAATATCGTGTCACCGCGAAATATGTTCTTCGATTGCATTTATATTATGCAGAATTATTCTCTTTAAGGTAAAGTCAAAACGCCGAAAGAGCGAATCGATCAACCAATGAATGACACTCTAGTCAAATTTGGTCGGTCAAACAAATGTTTGCGCTGGACAAACAGAGAATATTACATGGCAGCATTGAGATCGAAAAAAAAACAATTTCTCGCTGATAGTATTTTGAAGGGTAAGCCCAGAGTAGATGAAATTCGTGTAACTATGATGTAATGTTATGTTGATTATGTGGAGGTCGTAGGGAGGGTTTGGATGGATTCCTGGAATCTCAATCATCAGTCAAAGCTTTAGTGATTCCTCAGCTATATCAGCTAAAATTTCGGCTTATTCCTCTGTCAGCTGTCAGTTAAAAGACCGTTCATTTCTTAGCTGACAGTTAAGACTTTGTTGAATTCCCGGCGGGTACTCTACAAAGCTCTATACGGGGAGACTTCGCCCCAAGGTTTAACCCCCTACCCTTTTGTGCACCAATTTAAATAGAAAAGGAACCCCTTTTGTATACCTTTAGTTGAAAAAAGGTTCCCCTTTCACATACTGTCATGACTGGTCCGTATTGTGAATGAATCGCCAAACAAATAAGTCTTCTTGTCATTTTCATGTAGTGCCTAAAAATGAAATGATGCAGCTATAATGTACTTCTGTTCTGTTAATTTTAGGCACTTTAAATAACCAAATGAAAGATTTCCCTATCCTTTTAGATTATCATACCTCAACTTGCAAAATCCCTACCATGTCATATACCTGAAGCCTCAAAAAAGGTACTCCTTTCGGCGGAGCCTCCCGGTAAAGGGCATTATATAGGGAGTAGAGCTCCCTCCCCCCTCCCGGTTGAATTCTCAGCTGTCAGTTTAATTACATGCAGGCCCTTTATTTAGATAATGATAGAAGCTTCACAGTTTATCCATTTTTCAGTTAAAAACGCAAAAGTGGTCACCTTCAATACAACAGAGGCTGAGTTCGTGATAAATTTGATAACGCTTGACTCATGAAAGTTCCATTATTCCAAGGAAAAGTCAACTTAGGATCGTTCACAATAAAATTAAATTGATTTTATTTTATCCGTAATACCTGTAAACTAGCAGGTGAGCTCACGCAGGTCTTGACACTTAATAAGACGACTCTTATAGCTAAGTGTATTGACATAATAAATTTGTATCAATCTATTTTCACCACATGCGGTTAGCAGAAACACTGTTTTAGTGATTAACTCATGTCTTCAATACAAAGATACGTTAACGTTGACGTCGGTTTTGTTCCTCTTGTGCTTATTTACAGCGCTAGCTGTTTCACGAAAGGTAGCTTGCGGAGTAAACGCTATCTACTGCATGTTACAGGTAATTTCCGTCTGCGAAGCAGACACTGCCGAAAGGTAGATTAGCGCTGGCTGATCGAAGCTCGTTATGTTTTAGCGCCAATTCAAGGACGTGAAACTGCTAATACATTTAAACTTTTCTTTCTCTTATCGTGTTGACACACTTTTGTCATATTTGTCACCGCAGTGTACCTTTCATTAAGGCTCAAGACAAAAACAGGAAGGCCAAAAAGGGCGGGCAAACTTGGAGAAAAGCGAAACAGATTGCATTGGGTTAAACTTGAAAAACAGCTGATACATCACTGTTTCTTTAATAGGCAATTTTAAAAAAATTAGAACTTATAGTAGCCATAGCTAACCAACACTTGAATTAAAATTATTTAATTAATTAATTCCGTGAATTATAAAACGTTCGCGAACATTAATTTTTTTTAATAAAGTGTATTATCGTTTGTCTCACGATGTAGTCACTTGAGACGTTTCGACTGCTTACTGCTAGTCTTCTTCAGGCGATAAGGTCGACTGCTTGCACGATATCGTTTATATCACAAAGGTCGGCTGTGATTGGTGCATTTCGATCCTCCTATTGTTCCATTGTTCCGACGAGTAGCTGTTCCCTCAGTGGTCAGCTGTTGTACTGTTCTCCTATTGTTGTGGTTTTTTGATCGAGGGCATCCATGCTTCAGGAATTTCAATTCCACTGCGATAATACACTTTATTACTGCATCTACCGCGTTAAATAACAACAACCTTTTCCTCGACATTAATTTTCTTTTACAAAAACTGTGACTGGCACTACTTGGAAAATGACACTAGTTAGCACCTAATGCAGGATTATCAATTGCAATAATTACAAACTGACCTTGACATTAGGTACAAAAATACTGTCAAACATTAGTCACAAAATTATCATTAGCACTAATGTTAAAATTGTCGCGAATTTCATGTACATTTCATGATAATCATTATTTACAACAATAATCACAGAATTGTTATAGGAGTGGATTTTGCTTGAGTACCGATATCAGAAGTATTTCGCATTTCATTTGGTTACAGTCCCCGTAACAAAAAAATAATAATAAACAAAATGTCTTGAATCTGAACAGTGTGGTTAAAACTCGTATTTCCAAAATTAATAGCACCAAACGCTGTCAATTAATCGTCGGTTTTGGTCCCGTCTTTCGTAGCCAAAATTGATTAACCTATGTACCTATCTATCTGCAGCCCTTCACAGGAATCTTACATTAGGAAGAAGAAAAAAAAAAAAGGTTACCCAGGAATTTCTTATACAGTAATGTAGCGATCGCCAACATATATTTCGTGTCCACGTGACTTTAGTCAAGTGTTTGCGCAAAACACGCCTCACTGAAAACCAAACGTACACGTTCCACCAAATCACCATGGGTAACGACAGTTTTAAAAATAAAATGAATTTCAGAGACAGGCTTAAGAAAAAGCTATCAGAAACTCAAATCATGTCCAATTGGAACGAATTTCGGAAGGCAAAAAATCAAGTAAATCAGAAAATAAAGGCTGCCAAAATGGCTTATTACAACAACACCGCCTTTTACAAATATGCTGGTGACCTTTTGAGACACAGACGCAATATAATCGTGCTTCCGAGTTCCAGTGAGAAGCCGGGCGGCTGCATTCTGGACATACCGCAGTCTCTGAATCTGTTTTTTCGGAAGGCTCGACGAAAGGGAATTATAATAATCAAGCTTAGAGGCTATAAATGCATGGATAGGAATCTTACAATGTTTGAATAATATGAATTTCCTTATCTTGGCATTATTATGTATATGATAAAAGGCTGACTTGCCAATAGAGGTACTTTATTTATTCCATTAACGTAATTCCCCTGAAATAAAACTGCACATGGATTTTTGTTCAAACTTTGTCCGATGAATATTTATCATATGAGAACTTTAATTATAAAATAAAAAAGGGGGTGCCCATGCTCGTTAAGGAGCAGTGAGGCATTGAAAATGTCCCATTTTAGCGTTATTTATTAGCTCTTATTAACCGAGCAGGAGGTCTGTATGAGAGAATCTTGACCGAGGTCGTGAGCACAGACCGAACGCAGTGAGGTCTGTACACACGACCAAGGTCAAGATTCTCCCATACAGACCGATTTAGCTCGGTTAACAAGATGTTTATTATATGGCAAAAAAGAAAACTTTAATTCGTTTAATCTAACTGGTTTGCTGACATTTCGCTCGCAAACGGAGATGAACTTAACTTAAACCTGCCGAAATTTGCTCGTCCTCTTTACTTTTTTTTGGTCATCAGGCTTTTTGGAACTTCCATAAATGATTGAGAAGAAAATAAAAGAAAACGGTGAACATTTTTGTATTGAATTTGCTACTTTTTCAACGCAAAATGAAACCGGTCTAGATGGGAAAATCTAGACCGTGGTGAATATCGATTTCAGCCAATCAAATTCGTGAATTCGGTAGTTCCCAGTCCTTGTGAGACACAGCCATATAATAAATGCTTATTACAAGAACGCATTCCAAGTTATTAAAAACTCTTTGTGAGCCCAGATTCATGAAAACACGCCTTAAACTACAATCAATACTTGTGTCGGACACAAATAAACTTTTTAAGTTTGATTTTGACAGATAGCTGAATCCTTGTTAAAATATTGGAACCAAATTGTTTGCCACGGCTATCAAACTGCGAAATAGAAAAGATTACCGTGCAGCTGCTATTTTCCTTATTTATTCAACTTTCAACAATGGCTGGTTTGCAGTGTCATGCCATCAAAAATAAAAATCGTAACTATTCAATAAATTAAGTCAAGAAGCCGAGATATGAAAGATGATTGATATATAAATAACCTTGCCAAGTTTTAAGTCTGTACGGTTTTCCATCCGCGCGTTATTCAAAAAAGTGTTTCACTCAAATTTATGGAGCTTTGTATGGTGTCGCCATGTTTGTGCCCCTCGGAGGGACACAAACATGGCGGCCGTAAAGTAACAGAAACATCTGTCATTGAGTTTTGCCATTGAAACGAAACGTTATTACTCTAGAGCTCCGATACATTGAAATTAATACTTTGTCTAGAGCAAGAACTGTTTAATTGGTAAAAACTTGAGCAGCAACTCATCTTTTGACTTACTCGACAGCCTTATCGAGCCGCCATTTTAATGTCACGTAACACATAAACTTGGAAATTCCGACGTGCTCCATTACATAATGAGGAACCCTGTCGGGCTTAAACGTTGCAAAACGTTAAGTTATTAGAGGGTCTTACATCTGATGTAACTAAAACTTCACAAGGATTGGTAATTTCTTATTTTGGAAATTGATGACGTCACATGAAAACCGGCAATAGAAACCAGATCAGTCTTTTGTCACGTGAGGCTAATGATTAGTTGATTAAAATGACTGGAAAAAAATTTGGGGTGCCCGAGCTCGTTAGTGAGCTATGGCCATTTTTCAACTGACAGAACCTGGAGCCATAATCGGGGACGGAGACCGTAAGCGCACGCCATTTCTAGTATTGGGGCTGTCCCTATGATATGGACAGTGTCGAAGCTATGGACAGTGTCGTCCCTATGATATGTCCCGCTTTATATCACTGCCCAAGTTGTGTTCCGCTCACTTCTTTTACAAGAGCTCCACATTACTCCACTCTAAGTTTCACATATGTTGATGATTAACAGCTTTTCCATGACACAGCAAAAAACTAGTTGGATATATTTGGATATAGCAGCGTTTCAGGACTTCAAAGTTTTCCTCCTCTTACCACTCGCCCGCGAGGATTTCGCCAGCCTGAGAGTCTATCTCGACCGAAAAGTAAAAAAAAAAAATAATAATAATAATTGCAAGTTTGAGTCTCGCCTGAATTGTAAGCAACGCTTGTTTTATCAAGGCCTAATACATTAAAGTTTATGTCTGTAGATGCTGCTCAGTTTTGTTCATGTAAAAATCCAATAAATTGTCGGCTGTCGATGAATAAGAGCGCCCGCCGATGCGTGTTTTGCACAGTCAGTAAAACATAACAAATTGGACTCCCGCACTTTCGTGTGAAAACGAAGATCGAACTCATATAATATCAGTCTAATTTTTAAATATGTTTAAGGTTGATAAATGTTTGAGAACATATTAAAAGCTTAGCTGAAAATATGTGAATACAGCGGAAATAATCAGCAAAAGTTACGATGACGCTTTCTTTAATCAACTCGAATAACGATTTCGATTTCGTTGGTTGAGTTACCAAAACTCCTTGTCTATTTTATTTTCGCAGTGTAAAATTTCACCATGTTAAAGAAACACACATGATGTTAGTAGCCTTTTGGCGTTGGTGAAAATTGTTGCAGCATCTCAGCACAAAAGAAAACGAAAGAAATCTTTGTCAAGATTTGTTGGCAATTGAAAACACCGACTCGGAATTGAAAGTGCACGCGCTGCACTATGCAAACTCAATATCAAGGCAAATTCGCCATGTTTTCAGTGTGCGCGTGCACGAGCGCGCGCTAATGACGCCATAAATTATGCGTAGTAAGGATGCGCAATGCAATACTGGGGAATGACCTTAAGTGTCATTGTCTGAGAAAGTGTTCCAGGGGCCAAAAGTTGTGGTCAATCGATTTGGCTGAAACTTGGCACAGAAGTTGGGTGCAATGAGATATTTCAAAAGCCAATTTGGCTCATTTCTCTGACATTTAGTTTTGGAGTTTCAGGGGAGGTCTCATTTTTTGCCCTTTGAGCACCAAAAACCCAGCCTTCCAGGGGACATTTTGAAAGTGCCATAAAACCCAATTGGTAAATTGTGCTTCCAAATGAATTTGATCATCAACTCTACTATAATAGAGCTTTCATTTCATACATGTCCTCGAGGTATTGGACAAAGAGGAGCCTGGGGCTAGGGTTTGGCAAAATTTGATGTCAAAATTACAACTCAAAATTGCCATTTTTTCAAAAAATCAGTGTACCTACCTGCCTTCTTGCACAACTTCCGTACCTATACCATTATTTACTTTAGTGACCCAGTTATCAAAATCAGTCGAGAGAAATTTGGTTCATCAAAGTTTGTTGAATTTTTGCCACAAACACTCCATGCCCCTCTAAGGCCATAAAAAAATGGAATTTTGAGCATAATTCATGCCATAAACAAACCAAATTGCTGACATGAAGCCCTCATTCTGTATTTGGTGAGTGAAAATAAATTGTTAAAGCCAAATCAGTTTCATTGTAATTCTGTGATCCTTACCTTACAATTGCTCTTAAAAGGCCTTTGATTAGCACAAAAAGCACTCTGATTTAGCAAAACAAGGGTTAACGTTTTCTTTCAAAACTTAGTACCCATCAAACAGCACAAATAATGAAGGCCTTGCCTAGATATAACGATCTTTTTAAACGATGCTTAAATTTTTCATTGATTTATATCCAGTTTCAAGTCATAATTCTTCTCCCTTGCTCCAAGCATGGAAAATCTCCATATTTTGTCAGGCCTGATTTTTTATATGATTACAAGATAAAGTTAGCTTAACAAAAACGTTCGTTAGCATATAATCTATGTCTGTTAACAGCCTGCGTAGTTCTTGTAAATACCCACCAGTAAAGGAGCATGACCATGCATACATAGATATATTACAAACATACGAGCTGCAGTTTACAGCAGTGTCGATGTGACCCATTATTTCAGAGTCCTTTAGAGCGGAGAAAATGAAACCATCCATCAAGAAGGAATATACAGTTAAGAGAGCTGGATAGTAAAACAAAAAGCTTTTGTTGCAGATACAATAACCAAACGAGGCCTTGCACTGAGATGATGTATCAACTGGCCCGCCATTTCGGACATAGGAGAGAGTGGGGACTGGACTGAGTTCCCATTCTTCTTCCGTTTCGTGGGTATGTTTTGTCATTGTTTTGTCAGGTGTAAGAAATTCGAGGGTAATTTCACAATGGGACTTTGTTCCTTTGGTGGGGTAAGTGTCCAGTGCGGCGCTGCGTCATGGGCTGCGCACGAAACAGGAATGGTTCCTTTGTTGTCCTGCGAGATAGACATGGTTGAATGTTTGAAGGAAAAGTAAAAGGGGTCAGGTGTGTCCGGAGCAAGAGGAAGACCTGGTCATACAAAAGCTACAGGTGATTCAAAATATCAGTTTGGGATCATACACGCGCACAAATGGCTTTTATCGCGATCCAGTGGACTCTTTTTATTGAACAGAGACCACGATATTTTACGATTTTGTCGTCTCAAATTGTTTGTTTGTGACGAAGATTTCTCGAGGTGATTTACTTGGTTCTTGTGAAGAGAAACTAACATTCAACAAATTGTCCACAGACAGGCCAAAAGGGTCGACTAAAATCCTAACTTTGAAAGGTTAAAGTACAGTTATTTTATCGCAGCAATCTCGTGAACCAGAAACAACGATAAGAATAACTTGAAAGCCGTTTTTCGTCTGCTCGGTCTGTTTGTTTACATTCAGCTTTACCTGTGCAGACGCTTATCACGCAATCACAAGTCGAGCTTGAAACCCTACCGTTTTCCTATATTTGCTGGTTTTGTCGAAGAAAAATCTTTGCAAACATGCTGCATCGAAGCTCTTCGATGAAGTTGACATTTTAAGCGAGAAAATGCTTTGTTTCACGGATAACATTCTTGGTTACAAAAATTATTTGGATACATTTTTTAATTACTTATAATTAGTTATTTTAGTATGTAAACAGAGGTGGTATAATTTTAGGAATCTTATAGCCAGTTTGAAACCTATCTCAGATTTATCGTTGTATTCCGAAGCTCGATTATTTGATTAAACATTTTTTTCAACAAAAATAGATGAATCGCGATAAAAAGTACATTCGATTTTGAGACGGTATTACGACTTCATAATGTCACCGTGGTAGAGAATGTTTTCCTGCAGATGGACTCTCTGCTTCGCATCGTTATTAAGTCCTAATATTGTCTCAAAATCTACCGAATAAGTTTGTGTTATCAGATGTGGTTGGAAGATTTAAACTAATTAGACTACGTGCTAATACATAGGCAATGAATCCACGTGGATCTCTTCTATGGTTTCACTTAGTGAGCGATAAAGTATCTGGGAAATCTGATGGATCACAGGTCACCAAGACGCTGATCACTGCAGCTCGTATGCAAACTGTATCTACGTTTGGTCATGATCATTACTGATGCAAGAGCTATTTAGGTTATTAAAATGTCAGACAAAGATTATCTGTTAACGATCGTTTTTGCTAAGCTTACTTTAACTCTTAAAAAATGGCTTGGAAAATTATGGGGACTTTCCATGCTTGCGGTAATACATGGAGATATGACCTGAAAAATATAAATCAGAGAAAATCTCAAATATTTATGTATGAATGTAAGAACATTGTCATTTGTGCTCTATGATGAGTACAGTCAACTCTCTCGTATGCGACCACCCTTGATGCAAGACAAAGTGGTCGCTTATGCTGAGAAGGGGTCATCTACGAGAGAAAATAAGAGAATAAGCTCAAAGCGAAGTGATTAACGTGATTACATAAAGTTATTACCTAACGAGCAACAACTCAGGCAAACAGACAACTGCCAATAATGTTTCAAATCGAATAACGCTTAAAACTGTTGAAAATTTTTACATAACATCTTACATCAATGTTACAATCCATTTTTACCTACAGATCGTATTGCAGCCTTTTTTTTGTTAGTCAACTGCTATAATCTGTGAGCGCGCTTGGTCAGCGCTTTTTAAAACTGAACTTTTGTGATATTTGTGCAATGGTTTTCTTACAGCCATACGCGATCATGCCGGGTGGTCGCTTACGAGAAGCGGTCGCTATGACAGGGTCCACTGTACTAGGTTTTCAAAGAAGAAATTCATCCTTTTTTTGTTCAATCAAAGGCCTTTTTAAGAGCAATTGTACAGTAAGAGTCGGGGTAATTCTAAACAATCAAACTGATTTGGCTTTAACAATTCATTTTCACTTATCAAATACAGAATAAGGGCTTCATGTCAAGAATTTAGTTTGTTCATGACATGAATTATGCTCAAAATTCCATTTTGAATGGCCTTAGAGGGGCATGGAGTGTTTGTGGCAAAAATTCAACAAACTTTGATAAGCCCAATTTTTCTCGACTGATTTTGATAACTGGGTCACTAAAGTAAATAATGGTTTACGTACGGAAGTTATGCAAGAAGGCAGGTAGATACACTGATTTTTTGAAAAAATGGCAATTTTGGCATGGGTTGTAATTTTAACATCAAATTTTGCCAAACTCTAGCCCCAGGCTCCTCTTTGTCCAATACCTCGAGGACAAAGTTACATGTATGAAATGAAAGCTCTATTATAGTAGAGTTGATGGTCAAATTTATTTGGAAGCACAATTTACGAATTGAGTTTTATGGCACTTTCAAAATGTCCCCTGGAAGGCTGGGTTTTTGGTGCTCAATGGGCAAAAAATGAGACCTCCCCTGAAACTCCAAAACTAAAAGTCAGGGAAGAGAGCCAAATTGGCTTTTGAAATATCTCATTGCACCCAACTTCTGTGCCAAGTTTCAGCCAAATCGGTTGACCACAACTTTTGGCCCCTGGAACACTTTCTCAGACGATGACACTTAAGGGCCCAACCTCGAACTAGCGCCCATCTCGAAATATTAGCGCTCACCTCGAATAAGCTCCAATCCTAAAGGCAGTAAAAGTCAATAAGCGCCCAACCTCGAATAACGCCCTCCCCCACCTCACTCCCTACCACTCCCATTCAAACTCGAATAAGCGCGCACCCTTACCCCACCCCCTTCCCTCTGAACTTGAATAAGTGCTAATAAGTAATCCCCGAAGACGGAATTTTCTCCGAGTATTTTACAGAAACCTTGCTCTGTTACATCCTCGCGTTTTGTCATTACTATTTATTGTTTTGTTGCAGAATAAACACACTAAACCTGCTGAAAATGGTAAAAATTTAATTAGCGCCCAGCTTCGAATAAGTGTCCGCTCTCAAGGTCCAAATATTTAATAAGCGCCCAGGGTGGTTAATCGAATAAATGCGGTAACTTGTTTGTCTATGGAGACTAAATTATCTGAACAAACGCCATCGTTCTTCGCAGACTTCGATAAATTCAGTACCATGACATCAATCGAATTTTTTTTAAAAGATTATTTTAGAACTCGCTCTTTCATATTATAAATATTATAAATTTTGAGGACAAATGAGTTTGACAAGCGATATTAACTGACCAATTGAGATGAAACAGCTGATTGCATCTACGTCAGTCAGTGAGTTACTGATCACATTAAAACCATGAAGGAAAATGTCACTAGTCTTTATCTATGTGTGCATGCTGTCTATTAATCATGTCATATGTTTTGCGAAAACCTAAAAAACTCTCTTCAATTTCGGATTTCTTGGACGTGGTAAACGAGATATCGCTACGAATACAACGGAAAAAAGATCCTTACCTATACATACTAAGGATGTTGGTCGAAAACAAGTTAGTACCTGTATACAAGAAATTTCACGACTAAAGTCGTTTAATATTTTCAAAGGAAAAAAAGGGAAGGACAATGTGTTCAGAAAATTGATCGATGGTAAACCTGCAAACTGCTGCCAGTGTCATGTACTGCGCATGTGGCGTGCTCCCGAAACGCGTTTCCTGTAGGAGCAGATTGTTTTAGGGAATCAATACCGTATGATGTGAAACTTCCACTAACTATAAGCCCGAGGATAAAAAGCTTTTGGAGCAATCAAAATGATATTAATAGCCAAAACAAATCTAACTCAAGTTAGAATATCTCGATGTTTATTGACATTATAATCAACTAAAAATTATAATCTTAAGGGTGCCTCCATATATAGGAAAACTTTAGAGACAACTGATAAACCAAAATGCTAAAACCAACAACAAATTACATCGATGTTCCCTAACTATGTACCAACAAATGTGAAAGGGAGACCATTTTAAAGCAGTTCTTTGGATGGTTTTAAACTGCTACTTATGGAAAGTGATGTGCAATTTCTACACTTCCCCCGGCAGAATGTTAATGATAGCCTACTGAATGTTGTTGTGCCATCTTAAAACAGTAAATTACTGGATTGAACACTGATAAAAAACACTGAAGGTGGTTGGTCTTAAGATTAGCGTGTTCCGCGATTTCTGAACCTTGGCATGTTCCGCAATAAGTCCATGATAGCGTGTCGAATGTGTCTCATCTTCCAGCAATAAATTAGTGGGTTCCACGATGAGTTAAGAAATAAGAGAGTCCATGAGAAAATTGAAAATCTCTTTAAGGAAATACTGGAGCGGTTGATTGCAACGGCTGCCACACTGATAAAGAAAGGCAAATAACAAACCAAAAACACGAGATATACGTAGAAAACACCGACTGCAGATTTAACAAGGCTAGCAAAATTTGTCATTTCGCCATTCTCTGCTCCTCCCTGTGCTTGCAGGGTCTGAATCTGATTCTTGTGACGTCTTGCGGCAAAATAAATTCTGATGTAAACCACGGTCGTAACAAGAAAACCAATAACGTCAAGAAATAAACTAATAAGTGAGTAGATATCGAGCGAAATCCAGGACGGCGTCAAAGAAAGGAACACACTAAGCAGCCATATGGAGATCACCATAGCAACAACACGCTTGTGAGTCACAAGTTCCTGATATCTGAGATGAAGATGAATCGCTAAGAACCTGTCTACACTTATGGTCACAACACCGAAGAAAGAGGTGAACAAAAACACAGTTACAATGAATCCAAAAACCAAATAGATATGACAGCCAGGGTTTTGTTTTTGTAACAATTTTGCCAGAACAGAGGTGTATAAAGGCTGACCTAACAAACCAACACCAAGATCAGAAACAGCAAGACTCAGGAGCAATGTTTTTTAAGTCTTTGGCACCGACGAAGCTTTTCTTATCGCATGGATTGTCACAATGTTCAACATGATGGCGGTATAGGACAGAAAATTGTTGAAGACACAATTAGCGATGTGAGCAGAACGAAAATCTGCAAATTCAGTGACTTTGGGGCTGACGTCCAGCAAATATTCACAAGGTGATTCCTTCATATCTACAGAAGTTTCTTCAAGTCACCGAGCCGTAGACTACGAAAGCTAAGAAAGTTTTCTGCCTCGACACCACAAACTAATTGGTTCACCTCGGCTGAAAAGATTCCTGTTCTGAATTCGAAGTCAACCCGCCGCTTCAGATATTATGTTGTCATAAAATAAGTAAATACTGGTTCCTCTTAATTGACTCATAACATTAATTAAATGAAGTAGTTCCAGAGCAAGTCAATTCAGATGTTCTGTTGTCATAAAATACAGTTAAAACTGACAGTAAGTGAATCGCAATGAAGCATTTATACGTGGGTCTTGAACTTTCTAATAACTGATTAGAATAAAACCAAGTCATAAACGTCACTGGCCTGACAGCCCTGTTTATTAAACAAGCCGTATGTTTCCTAAAATAGACGCAGTAAATTATTTATTGTTAAGGATGTTACCAAACGATGATCCTCAGGTGATAGTAGCATGCTTGAACGAAAATAGGTTAGCGCATGGGCATGTAAATTTACCATACTTAATTAATATTGCCATGAGAGTAAAAAAAAAGAAAGAAAAAAACCACGGAAATGGCGTTAAAAAGTCGTTTAGTTTGCTAATCAGTGGTACACCTGCTAACGGCTTATACAGTTTCATGTGACGCATACATATATACATACATTACTTTATTTACCCTCGAATTTTAGAGTAGCTTACGCAGATAATATTTCCAAGGATTTAACTATCAGAACGTGCACGCAAAGAACGTTCGCCACGAAGTGTAGCTGATACCTCTACCAACAAGAACGCATTGTTCTAGAGAACCTGCACTATATGAAGAAAGACCCTTCATAAAAAGATTGCAGTAGCCTCTAGCACCAAGTTTGTGTTGTCATAACGACCAGAAAGTCATCAATTAAACAACCTACCTTTTGACCTATGGTCATTTCCGGTTTATCGATCACACTTATGGTGACTAATAAACCTTAAAAAATGTTGGATCTGACCTAAAACTGATGCTATTAAAGTATAAAACTAAATTTTCGACAGCTTTCTGTTTATCTTCGTCAAAGTAAAATGACTAATGGAATAATTAAATTTAATTTGATCCTTTAGGGACGCAATAAAAGGCAAATAGGCCCCAGGGAGGGGCTGGTGCTCATCTACAGCATCGGTATTTACGGTGGAATGCCAAGATTCTAAGAGTAAGCGTTCTTGTCGATTGCTAACACCACGCTCTAGTATTTCCACGCATCTGGGATGGATATCATGTCCAGCCGTTTCCGCGGGCTCTTTAATTGCCAATTCATTGTTTCATCTTGTGCCAGGCTTGAGCTTTGCCCCCCGAGAGTTCCAAGATCTTTTGCTTTCGCCAATGTATGCAAACCAACACGATCTACACTCGACTTTGTAAAAATTCCAGTCACTAGATTCTCGCTTGGGCACTCTTTAGGTTTCTTGAACACATCACCAAGTGTTTTGATCGGCCGAAAAGCAGTCCTCACATCGCCTTGGCCCAGGATACACCTCTTTTTTTTCTGACTCCTTTAATATACGGGATTGAGGCGAAAGCTGTTGTTTCACCCAAGACTTCTGATCTCGTTTCTCTCTCTTTCTCTTCGTGTAGTGTATTGATTACCATAGCAACATCGTTATGCTATTATGCCGATCACTCGTTATTGTAATATTGTGAAACTACTGCATGATGTAAAAGTACTAGTCCTGTGTGAAAGTAGAATTGTACTGGACATAGAGAATGATCATGATGAATAAAGTGGAATAGATATGTGACATGAAAGGGAGTACTTCTCTGTCTCAGTAAGATAATATGTCCTAAATGACTACACAACACTTCGCATCCCCTCTCTTTGAATTTTGCCGGATATTCATTGGCTTTCAGGTCGCTGACAGCACGTTGTTCTTCACTGCTTCGCTGATTGGTGCTCGATGGTAGGCACCTGGCTCGGTCCATGAAAGTTTTCACCACTGTTCTCTTGCTCTGTGTTGAGCTATGCGAGTCAAATGATAGGTACTTGGCCTTACGGTATACACCCACTCCTACTCGGCCTTCGGGGAGACTGTGGTATTAGTGTCCAGAAAAGCAATTATTGGTTTACCTGTGGAAGTTGACGGCATCTCTAAGGTGAATCGAATGTGGGGGTTTATAGAATTGAGATGCCAATGGAAGGGATCGACGTCATCCTCCTTTAGGCAGGCGTTGGAGTCGTCGACGTATCGTCGCCAGCATCTGGACTTGACTGGTGACTAGGCTAAGTCCTCGTCCTCCACTTGCTCCATTGTTACCCCTGCGATGACAGCACCGACGGGTGACATCCAAAAACTTGATGATATTACGTTCCTTCAAACGTGACAAAGCTGTTTTTAACAGCCCTTTCATTTTTTTTTTTTTCAAAAAAAAAAAAAAAACACATCTTTTTCACGTTTGAAGGAACGCAGTATCATCAAGTGTTCGGATGTGCCGTAGGCTCACTCTTCAGTGTCTGGCATAAGATCCACATTAACATCTCCTAACAGGAAAAATTCTCAGTTTCCCGCGTCGATTTTGTTAACCAGTTCCTCAAATTTGTTAAATAGGCTCATATGGGAATCGGAGGTCAACTATACCAGGTACTGCCTAGAAATGGTCTTGCCTGTGGCTTGGCAGTATCCTGATGCTTGTGTTTAATAAATTCTAACAAATTACGAGCTAGTCGTTATGTTGCTATTTTATCTAAGTGAAGGCCACTACGATTAAGATGTTGTTCAGCGATGATGTTGAAGTGAGCAATCATCTTCCATTGGTTCTGACGGCAAAATTTCTTCAGTGTTGAGTTAACTTCCTTTACTTGGTTGGCTAGTTGGTCATCGTCAGAGCGGGCTATTAAGATTGATAAGACTGCACTTTTGGTCCAATTTATCAGGTCGATAATTTCATCAGCACAGACAATTGGACTTTCGCTATCCCGTGTTAGTGCCGACACGGATGATGAGCTGCTCGGGTCTTCTCCTTAAAGGAGCTCAGTCGTGGTTTGCGCATATTGGAAAGTTTAGCCTCAATTTTTCAAATTCGTCTTTTGTAATCCGTGTCAATCTTCTCCATCCTTAGCCATCCTTGTTCCTTTATGGTTTATCATTATCTCTTTGGTGTTTTTCTATCTTATTAATCTGTTATTTTAAAGTGCACCTAACCCCAAAATTTTTTTTTCGCTAAAACGAATCCACTTACTGTTTAAACTAATTCTGCGAAAAAATTTTTGAATTTGGTTGAATCCTCAATTTTCTATGGCCCGCCAAAGTCGTGCTCGAGATGTTTCACGACCGCGTTTTAGGGAGTCTGGGTCGAGCAAGGTTGTGACGTCTACCCAGGAACCGAATAGAACAGCCCTCAGTCATTTCTCTTTGCTTCTTTGGACGTCGTAGTGTAGAATACTCGCTTTTGTATATTTTAGCTCTAAAACGCCCAAATTTTCGCTAGACGATCAAGATGTCTTCCTCCTCAGAGTCAGAGATGAGTTTTTATTCAGATGACTCTGATATAAACTTCATACCTGAAGTGGAAATCTTCTGGCTTGAAGTGCACTGAACAGATGGCCGAGTTCTTCGAAGGCTCCCACTTCGCTCTCTTTTGCTTTACAAAGTCCACCCACTTTTTTCGTCTTTTTTTCGCTTGTGGCCGATCGTCACCAAAATATGGAATACAGTGAAGCGCTATTCCATTTTCTAAGTCTGGAGTGTTGCTGCAACCGCCTGCAACACACCTCGTAGGCATTTTAGCTGCAAATTCTTCACGAGCAACACCGCCACTACAGTGAAATGACTAGCGGCGAAACACGTTTCGTTCCTGGGTAGACGTCACAACTGCCGCTGGACCCATTCCCCCCAGAACTCGGTCGTGAAACAAAATGGCGCCGATTTAGGGCGATTTTCGCGTTTTCGGCGGGCCATAGCAAATTGAGGATTCAACCAAATTCAAAAATTTTTTCGCCGAATTAGTTGTAACAGTAAGTGGATTCATTTTAGCGAAAAAAAAATTTGGGGGTTAGGTGCGCTTTAAGGTTTCCTACCATTTAAGGTAATTTTTATGTGGCCAAAATAATTCAACATACCGTTACCGAGCTCCTTTAAGATTGGCTTGATATGATCGTGCATATCTTTAGTGGTGCAGCCAGGGAAGGTGGAAACTTTAACTTTGTTGCTATCCTTGGACATTTTATGGGCCTTAAGGTGTTTCAGTATGAAGTCACCAGCTATGATGGTTGTACCCGAGGGATTAACATGTTCGTCATCTGCGGAGTTATTGTTAGGCTCGATTTCCGCCGCTTTTCTCTCATATTCTGGTACCACATGATTCAAATATAGATTCTAACGTATAAGTCTGTTGACCATTTTGCGTGTTGTATATGCTACTATGGTTTAGATCAGGCGAGATTTCATCAGTTGACGGTATTTGGTTAAATATCCCACTAATGCGATCGCACTTCATATCGAACAACTCCTTTGCTACTGCGAGAAAGCTAATTTTAAAGCTAATATGCAGCCTGCTCGATTCAGGCAGGCAGATTTCTTATTGGTTGGAATTAACAATGCCAAGTCCACGAGTCCAGCCGTGAGTTCGGGGGAGGAGCGCGGGCTCTTTTCCCGAACAGCGGCTGGTAATCGAGCCTAAGTTATTGTCTTCTCTTGTTTTCACTACTGTATTTTCAAGGGGTTTAAATCTGTTTTGACTGAACAAGCTTGGTCATTAAAGGATTTATTATATGGAAAAAGAACACTATTTACTGGTGGGACACAGTGGCTATTCACGAGCGGACGAGTTAACGCCATCTTGCCCGATTGGGTAGCCAATCATAGCGCAGGATTTGGTTCATCTCGCGCATGCCCATTCTCGGAGCTAGCCGTATAATAAATGATGTTATATTATGTTCATTTCATAATGACAGTAGAGTGTTTGCCCTTAGGAGACTGGGAAGGAATAGAAACATAATGAATCGGGTTCTACTCAACACTTCAGCATGTATGTACTTACTCTTCACTCCCTATACCTTTTCTGTCTACGTTTTTAATGTCATAAGTAGTCTAGCAGTGCTTCACATGCCTCAGTAATGTCAACAAACGGCTATTGTACGACAAAATGGCTGTCCAACCTAATCATGGCAGTTGAAATGCACGAAATGTTTTGGACGTCGAGAACTTGTCACGCTCCTCGTCTATCCGAATGTGAAAGTCAGCATTTCTATAAACAATCTTATCATATCTAATTACCGAAGGAAAAAGATACAGTTTTTGATGTAACACGAAAGTACTACTGCAGTGCTGACAACTGTCAAGTTAAAGCAGGGTAAAAGATTAAAGAAGGTTAATGTATGCGAGCAGTGAACGAAGTTATATTCAATGTGAGTCACACAAGCTGTATCTTCGAAAACCGCAGGTTCAAGCCTTGTTCATTTCTCTAAATCTACAGTGAGCTGATAATAATTACTGTTGTAATAAAGATGGGTTATTTTTACCCTCCATTTATACTGACGAGGTCCAACATATTTACAATGGATTCTCAGTGTTGTACTGTACTCTTTTCGTGTTCCAATTGATAGAGCGCCGTATGCATCACTTGGGACCATGATGTTCTTGCAGCCGTTGAAAAACAAAGATCGATTTATAGCTTCATTATGGTTAAACGAGCAGTAATGACAAATACACAGATTGAACTGAAAAGGGTACCTTTTTACGAAACGATGAATTGTTTACAAAGTCGATAATTTGCATATGCTCGACTAGGACCAGACCAAAATTTTATCGACCCCTAAAAATCTAGTTGGAATTTTAAAGCAAACGAAAATCATTTGGTGATAGACAATATATAAACTTCTGTTTGACAGCTTAAAATAGGAACTACCTTTACGACGAAAATCGATGGGATTTTTTTATGAAGATATCCTCTAAGCAAGTGGGCAGGATGGTATCTTCGAGGAAGTTCTGCAGCGTCAAAAAGAAACGAAACCTACTCTTAAGTTATATATTTTTTTCGAAAGGCTTGATGGCAGTTTTCAATTTATTTCAATCAGTCAATCAATCAATCGATCGATCGATTGATCAATCAATCAATCAATCAATTGGTCAGTCAGCCAGCCAGTCAGTCAGTCAGTCAATCAATCAATCAATCAATCAATCAATCAGTCAGTCAGTCAGTCAATCAATCGATCAATCAATCGATTGTTAGTTTAAAATTGGTTGTTCCCTTTAAACAATGGAGGACAATTGAGCGAAATTTCGATAACATTGTACGTCTCGAGTTTAATTAAGAAAATGTCTGAACTGAAGGGATAACTCCCTTAGAAACACACGACAAATTTGCCCAGCCGACCCCAATTGGTAACCTTCTGTACTCTTTCGTTTAAAATCGTGGTCTTTTGGGCCCACAATTTGCCTTAAGCTTGACTTGGGAGTGCAAGAATGTTTGTTGATCAGGACACTCTTTCTGGTTGGTCTTACGTTTCTTAAAATTTCTATGATCATGACGAATTTCCAGTGTTTCTCCCTCGGCGAAAATGTTTCATTAAGTAAACATTTAGAGGCCCACCCTAGACAAATGCAGTTGGGCATGCGCTCTTTCCATGCCTTACAAGTGAAAGCAAGTCTGAGCAGTTTTGACATGAGCTTCAACAAAACTGTTTTTCCAATTGACAGCTGTCAGTTTCAAATTTATTTGTTTCATGTTTAGGGCTTCTTAAAAGAAGCCAAAGTCACAGAAACCTAGGCTGTAAGAAAGGTTCCGTTTATTCTGCAAGACTGACCGTTCAAAGGAAGCTAACATATCCAAAAAGAAGACTCCAGCGCGGTAAGTTTTTTTTGTTATTCAGTACATTGTTAGCGACGAGGTATTTATCATGATATTTTCCCGTCATTCCATGCACCGGCCCCAGGCAACTTGGAAAAATAGGTTCTTTTTTCTTTCCGTAGAGAAAAAAAGGCCTCCAGACTTAAGACATTTTGTATGGTTAGCTAGGAATCAAACCATTTTAATACTGGTAAACTCTATCTAAAAACTTCGTTATAGAATTTTAAATGTTGATATTTTTTCACGCTTTGTTGTTTGTTAGTGGTAAAGCTCAAGACCAGTAAAGTGCAATGATTTTATACGGACTTGAGGCAAATCGGTATATATAACTGAAAAAATAAACCACTATAGCAGATTAGAAAAGTATTCCATTCCTTTTTTTTGCGTCGTTGTGAAAACTCCGTCATTACCGTAGATTAATTTAAGATGCGCAATTTGATGTAGCTGTTCGTTTTCTTGCCGATCGATCTTTTGTAAACATTCGTCTCGTGAATTAGTTTCGTTAGTCGGTGCGAGATAGGATAGGCCGAGAACTCTCAACTTGAAAATGCAGCGTATATTTTAGACTAGCACTTGCTGGATTTTGAAAGAAAAGAGAAGGAGTGAAACGTGTAAACGTCTGACCTTTTTGGGATGTCAGGTACATGATGCTAAAAAAGGAAAGATTCATTTTTAACAATGATTTAATCACACGAATCGGTAAATAGATACATCGTTACTCGAAAGAATTCACTCAGCGGAGGGAAACCGAATGTACGAGATAAGGCGTGCTGAAAAACAAAATGCATGTAAGGAGTATCCCATTACAAATAGTGCAAAAAAGGGGGGATCCATTGGAGACACAACAGACTGATCTACAGGAATCTCACCCAGGATGGAAAAGGCTACGCATTTTGGATTCATATCGGAACGCCCGAGGAAATGCGCAGGCAAAAGTTGCGTAACCAACAAGAAAACAAGTAGTTAAAATATCAAATTAAATGAGGGTGGAATGCACAGAAGCCAGGATGCTTTCCATTAAGCCAAAAATGTCAATCGGTTCGATCAGACCGGAATACTGGGGACCACCTTGCCGTTTCATTTTCACAAACCGGCTCGCTGTCCTACTACTCTGCAGTAGATTTTCACCTATGGTTTAGTTTGGGAAAACGAACATAAAATGGTAAGAGCCATTTCCTTCAGTTGGCCAGGTTTGAGCGAAAAATGGCGTTCTATTTTCCTTGGCTAACCCCCACAGTCTCTGACCGGTTGGTCTGACATAATGGAAAGCCCCCAAGCGAACTCACGGTTAAGCGAACCAGAGAATAATAATTGTGAAAGGCAACTTGAATTTACGACGAAATGCGAGAAGACAAGTACACTCTCGCGGTTTGCTCTACAGCCTACAAGGTAAGCACGCAGATATGTCTAGAAGTACGTGTAGTACCGAAATTGACAAATTTGACGTTGACGATATTGACAGATTTGACGAAATTTGTCAATTTATGGAAATTTTGTCAATAGTGCAAATCTGACGAAATTTCGCCAAACCTGTTGACAAAATTATTTGAGTGAACAGAGATCACTCGGCTAGAGATGCCCCAGAAATTAAGTTGACGAATGTAGAGAAGACGGCAAATGTAGCAAAAGTGACAAATCTGACGGAATTTGGACAAGGGTGTTGACACAATTATGCAAGCGAATAGAGATGGCTTGAATAGAAGCGCCCCAAAGAGTTAACGAATTTGGTGAGAGTGGCAAATCCGACGTAATGTTGCCAAGTTTGTGGACATAATTATACAAGTGAATAGAGATGACTTGGCTAGAAGGGCCCCAAAAAGCTGAAGAATTTGGCGAGAACGACGAGTTTGGCGAAAGTGACAAATCTGACGAAACTATTTCGCCGAGCCTTTTGAATAGACATGAATTGACTAAAAGGTGCCACAAAGTTAACGAATATGGCGAGATCAACGAAAACAATGGGTTCGGTGAAAGTGGCAAAATAGACAAAATTTGGCCAAGCCTGCAGACAAAATTCTACGATTGAATAAGCATTATTGGGCTAGAAAAAGTTGACGAATGTTGCAAAAAATACAAATGTGTCGAAAGTGACAAATGTGACGAAATTTCGCCTAGACTGTTGGCAAAATTATACGAGTGAGTAGACATTTTTTGGCTAGAAGGGCCCCAGAAAAGCTTACCAAAACGACGAATTTGGCAAAAGTGGCACATCTGATGAATTTTTACTGAGCCTTTTCCCAAAATTCACTCATGTTCAGTACACCCATCCAATTAAGGTGCCGGTGTTGGCTTGTCGAGTTAGCTTTAGACAGGGCCTGTAGACAACTTTGACGGATTGCATCATGGAGACCTGACAAAGGTTAAGTTGATTCGACGTTCTGTTAGTCAGGAGGAGATAATGTTATGTCGTCATATGACGTAAAATGACGTCATTTGATTTGTCATCTTGGATTCGCCATCTTGGATTTTACTGTTTTCTTAAAGAGACAAGAAACAACGGAAATTCATATAAAATGAAGCCAGAATGCCTATGGAATGTCAACATTCAAGAATTTCTGCAATTTGACGAAGAAAACTAGGAAAAATAGAAAATTACATCAAAAAAGTTGATATTTGGCCAGACCTACATAAAGTTTGCGGTTACCAGAACAACGTCAAAACACATGGACACACTATTCGCATATCAAAATGTTTGCGAAGGATGAATGAACAACTACTGAAAGATTCAACCTCTTCTCGAAAAACGTCTTTTTCAAAACTTGGAAAAATACCTTATGGGAGGATGGCATTTACCCCCCCCCCCCCCCGGCCCTCCAAGCCCCTTGTACGTACGCGGGTTACTTGCCATAAAGCATAGACAATTGTTAAATGCATCTCTAAAACGGCCGCGGTATTGGCAGTAATCAGCGAAAGTAGTAACTGACTTATCATTTGGAAATGAAGCTATGTATTACAATCATTTCCCCGAGAACTGTACGTTCTTTCTCAGGGATGACGTGGGTTTTGCAAGGCAAATGAAAAACTTATATATATTTAGATGAGTGTACGAACTTATACATAAAACATTTTCCATCATTATTTCATCCACGTAAAACGCTTCTGAAGTAGGACGTTGTTAGAAACGAATATTCATTCGAGGGTGACTTAACAGTATTACGCGATTGTTTACATTCCAACTGCCGATTTTGGGCAAAATCGGCGAGAAATACGGGCTAAAGCGATCTACTCAGTTAAAACCATTTTCTTAGAGATATTTTCTGATATCCTAACAGTTGGGTGTATATTTAACCCATAGAGAGTGTTTGTATGTCATTTAAAGTTATAGGCTATAGAAAAATATGGCGATATCATTGTTTTAGTGCAATAATTCGCTTGCGTCTCTGCTCGATCTCGTTTCTGGCTCAAAACTAACCTCGATTTATTTTATTTTTTGTACAGTCATACCATGAAGGCCTGAGCTGAATATAAAAATAATTGACAGATTAACAATTGCAAGTAGCTGCTGTGTGGTGCGCAATGCGATCAAATATTCAGAAAATTCAGCATGACCGGCAAGAGATTTGAGAACAATCGGGGCAAAATCGTTTTTTTTTTCTTTCGCAAATTTTTTAGCTGCATTAGAACAAACTAACTACGGCCTGTTTTCAATAATTTTCACTGGGCCCTATCTATGGCCAAAATACGAGTGAAATCGATTTTTCGACTTGTGACACCGAAAGTCGATTTTGGTCGATTTTTATAGACAATTATATCCAACAAGAGGAACCATTTCTTTACAATCGCAAAAAAAAAATAAAGAAAAGAAAAAAAAAAAAAAGAAAAAAAAAGAAAGTGAAAGCTATCAGAGTGGTAAACGTTTGATCTATGTGTATTCGTGCGACTTCAAAATCTATCACTGTTAATAATGGAATCCAACATGTATGTGGGAAATTTCGGGCAATTTTGTAGTTTACGTTTCTACCTAAAATCGTTTCCCATTCACGTTGGATTACATTGTAAACATGATCTTTTACGATTTTGGTTTTATCGATTTACCTACATTTGTGCTATTATTTGTACATACATTTAGCATGCATACACAAACTTCATTTCAACTCAAATTTAAGAGTAGCCATACATCCAGGGGTCCTCCGAGTATTAATACACCTTATTCCAAAATGGCCGCAATTTTAGTATTCTTTTGTTTACTTGCAAATTAGCCCTTGTTGCCTCGTTTAAGGGAAAATATTCTTTTGAATTTCGAGTTTAAGAACGTTAGTTTAAGGGCTAATTTGCAAGTAAACAAAAGAATGCTAAAATGGCGGCCATTTTGGAATAAGGTGTATAGGCCCTTTGCACGATCCGGTCACATAGTCCGGAATTAATTATACTGGGACACAAGTTACACGGTGGGACTTCCAAAACAAAGGAACTCGTACCGTGATTTGTGGCACGGTTCCGATATATATAGATAAATGTTACCAAGGGACCATGATCATCTAGGCGGTATGCGTACCTACAAAAATGACCCGGCAGTGATAAATTCGTTGTGTAGTTAAGTTGAGTTTATTATTATATCAAGACCTCACAATAAATATATTCACAAACATCAAATACAAACTTTTTATATAAGAATATATTTTATAAGAATATCGAGGCTGAAATTTGCCAAATTTTAAGAATGTTTTAAAATTTAGTAAGCCCAAGGCTAAGAATATAATATAATTAATTATAAGAATATAATTATAATTATAAGAATATAATTTTTTGTGTTGAAAATTTCCTAATACAATACAATTGTCTGTTTTGAACTAAATCGTATAAAATTCTTCCTTTCTCGATACGGCAAAACTAGCTAAAACATCAAAAAGCACAGCGCTAGCTATATGTATGTTCGTGGTAATGCCATTTCTGCAAGAAGTTCTGTGGATCATATCAAGTTTTATTACCTGCAGTCTGGCTACAATTGCAAATTTTCTTCAATACGATGAAACCCGATAAAACTGAAATGCCATACGCTATATTCTAATAGCCTGTTCGCAGGCTCCCGGCGAGGACGGAAAAAAAATTTCGGCGAGCACGAAACAGAAGAATTCGGAGAGCTCACCGGGAGCCTGTTCGCGGGCTAATATTCTAATAATGTTCATAAGAATTTTTTCAGCAATGAAATCGGCAGAGAAATGAGAATATTCAGCCAGAGCCAAAAAAGTAATATAAAAGAACGGCGTATATATAACACAAGAAAGCCCAGGGAAGTCAATAAGGCTTATTTCTGTAAAGGACTACTTTTTGAGATATCTTAGGCTGAACAGTAAATTTCAATACTGTCATCGAATTTCAATACTGTCATCATAAATTATATAGATTGATTTATCTTTTGTGACACACGAAAATGATCATTATTTCGGATAAAAATAAATTTGATCTAGCGAATATAATGGTAAACTTCCATTCATATTTAAAAATTTACAGTAAACCAGACAGTGACTAATGGCGTATTCATATTCAAAACATTTTTTATCGTAATGCTTCGCACTTGACGTAAATGAGGTAATTTCCAAGGTAATTATCTCAACAACCAATAGGATTAATTTTTTCTTTGCATAATTGTCACCCAGGGAAGTTTTTTAGCATTGTCGGAATAAACAGCTTCGACAGACAGCACGCAAAGGGCTTCATCAGTTGTAAGTACCTCAGTCAAAATATATATACATATTTCTTTTAATTTGAGGCTGATTTACACGACAGAAAATGTTTGGCACGGTTCCTTTGTAAATGGTAGGCTTACAAACAAAAACGGGTCGACAAGGATTTTGTTATGTGAGCGACTTTTTCTCATGCATGCCGAGCCAAAATTTCACACTTGTTTGGTCGGACCTGCTGAACACGTAATCCGAGCACAGAGGAAATTTCAGTACGGCACAAATCAGGGAAGGTCATTTAATTTAAGCAGCAAAAATCGAACCGTTTTTTTACATGTGGTAAGCGTGCCATTTTCACCTCGCTGAGCCCGAGAATGACGGGACGAACCCGCCTGTCTCACCCGCGGGAATTCTGTCACAATCACCGTGGTTTGCAACAAGCGCGCACAACTGACAAGAGAATTATAAATGTCAGTGTTTTTTAAACAACGCTTTCTTCACTACCATGCGAGGTTTCGTGCTGGAACTTGGTCACATTATTAATTTTGAGGTACTCTTTCCATTCGCATCGAATATATTTCAATGAAGTAAAAATTAAAAAAAAATCAAACGATTGTATCGTGTATTGTTTAAATTACGCAGTGTCTATAATCCCGGCAGCTGGGAACACAATTTTCGACAGAAATCGTTCCTAAGGCTGCTTGATGGTATTCTGTTTCTTTGAAAATGCTAAGCGATTCATTTAGTTTTCTATAGTTGACGAATTCATTTCCGGAACATTTAATATAAACTGTGCCGAAGTTCAATATTTTCGCTTTAATCAATGTTTTGCTAATTTTCTTAGCCTGGTTTGCTATGACATAGGGGTTTTACAATTATTAATTGTCTGGCTTTTGCAGAAGAAGAAGGAGACAAACAAGTCCATGTCGAAAAAAAAAAATCTCAATGTAGGCGGCCACCACTTCACTACAAGCGTTCAAACGCTGACCAAAGATTCAAACTCGATGTTGGCGGCCATGTTTTCTGGAAGGTTTGAACTAAAGCCTTGTGAGGACGGCGCGTTCTTCATTGACCGAGATGGAACTCCCTTCCGGTATATACTCAATTATCTTCGCACTGGAAAATTGACTTTGCCAGAAGACGCAACGTTTCTGAAGGAACTGCAAGAAGAAGCTGAATTTTATCAGATTCAAGGAATAATAGACGAGCTGGTGCCCTCTGAATCTAAACTTTCAGCATCTAAACCTAGCGAGGCATTTGCAGAGTCAGAAATTTTGACTAAAGAAGAGCACCAGAGAGTATTGAAAGTTTGGCTGTCTCCTCTGGAAGGAAAATGGCGCCTTCTGTTCCGGGCTTCTCGAGATGGCTTTGCAGCTGAAATCTTTCACTCCAAATGTGATGCCCAAGGTCCCACAGTCACCATTGTAAAAAGTGGAAACTACATTTTTGGAGGTTTTACCGATGTGTCATGGACAAGAAGTAAGTTTGCAAGAATATGTTTCATAGCCACACATGCATTATTGCGCACTCGTTCTAACAACAATTTTATCGATTAAGAAATAACTTTTTTTCGTTTATAAATGTAATATCATCTTTCCAAGAAACGTTTTTAGTATATGGCTAGCTCCGTGAGTTAGCAAAATAAACCGAGTCCAAGATGGCGCTAACTTGCCAGCTCGGGATTACCCGCTGTGTCCCGCAAAAAAAAAAAAAGCAGTGTACTTTTTCCATATAATAGATCATTTTATGGCCAAGCTTGTTCGACCAGGATGGCTGGATATTGGCCTCGTTCCTTTTCGCGTGTTTATGGCATATATATGCCAAAAAAAGAGAACTTAGCCAATATCCAGCCTTATTATATGGCAAGCTCCACAAGCGGGCAAGATGAATCAAATCCTGCGCTGTGATTGGCTACCCGAGCGGGCAAGATAGAGCTATCTTACCCGCTCGGGACTACCCGCCGTGTCCCGCAAGAAAAATTTCCCCGAAAGCCATATAATAAATCCTTTATTGACCAAGCTTGTTCGGTCAAGATGGCTGGATATTGGCCTCGACTCCGTCTCGGTCCATAAACTCGCAAAAAAAGAACTTGGCCAATATCCAGCCATCTCGACCTCACACTTGGTCAATAACCCATATATCTTGAGCTCGCGCTTGGTCAATAACCATTATATTTCAGTTTAATTTTATATCGAGTGGGCCTACGCACCCGAGAAAATCCCTACAGTAGCCGGGAATAAAGCACTTGTAAAATATCAGCCCAGCCCAGTTTCTAGGAGAGGATGAAGAGTAGGAGAGTCAATCCCCATGTAGGTCTCATTCCTAGTTTCAGTAATCCCTCTAAAGTTATTTTTAGATCGCTCCCAAATAAGGGTCTAGAAATAGCCAATCGTATGACGTGGATTTTACTCACGTGGCTAGTCCACAGGGCTTTACACGTAGTTCCATCCTCCACGAAAACAACCGCGCAACACGCGCGAGAACATCGTCCGCGAGAGAACTGGATACCATATCTAAAAATAACTTGACAGGGATAACTTTAAGATTTAAGTCTATTGGTGAATGAACTCTCTCACTCTTCATTTTCTCTTGGTAACTGGGGACATGTCTCTAATTGATGTTGTTAAACGTTTCTGTTCATTGATATGCTGAAAACGATTTGATTTAAGTGACAATAAGAGGTTTGCATTGCCATTTACAGGCCGAATCATGTGGATAACTTGCACACAGGCGTTCCTATTTAGCATGGTCAACCACCAGCATGGCCTGAGACCAACTAAAATATCAATTAATAAGAGCAAGTTGAAAGGCTTTTTCTGCGATAGCACCCTGGGACCAACGTTTGGAGGAAATCGCGACCTACAAATAATATCGGGGAAAAAGAAAGGTTATAGTGAGCTTGGGTTTTTGTTTGACGTTCCCCCAGGCCAGCAAACGACGTATTTAGCAGGGGTAAACAAATTCACTGTGACCGATTACGAAGTGTTTGGATTATACGCGTAACGCAAGAGATTACTGGCGCTACCTTAACTCACAGGCTCCACGGCCCAGTTTTGATCGAAGACAAACCGCGGACGACTGGTACTGAGCGTTCCATCTGGGGAGACATTTAATTATGAAGTTGCTACAGGGTCCCATGAAAATGCACGAATCAGGCAGTTATTCAGAGAGAGGACTAAGGGCTAATTGTGCTAGAACTTCTCTTTGGAGATTAAACGACAGGGACAAATGTGATATGACTTTTCAAGTTACCGTAGAATTCCGAAAGTAATGCCTCCCCCCCCCCCCCCCGAAAATAACGGCTCCCCGAAAGTAACGTTAATTTTCTATTTTCCTATTGAGCCCCGAAAGAAACGGTCCCTCTGAAAGTAGCGGCCCTTTGAAGAAGTCACTAAAAGAGAAACTCTCTGGTCTCAAGCGAAATGCGGATGGAGCACTCTGACTGCAGGACTAAACAACTTGAAGAGTTATTTGTGATTCATTTCGAACTTAACTGAATTTTTGTTGAAATATTTATGAGCTGTATTTGTCTGGCGCAGAGTCAAATGATGCACTGCAGTACAATTACTTGCATCGCGATATAATGTTTCACCCAACAGTACCAACATTAAGGACCTTTTTTGTTTATACAGCCTGCTTTGTTTATGTGGGTAGTTAGGAACACACATAAATGTGTTATGCGTCCGCTTTGTCTAAACGACTGTTACTGTAGAAACGGTTTTTAGCCATCCGAAGGTAACGGCTACCCAAAAGTGGCGGTCCCTTTTGCCTGCTAAATCCAAAAGTAACTGGGGCCGTTACTTTTGGAATTCTACGATATTTATCGGTAGAAGTAAACGAGTTATCGCCATTCTTTAAACGCCTCTTAAAGGGTTTAACTAGGATTTTTTTTTTCTTTGCGGATTGTAATATTTTTTTTGTTTACAATTTCTTTAAAATTACTGTTTACTGAAAGTAGAATTACGAATTCTCTGTTATCAAATACCACGACTTATTGGAAAGAGGTTTCTTGGATAAGCCGTGACATTTTAAATGCCATTAATGATAGAACGCAAGATGATTACAAGATTCGAATAACGTGATGGCATTATCGGTAACTTGATGTCTACAATCGCAGACGAAACCTGTTGAGACAAAGTCATATCAAAGCCGTTCTCCTCAAACTGCGATGCGGACGCGCAGTGCGAGTGTCGTACGGATATACGTACGTCTGGACGGATGGACGTACACACGGACAATCACGTGACAAGCAATTTCTTTTTAGCTCAATGGATTACCAAATTTTTTAAGGCACGGGACTCCACTATGGCGCCTTTGGCGCGCAGGAGACCAAGAACGCAAGCGTGCAAACTTGAAGGGGGCCTAGGGAAAAGCACTGCACTAACTTGGCATTGGTAAGGCAAAGCACGCCTGGAACGATAAACAGTTCTGCAACTTCACCGTAAAAGCATATAAATGCTTAAAGGGCGTAGGGGAAGAAAAAACCACGCACAAAAGCCAGGCAACGAAACAAGGGACAACACCTGCGCAAATACAAGCTAGCAGACGACGTAATGAACGACTAAAAGCACCAAACCGTGACCACAAGAAAAAGTGTAGTTGTACCAGTAAGATTGCCGTATTTGGGTCTCCATAAACTTGACCTGCTGTACGCGGTTAGTCCGGTTGAAGGAGAAAGGAACTATGCAAGCCGCGCATGTAAAGTACAGTTAGCAAAGGCAGGATTCTTACGTGAACTGGGTTGAAATTAGATGCAGAGCTCTTATTTATACTCCATTAGTAAAAGACTGGTGCGAATAGCCGTTGCACTTGTTGTCGATGCCGTTGCCATTGCCGTTGTGGCTTGCCAAACTCCATAAAACTGAATGAACGGCAGAGGAATCAAAAGTTAAACGAGCACAAAGCAAAATCCAGCAGAACAAAAAAGACAGCTGAGAGAACCAAAAAAAATTCTGAGCTGGAAAACATATTTCGATGGTCAACGTCCTATAAAAATCGAAACTTATAAAAAAAAAATTTTCCCACATTCCCGCCATTTCATCTCAGTTAGTTTGGAGAAAGTTGCCTGGGTTGTCCACGCATAGCGCTAGTAAACTCTGTGGAAGAGCTGGGCACCATGTCTAAAAATAACTAAAGAGAGATTTCCTTGGATATAAGGCCTATATGGGGGATTCACTCTCTCACCTAAATCTTCTCTTGGTGATGGAGGCAAAATAAATTAAGGTTTGAATCATTATATTCAGCCTTTGTTTGTCCCCATGTTACATATACTGTTTTTTTTATTTTTTCCCCATCCTCGGTCCTCAATTTACCAGTTAATCATTTTGTTACTAAGTTAAGAAGACATGATTGATCATCGCAGCTATGCACACAACTTAAGCAGTTGTGAAATTAAAGCCTGAAAAAAATCAGGCCTCTAATAATATGTACAAGACAAAAAGTTAATAATAACAAACAGATGAGTCTGCGGGAGAGAAAAAAAAACTACCATGATAATAATAACAATACAAAATGTTAGTAAAGAAAAAGTTTTTCACTGCCAACGTTTTCATTCAAGGCTGGCTTTAAATCACGAATTAACAATGTTTCCTTAATTTTACAATGTAGATCTGACCTACCAGTTGCTAAGATATCAAAATTGTCCCATTTAATATTATGACCCGTGGAAGTAACGTGATCCGCAATGGCTGAGGTGTGACCGCTTTTAGCAAGGGCCTTACAATGTTCAGTTTTTCTATCGTGTAGTCGACGCTTTGTTTTTCCTATAGAAAAATCATCACAGTCCCAGCAGCTTGCCTTGTAAACCATCCTAGACATCTGAGAACGGCTGAACCTGTCCTTGTACTGGAAAAAAGACTTAATTCAGCGGGTGTTTCGGAAAATTATTTTAACTTTAAAACAACCATAAAACTTATAGATACAAGATTTAAGTTGCTGAGTAATTACTTTACTTTGGAACCCTAAAAATGGTAAAACAATGAAGATTTCTCTCTTGGGAACTGTAGTGATAGGGTCTTTAGGTTTGTTTTGATGTCTATTCACTACATCGTTCATGTTGTACGTGATGATACCACGGGGATAACCATTGCGTGACAATAGCTTCCTGAGATCATCCACGGCAGACTGTAATGATGAAGACGATGAACAGATGCGAAGACAACGATAAGTAAGGGTGCGGATGAGGTTTATCTTGTACTAGCGTCGACTACACGATAGAAAAACTAAACATTTTAAGGCCCTTGCTAAAAGCGGTCACACCTCAGCCATTGCGGATCACGTTACTTCCACGGGTCATAATATTAAATGGGACAATTTTGATATCTTAGCAACTGGTAGGTCAAATATACATTGTAAAATTAAGGGAACATTGTTAATTCGTGATTTAAAGCCAGCCTTGAATGAAAACGTTGGCAGTGAAAAACTTTTTCTTTACTAACATTTTGTATTGTTATTATTATTATGGTAATTTTTTTTTTTCTCTCCCGCAGACTCCTCTGTTTGTTATTTAACAATTATTCCATGAAACCGCGTTGGATATGAAGTGATAAATAACCAACGAGCGCGTAGCGCGAGTTGGTTATGATCACTTCATATCCAACAAGGTCGAATGGAATAATTGTTTTAGTATATTCTTAATCGGGTTTTTGCCGCCGATTTTTATTTCAACAATTTTACAGAGCGGAAAATTTTTAAACTTGGCGCACTGTTTTCCATATAAGGTAAAACTCCGACTAATGGCTCATAGTCGGAGTTTTTGAGCCAATCAGAGAGCTAGAAATGCAATAGTCGGAGCTGAGAATATACTAATAACTATTAGTCTTGTACCTATTATTAGATACCAGTCTTTTTCTTTTTCTTCGCGTTTAAATTTCGATTAAAATCAGGCCTGAACGGGAATCAAACCCATAACCTCTGCGATAACGGTGCAGTGCTCTACCAACTGAGCTATCAAGCCAACTGGGAGCTGGTCACATTGTGAGTTCGTTATATGCCCGTAGATGGTGAAGAATGGTTGGTGAATAGATTGTGAAGGGCCCAGTACATATTATAAGTTACACCTCCAAACAGATCAGACGTTATTTAATTCCCGCGTGCCTATTTTAAGCCTCAAGAATGTCCTTGCGTATTCTATAAACCGAAATATTAATCTAACAAAGATTTGACTTGGGATAAAGAGGTAAAGAGATGTCCCCGAAAAAAAAATATAACAGTTTTTATTGATTGGATCGTTAATAACCTTCTTATCGATGTTTTCAAAACGTGTTAAGAAATTTCCCGACATTTTAAAATTAGAGTTGATAGGTTTTCGAAATAAATATGTAATTATTTTAATAGAGGGTTGAAAATATTTTTAGATCATTAGTTGTCGCTCATTCATCTCTTTAGCACCGGTTGTCGTAAAGCCCGCGCCCCGGGCAAACGATCGCAACATTTCCACACAACCGATATCTCAACATTGTTGGCCCGGCAGCATTTGCAAGCTCTGGCCAAACGATCGCAGCATTTGAACGCAACATATCGGAACATTGTTGGGCGAAATATTTGTCGCGCGTTTGGCCACCCTGTTGCGACGTGTACTTGTTTATTTCTTCGGTGATGTGACCCATTCAAAACTTAAGGCTAGTTTTCCCCAGCGCATACGCATAAGCCGAAACACGCAGACGGAGTGAGATGTTGATAATTAGCGCCTTTTGTTGGAAATTTCCAAAACAAAAGACGCTAATTCTGAACACATTAATGCGTCTGCGTATGTCGGCTTATGCCGGCTTATGCTTATGCTATGAACTAGTGAAAAACAGCTTTTAGCACTGAGGAAGAGTAGTTTAAAAACTTGCAAAATTACAAGGATTTGTATGGAAAACCATTGGAGCGTGACTGGAGGACAAAGCGTCTTCTTCCCGTACAAATCCTCCTAATTTGTCACGTCCATAAAAACTTCCTCTAAAGTATACAAACCTGAAAATGTGTATGTAAGCTTATTTTGAAAATGGTCTTTCAATTTCTGATAAAACCATGCATTAGCAATGACTAAATCAGCACGTCACTTTACCAACCGTTGCAAAAGGCCAGGCTCGTTGGCACTTTTTTTTTTTTTCTTGTAGCGTAGAGGTGTTTTTTGGACGCAATGTTTTTAAGTGTTGTATATATTTGGTATGAAATTGAAAAAGGTCTGTTTTTGCAGCAAACTGTCCGGTGGTTATTTTCTTAAGTTTTTTTCTCATTTTTAGAAAGTAGTAATTAAAAATGAAAATGAAATAGTTTTTGGTCTGTCGCACTGTGTCTTTCATTCTTACGAAGCATTGACTAAGTGTTTAATTTTAATCCTCTTCGATCGTTTTTGAAGAGGATCGTCGGCTATAAAAGGAGGGTTTCAGCTGACCGATTATCAGTTCATAACGTTTTCAACAAGTTACAAGCAAGATAGAAGAAGAGACAAATATCAAGAGAAGAAGTTCAAGACTGAATGATGCCTCTCGTTAATCGATTTCCGACCTTTGATCCTTTCAGGTAAATTTTAAAATCAGTTTTTGTGGGTCTGGGCTTATCTTTAAATGTCCAATTTCTGCATCTTAATTGGAACAGATGAGGAAGATTTTGATTTTGCTGCTATTTATGCTGGAGAATTGCATAGTTTGTATCTGAAACTGAAGACAACAGAATTCAAGCAATTCAAGAACTGTAGAACTATTCTTGAGAATACAAATTCACAAACGTCAAATAATTATCAGTTTAAGATTAAAGATTACAATATTTTACTCTGTTTGGCATTCAGCTGCTTCCTTTTGCTACTGCAGTCACTACAATCAAGTTCCCAGGGGCTCTGACGTTTTTTTCAATTTATGGAATCTGGCTACCGCATACGAACAGCAAATAACAAACCCCCGACAAGCCATGGAAAAGCCTTACCAGGGAACAATAAAGATCGCTTGTGTGCTGCTTGGGCTTTACCACCCTGAAGAAATCTCGCTTGAAGTAGATAGCGAAAAGGTACTCGTACTTGGCCAGCATGAGGTCCATCGAGAAGATGGAAGCGAGAAATACGAGTTCAAGAGAGTCTTCAAACTTCCTCAAGGTGTCGATGCTACTACTGTGACGTCACGCATTACACAAGATGGCCGCGTTCTCGTAATCGAGGGTACAAAACACAGGGAAGGGAAAGCAAACGACGGCAAATTCCAGCGCAAGTTAGATTTTAGAGGTTTCAAACCAGAACAGATCAAGTTGCAACTCCGAGGAAATAAGTTGATTATCACTGGCTTGCAGGTGTGTGAACGTCATCAGTCACGTAGGTCAGCCAATCGTTGCATTCTGCTACCCGATGACGTAGATCCCAGTTCGGTGACGTCATTCCTGTCAAAAGAAGGCCTGCTGACGATAGAAGCGTCACGCGTTTTGCCGCGTAAGTGTAACTTTGACGTCACCGGGGAAACAGATGACGTAGACTAGGAACCAGAATAGAAGGCGAGCGCCAATGCGGGAGAGAGAGCCGACGAACCACCTAATTAAAAAATATGCTACTGAAGCGAATATTTAGTTTTTATGCTTTTGTCCAATTGAATTTTTCTCAGTTGTGTCGTATGTGTTTGATCTTTTTTTATCTATTTTTTTTTTTTTTTTTAATGAAAGAAGACATTTACTTAAGTCCAATATAAAAGATGTGTTCTCTGATCCATATCGATACAACTTTACGTAATAGCTCTAGACCCTTTTCATAAATGGCTGCCAATTATAAATTCGTTTGTAAGTGTTGAAATTAGTCCGACTAACCTCGTTTAAAAGTTGAAAATTCAAAAGACGTTTCACTCTCAAACGGGGTTAGGGAGGTTAATGTAAATTCATGCAAAAAAAATTAAAATTGGCACCCATTCATGAAAGGTTCTATAGAAATTTATGATTATTACGATTCTCATTGAAACTGAAAAGAAAGAAGTTCGTATTCCAAATTTTTTATTGTATACCGATATTTTTAAATAGAGAAATTATGGCTAGTGCATGGTTGAGGTTATTTTGCATTGATTTTTGTACAGTTTCACTTCTTTAGTTGTTTTATTGCCTACTTCAGTATTCATTGTGTAATAATGTCAAAAACATTGTGAATCTATCAAATAAATGTTTAGTATTGTAATTTCTATCTTCCTTTCTGTTCTATTTCGGAACGTTTTTCACGCAAACAAGCATTTATTTGTGACTTATCACAATGCCATTCAAACGGGACAATATCTGTTCAAAGAAGAGTTTGCTCCAACACAAATAAATACTGGATTGTTTTAAACGACAGAATTCATGATAAAACTGAGAAATATCATATAAATGCGAATACAATTCAGTTAAGGATTTACACTACGAAAGTGATATTTGAAAATTCTCTCAAAATCCCACGAACCTTTAGGTGAGGGCAATTTGAAAGAATTTTCAAATACTAGTCCTCAATCGGACCGTTTGCGATATTTCATTTCAGCTTGGCAGTGAGGCTTAGAGGACGCAAAGGAAATTGAATGACCGTGTTTATTCATCTCTTTCGTTTGTGTCCTCTAGGCCTCACCGTTCAAGCTGAATTTTAATATATCGAAAGTAGCCTATTGCCAAAGCTTTTGTGCGGTTACTCATACATCACTGACATAATTAGGAATGCTAGTGCACTGAATTGAATGCAAATGAAGGCCGCTTTTACACTACACTACTTACACTACGCCGGATGAAATTAAAAACGGCTTTTCACTCTGAAAACGCATTAAATGTTTTCCTTCCACACCACGCAGGAGAAATTTAAATACGCAAAAGTCACCGGGTCATTCTGGGTTTGTGCTTGAGGAAATAAAACTCGGGCGGTGAAATCACATGATTATCGTAACGTCATATGCATCGTTTTCGAAAACCGTCGTTCTCACACTAAACCGCAAAGCCGGCGTATACAAATTCCTCCGGTTTGAAGATTGATTTCGAATAGCTCACGGTTTTCATGACAGATTAGTTTGGACGGTAGGCCTAACCGTAGAAATTAAGCTTTGTTTTCAAATTTCTCCGGTGTAATGTTGACGTGGCCTAAAAACTAATAGTATAAATAATATAATAATATAAATCATATAAATTTGTCATGCATTAACAGTGAATCAGTAAATGAGGTGAGCTCAAATCTAGGAAAATGGCTGTCGTAGTTAGCATCTTTCAACAATCAAACATCTTAGTATGTTGGAATAACTGAAAGATTTTTTTCTTACACACTGGTACAGTAAATCTGTACGACTTCCTTTAAAGCCATCAGAGATTATTATTTGACTTACATAACAATACCACTTTAGTAAAATAAAAGTGAGAACAAAGTTAAAAAAAGGTTTACTAGACGATATTCTAAAAATAAAAAGGTGACATTCTTCAGGGTAAATTACTTCAAATAACGTTAAAATGGGAAAGAGTGAGTCTTGCATGCTTTTGATTTCTACGTACTTTATTACTGCTACTTGAAAATCCCTTCTAATTCACTAATGTATATCACTAAAATCCAACTTCATGGAAACCCAAAGGCTTATTTTGTCGAGAAGCTAAATTTGATCATTAACTAAACATTACTTGACTGTTTTTTCTTTTATTTTGGCTCATGCTTTTTTGTCGTGTGTTTGATCTTGTGATCATCCAGGGTTTTTCCCAAAGACAAGGTCAGCTCACAAATATTTTTTCTGGTCATAGATTTTTTTTGTTTTGCTTTGTCTAGGTAGTCTTGTCGGGGTTGATACCTAGCTTCACAGAAAGTCGATTCAATTTCGTTTACGAATTATTCCAGTTTCATCATTTTCACCGGTAAATCATATTTATTTATTTTAATCTCCTTTACACGAGCTGGCCTTCACTTGAATTATCCAACCGTTTCATCGGTGTACTGAACCATTTTCATTTCATGTCGATCGGTCGCCGATGTTTTCCTTTCATTTTGACGCATATATATAGAAAATGGTTTTCTTGCGGCGAAAAGGGTAGTTTGTAGCACAATCCTTTCTTTCATTTCATTTCTTTCTTTCCTTTTTTTAGCTCGAAAACTTACTCATGTTTCCGTAAAATGTTTAACTAAAAAAAAAATTGTCTATTCACAGTCTCAGGATAAATACTTAGTCATGACTCCAGAAAATGTGAACTGAACTAAAATATTTTATTGTCTAGTCACATTGTCTCAAGATAAACCCTTGCTCGTCACTCGTCAAAAATGAATTTATTTTCGCCACTGCCTAGATCTGTTCAGTCCATCAATGGCTCTAAAAAAACTTGCTCAGGCTAAATATGCAATGACAGCGTTCGATTCAAAATGGAAATACGAAAAATTAGTAGTCGTCGTTCGCGTTCCTCAAACTAAGCAAAACTTTGTTGTTTCACGTTGTTGTTTTGCAGCCGGGACGGCAAAGAAATGTACAGAGATTTATAATGCACACAGCTATTGTTTTGCTCATTAAACCTTTTGTTCGGTCAAGTTTTCGTTGCCGTCGTCGTCGTGGTTTCCTCAAGTTCCCTATTATTGAGCCAACGGGCCGGGAAGTAGGGAAATGGGGAAATGTTGATCGAGTTCAAATTTTGAGAGTCCAAACACTTAAAATTGTAAAAATGACACAAATTTTAATTTTCCCCAATATGGACCAAACGGACAAACTAAATTTACAGCTGATCCATGTGTTGAAACGTGCCTGTTTCAAAACATAACTCACCCATCGTGATTCGGCTTTTGATTGTTTGGCCAGTTTTTTTTTTTTTTTTTTTTTCCGTTTCTTTTCTTTTCTTTTTTTTTTTTCCTATACCCGTGTGTTTCGTTATTCCCCGGTGGACTTGGTTTGTCTCGTTGCAAAGCACGTGAGCAAAAAAGACAGCAAAAAAAGGGGTGCGATCGCCTTATAACGTAAGAAAGCGGTCAAGCTCGTTATATGTTTTATAAGTATAAAAGTTTACATTTGTGGAGAAATGGGATTTAAGTAAGGTTGATTCATAGGCCTCAAGAGTACACGCGCAATATAGAGGTATAAAAGGTCTACGGATCGCATGTGATTGGGATCACTTTTAGAAACTTTCTTTTTATAGAATGTCTGAATTTGTTCAAAAATATACCTCTGTAATTAAAGTCGTCTTGTTACATCACTTTGGGAGACCAGTGCAGTTTTAATCGTTGCATTTCTCTTTTTTTATTCGAACCTATGAAAAAAGGAGTTCAGTAACTATCTAATTTACAGGAAGGTAAACGCGCACAGAAAACGTCTGTCGATGGGGTGACTGTGCGAACGGTGCGTATTGGAGAATAGCTGACGTGATCGAATGTAAAGTTTAGTTATATAAGCACGCTTTTTTCAGCACGCGGATACTTATTTAAGTAGACCCAACAATGGTTATATAACTCAACAGAACACGAGGAAAAAGTTTACTATTTTCAAGCTCGTGACCTGGACCACGTACGTGACTCGATAAAGCGCGCGCGTGGCATTGGGGCGTGACTGCTTTATGAAGCCTGCGTGGAATTTCCTGAAAATGTGAAAAAAAAAAAAACCTCTCAGAAAGCACGCTGTTTAAGCAAATCAGAGTAGTTGTCAGATATTTATTATAAATCCTGACACTACAAAATACCTTCACGCAACTTTGAACCATGATCTGCTTGATAAAATGAATTTGCCATCAGGGGATAAAGTGATATTCTTGTGTTTTGCGAAGCAAAGATCAATTTAATTGTCTAATACTAAGCCTCTCATACTGAATAGCTATACTTTCAAATAACCGATTTACGAAGCCTTCTCGTACCTTGAGATTAATACACAAATATTATTACACCGGTGACATACTCATTGACCCAAGATAAAAGAATTGTTATACAATAATGAGGAGTGTGCTTTGGAAAGTAGCCTTTGAAATATAAAGGTAATAAGGGCTGCTAGCAGGAGCTTTAACACAACGAGTAACGAAATTAACTGGCAGAGATGCCAACCGAAAAAAGTCGAAATCTGGCAGATAGCCCTTCTTGGCCCTAAATTTTTTTTTTTTTTTTAAGTGGAGCACCGCTAATTCAACCACAAAAATGTCAAACATCCAAACATTGTTCCCAAGAAACGTCAAAAATCGACCAACTATATGCTGAAAAATTATTTTATACGTATTAACTCCTTGGTAAATGTGTGAGATTTGGTCACCCGTACGAAACGGCCGGTAGATACGTATATATACTGTCTGTATCCCAAAAGAATCCGGGAGAGTTGGCACAGATGCTAACAGCTTAGAAAAAATGCACCCGTGCAAGTTGACCTTGAATACAGATCACAAGATCGTCACCAGATACACTAAAATTAACCACTTAGTAATGAGGGAATTGAGTTTCACAACATAAGGAAATTGTTAGGTCACCTTAAAACAGTTCGCCAAGGAAGTTACCAGCAGACTACTACAAGACGATCAAACTATCAAGAGATGTTCGATACAATGGCTCTCTGGGCAATCGCTTTTAAAAGACTTTCAACGCACAATCCATTCCGGTAAATGTTAACGTTATTTATTATTATTATTATTTTATTTAAATTTGTGGTTTGAGTTCTTTCAGTATGTTCTTTAGGTAACTTTTCTATTGAAATGACTGAGGAATATCTCAGCACAGAATTTGTTTTAAGGCTATTTATGCGAAATGGGTAATTTGTGATTACAACTGAACTCTTGACAACTCAAGAGCACGAGATCAGAGGCCAAGAGAGTTCGGGTATGAAAAGTCCCGCAAAATTTTCGTCGAATATCACAGGTCTCGGGGTTACGCGTTTTTTAGCGATTATGTACGTCTCGCAGTCTCGATTTTTTCATAGAGTCGGCAGCTCGATGGGGTTTGACCGTCTTAGAGTCTTCATGTCTCCCACTCACACTTAAAACACTTTGAAGTCTAGGTCGCGCAATTTGACAAGTCAAAATGTTTGGGTCTCGCAAAGAGTAACGCTACCCTCGCCTTCTGGAAAAGTCTCACACATGCCATTTAACATCCCATCCCAACACTATTCGACAGGTGAAATCTACAAATGAAAAGAAAAGTGCGCGAGGCTTGACTCTGAAACTGCGTTATTTATCTGCAAATTTCAGAAAAAATTTTCTGTTCTCACATTTTCTCACGAGTTAACGTGGTGCAAAATCAATCAGAACACTTCTTTCAGTGATAAATTTTAGTTGGCATCCAATTTTTTTAAACATGATTTTTCCTTCTGCTCCCAGAGGTTATGACTTTCGTCTCCATCAGTGGAGCGAGGTTCATGTCCCTCAGGAATCTGGAGGTTCTGCAGGACAAGAAACTAAGGTTCAGGAATCAATAAAGATCGCCTCTGTGCTGCTGAGGCACTATAAACCAGAAGAAATCTCGCTTGAGGTTGACAACGAAAAGGTCATCGTACATGGCCAGCATCGACTTGGAAAGAAAGATGGATCCGAGAAAAGCGAACTCAAGAGAGTCTTCAAACTCCCTCACGATGTCGATCCAACAACTGTGACGTCAAGCATTGCCCAAAATGGGGGCGCGCTCATAATCGAGGGCATGAAACGAGTGGAAAAAAAAGCAAACAACAACAAATTTGAGGCCAAGTTGGATTTCAGAGGTTGTAGACCAGAAGAGATCAAGATCCAACTGCGAAGAAATGAGTTGACCGTCAGTGGGAAACACATCTCCGGACATCAACTGTCACGTGATTACAGCCGTCGCATTCTGCTGCCTGATGACGTAGATCTCGGCTCAGTGACGTCACACTTGACAAAAGACGGTCTCCTGACGATAAAAGCGACACGTGATCTACAGAGAACCTTCGACATCACCGTGGAAACTGGAGAACCGGGCGAGAAAACCAACCAAACGACAAACGCGGATGCAACTGCAAACTACGTGGTTTGATACTGACAAAAGAGCGAATTAGTCATTTGATTTTTATTTAATATATTAATTTAATTCAATTTCAGGTCAGGTTTAACCGTGTTATTTTAAGAGATTAATTATGGGCGATGGAAAATTCTGTTTTTATGTCGCACCGTACAATGATGTGAGATATTTGGTGATTACCTCGATGGATTCTTTTTGGAAAGATAAATCGAGAATCAATTTGTTTGATTACACTGTTTCTTAGTATCCACCAAGAAAAGCTGACGTCACCATGGCTACAGGTGAGCTTGGCGAGAATTCAAAACAAACGACGAACGCTTAATAAGCGGCAAAAACTTACCAAACTAAGTCGATGGAGACTTAGAGCGAATAAGTTATTTACCTTTAAATTTGAGAAATTTATTTTAACTTAAAGTTAATGTGCTTGTGTCAATGATTTGTTGTATTCAGATTGTAAATTATGTCCGAAGTATATATGAGTTCGTCTATTTTATGCCTAGCACTATAATGTTCAGAAATGAGGATGACTATAAAACTTCCGTCAAAGTTTGCTGGTTTAATTTTCGGAAGATTGCTGGAATTAAGTGTACCTTATACTTTTCTAAAGACATAACTTTTCGTGTAATTTTGATAACGTTGTAAATAATTTAGATCAGCTTATTCTTTGCTGTTTGCATGTTTATTAAATACTTCACAAAATTGGCAGCTTCTGACTTTTCAATGGGTGAAAGGTAGAAGTAAAGTCTGCATAAGAGCCAAGTGGCCCATCAGGCCAGCGCTAATGTCCGGTTTCTGTAGCATGAAGCGACTAGGAGAATTTCTACTCCCCCCTGGATGGGATACTGGTTCATCATAGGGTTACCACAACATGCAAACTTCAATTTTGAAAACCCAAATTGGATGTCAGTCGGTGTGCCATGTCAGACCAAAATGTTGTTGAAAAAACGGAATTCGAAAGAAAATACGAAAAACAAGAACTTTACAGAAGCTGCACGATCGAACATGATTTAGAGCCGGAAGTGAGAGAGGTGTTTGGCGAGGTTAACCTCGCTTAAAGGTTCGTGCAATTTTATCATGAACTTCCAAAGCATCCCTCTCGGTTATCAATTACGAAATGCTTCCGGCGAGTCCACTCGGCTTCATACGATTTCCAACACTCACTGTAACCATGATGATAAGCTCGTGTTCATCTCGTGATCGAGATCAATGGCTGTTCACCAGCCAAGGTCAGCAAACGGCATATATCTTTCCCTGGTACTATGGTCCCATCCCTTAACTCTGCCTTCACCGGCCGGCCGCCCTCAGTAATAGGACCTGAACCCAGGCGGGAGAAGAGAGCTCCAGGATAACTTGTTGCGCATGCTCAGAACGCCGCCATTTCCCCCCAAAATCAGGGGGAAAACATACCTTATATCCTCGAATTAGTGCCTCCCCTCAAACAAGGGCTCCCTAGCTTTAAATAAGCGCCCCTCCTACCGGCCAAAATTTGAAATATGCGCATCGCCTCGAAAAAGCGCACCCTCCGCTCCCCTTAGTTTATAGAAGAGTGCTGAGACAACAAAGATTGCATAGTTTTGGTCGTGTTCAATCACAAGCAAGTGATTATCGACTCATTCAAGCACTGCACATTGACTGTCGCAACGGATGGTAGTGAAGGTCTGCTGATTCATCGCCTAAAGCCCAACCAACCTTAAGCAGGTTAACCTACACCGGCTAAAGGGGTTATATTACGTAGTTCTTCAAGAGAGACAGGATCCTTCGGAGACTTCTGAGGGACTGACACATACATATATTCAAAAAAAAAACAAAAAAACAAAAAAAAAAACGAACACATCTGACAAAGATTTGAGAAGAAATTAAATAAGCGCCCCCCCCCCCCCTCGATTGAGCGCTTCCTCCCTGCCTCCCCCCTCCCAACCCGATAAGCGCCTCCCTGGAATAAGAGCCCCGTGTCGTTTTCTAAATTTGAAATAAGCGCCCCGGGCGTTAATTCGAGGATTTACGGTATATGGCAGAACTTTTGGAAGCCTAACCTTACCTTTATCTGCTAAGTAATGACTAAGACTAGGGAGCTTAAGCAACGAGGACGACGGCGCCGAGGACGACGACTAGTGAAAACTGAATTGATATTTTACAAACGAAATTCGCGATTGTCTAGATCTGTTGGGTACGCCAATGGCTCTAAAAACGTGCTTAAGCTAAATATGCAACGACGGTGTTCAATTCCAACTGGAAATACGAAAAATTAGCCGTCGTCGTCCACGTTCCGTAGTCGAGGCAGAACTTGGTCATTTCACGTTGTTGTTTTGCAGAGGACGGTAAAGAAATGTACAACGATTTGTAACGCACGTACACAGCTATTGTTTTGCTTATTAAACCTTTTGTTTTGTGACGTTCACGTTGCCGTCGTCGCCATGGTATATATCCTAAACCGCTACCTGCAGATTGTGAAATTCTTGATGAAAAACTAGTCGCTAAAGGTCAAAGCACTCGCGCGCGCTCAAATGACAAATATTTCCGAACGAACTACGTCATTTATAGTAAGCAGTTGACAGTAAATTTCGTTCTTTTGTTTAGTCATGAGCAATGATTAGGGTTAACTTTTTAATATTAAGAGCGTCTCGATTTTGTTAGCCATGAAGTTATTTGAATCAGTTAAACACTCGTTTATACGCTATGCTTTCGAGTGATATATAATGGCAAATTCCACCTACCTCAGATTTTTTTTTTTTTTTTTTTTTTGGCAAAACACACGAGCCCTAATTAGGCGAGTGTGTATATCAAGAATATACAAGTGGCAAGTGGGATCTATTTCATGGTATACTATGAGAAAATGTTGCATAATTATTTTATAACATGTCATAGAAAATACAGTATTCTGATTGGCTTCATTTTCTATGGCATGGTAAAAAGGTACAAATTTTTGTCTAACGCGATCGACTCGTAATAACAATTTGACCGAGTGAGGTATACGTAGGACTTCAGCGAGTAATCGGGTCGGAGTAATTTCAAACCGGAGCATACGATTGCTCTCTAAATTTTACGACACGAAGACCTTTTACTAATTTATCGTATCCATAACAAATTTTGAGATTAAGCAGTCTTTAAGCACTTATTTTGAGCGTAAAAGTAGGTAGCATTTTTAATTTCCATAAGTTTCACAAGCAGGAGCAAACATTAAGAAAGCCATTTTAAGCACACGTAATTGAGATTCGAATGGCAAGTGTTTAATTACAGGTACACAATTACATGACGTTGTAATTAGATATCTGCAATTAGACACCTACCTCATTCGCACGGCTCATTCACACGTCGATTACGTGATTAATAGGCGCGCGGAGAACCAATCAGAACGGAGAATGTTGTTAGACGTGCGATTTACAATGTAATCTAGACAGTGCAGTTGACAGACGACAACGCATGTTTAAACCCAAGGGTGTCTGTGTAAACAGAATTGTTTACACTGTGTAACGATTAAGAAAGTCCTTAATGAAATGCGGTTGTAATTCAAATTCAGCGAATGTCAATCTAGGAATAATTCAGTTTGAGAAGGCGAAAGGCAATTCAAAATAGCTATTGCTAGCTCGTTTCTTCAGTTTAAGCTCAGATCTGATTAGGGACTGAATATCGAAAACCTTGTTGTTTACCGTGCATCGAGGATATTAAAAAAACATGTATATTCACAGCCTCCTTCAAAGCTGTCTAAGCCAATTAAACCTGGCAAAACATTACCATAACAAAATGTACAGAACGACTAAATTTAATTAGGTGACGCAAGACAGAGTTTTAAATAATGCAAAGTGCGCGACTACGATTACATCTGTTCAGTTGCCGGTTGAGGTGTACTTGAAACTTAGCGATTCGAAGTGAATTATCTCAGACCTGGCGTCGGTTTTCGAGTGATACTTTAAAATTTCGCTGCCATGGGAAAAACGGAGTCTTGGTTTTGGTATTTTGCGTGGTTTATTACCGCCGTAACAGTTGCTGGAAATGCCCTGGTAATCTTCTTGATAACAACGAAACATCACCTCCAAAAGAAACCCAACTGGTTTATTTTGTCGCTTGCAATCGCCGATCTTTTTGTTGGGTTCACGTTCATACCTCCTTTTTACGCTTGCTGGAAATGGTTTCCTTGTAGCAAAGACGTTTGGTTTGTGCGTCAAACAATCAAGTGGACCTTTCTTTACGCGTCTGTAAGCAACCTTTTTATTTTGACTTTGGATCGTTACATCGCCCTGACCTCACCACTGAGACATAAATGGCTTGTGACACCAACGCGTATTGCCCTTTCGGTCATTACCGCTTGGATTGTACCGGTAATAAGTCGAGTGTGCATCTTTGCTCCGGTGCATTTCAGCAGCGAAGCAACGGCCTCCAAATATCTTGTCCCGGTTTTTCTGGTGATGTTTGAGTTGGTTCCATGCATTCTACTTTCTTGCTTCACATTTCACATGGTGTATATTGTTCGAAAAAGACGACGGTCATCTAGAACTATTGACGATTCGTCTACAGAACTAAGATCACTAAATTTACGAGTCCATATCCGAGACGATGGACGCGCAAACTACAACATCAGAATTGTAGTGTCTGTTGTGGGATTGTTCATTCTGTGTTATTCACTAGACATATACATCTGTTTTTGTGATATTTTCAGTTTGTCTTCAATATCCCGGCAGTTATGGCATGTTCGGCATCTTTTATTGGTCACAAATTCTGCCCTGAACCCAATAGCTTATGCTTTATTTAAGAGAGACATTAGACAAGCGATTTTAGCACTTGGACGCGTCCACTCAAACACTAGAGTTACCCCTTCTACTGAAAACAGAGAGCTACATTTTATTTAATTAAGGTTTTGACAGTTTTCTGTTCTGCGTTGGATAGTAGGGTTCTTCAAAAATTGCTACACTTTTTTTTTCTTGTTTCTATGAAAATATTCTTTTTCCTGCCGAGGCTGAATATTCTTATTTCTCTGCTGATTTTAGGCTGAAAATAATCTTGTGAATATTCCTCGATTATGGCGTATGACATTCCTGTCTTCGAATGCTTGGTAGCTGAATGCTGTTTAAGTAATTTTGGAGCCAGCCTGCAGGCATCGAAGTCTGATATGATGTACAGAACTTCTTGCAGAAATGTTATTACATGTAGAATCGAACATACGGCTAATGCTGTTTTTGTTGGTTTTTGGCTAGTTTTGCCGTTTAGAGAAAGGAAGAATTTTAAACAGTTTCGTAAAAAAAGATATTATTGTACTTGTATTTACAAATTTTCAACACACAAAATTATATTCTTTTCAAAGTCTCAGCCTCGGGTTTATTCTTAAAATATTTCCAAAATTTCGTAAATTTCAGCCTCGATATTCTCATATAACATATTCTTATAAAAAAGAATAGTGTTATTAAAGGAAACGTCCCCCTAAGCTATAATTGCTTGTCTAGAACACACTCTCAGTAGACAGATGACAGAAATCATCGCAAAGTATTGAAGACTAATACCAACGAATCAAAGCTAAACGAATGGAATAAAAAAAGATATTTACACGAGTCGAATTCCGGTGAAATTTTGACGTCAAACTTCTGGAAACGAGAAGAATCACCGCCAAGTAAAAGGAAGCTTTCCGGGGCGGGCAACGTTTTCCAATGGATTGAGACGTTCATTTGCGCTAGAATTTGAAGCTCGAAGAACGAGGCTTGTGCTACTGGTGACGTAATCGACCGTGGTAGGATTTGGGCTATTTACCACCCCGGTAAACAACAACAACAACAACAAATACCTTACATTGGAAGTGGGGTTGGATGGCGGAAAAGTTAATGTAATGTTGTAATTTTTTGTTATTACTTGGAACCGTAGGCTTGATTTCAATGATTATTATATGTGACGAAGGAGGGGGAGGTTTTCTCAAGCAGTGGACAACATCGATCAGTGCAAATAAAATTTGGAATGATAGGTCATCAATCATAACAAATAATTCATTTTATTTTCCTGTCAACAGTATTAACTGTACATTGCTAATCCCCCTCTCACAAAGCTATCAGAAGCTGAAGCATCTGATCACAACGGACGACAGTTCGGAGAAGGGAGGCCAATGGAAAATGCGAAATCGCGCACTACAATTTAAATTACTTTGGTAATCATTTCTGCAAATCAAAAATTCCTATCTTTCAACAAAACATCGGAAAAGTTTAGGGCATAAATTTTAACACGAATAGAAAGATCACACAAAAAGCCGTGAGAAACTACGCCTTAATCCAAGCCGAACGCGAACAAGTAAATGCAGTCTCGTCGACACTAACGCTAACCCTAATCCTGACCCTAACCCTTCTCGTTAGATCAGTAAACATAACTGAAAATTTCCTCCTAATCTCCAGAAAATACTATTCTTCGCATTATATTACTATTATTAGTGTTAAAAAGGCTACAGTCCGGTTAGTTAAATCGCAAAGGTCTATTTTTTTTAAAAAACATTCAATTTTCTTGTCATCTTGATATCACCTCCCTATATAGTACTTTTTTTTTAATTTTCGCAATCGAACGAATCGTAGTCTAACAAGTTACTTGTGTCGCCATTTGCCCTAACCTAGTGACTGACCACTTAAAAAAATCTCAATTTGATTGGATGTTCACAATGGCGCTTTTTCCTTCGTAAGAGACGAACATTGCGTCCATGACGCATCAAGAAAACCGCGAGAAAAAAATGGCCGCGTTCGCGCGGCCACTTTTTTCTCGCGGCTTTCTTTCGTGTCGCACACGAACTAAGCGAAAGAGGGACTAATCGTAGTCTACTGAGACGTAAAATGCGACTGTTTTGTGTCTTCCAGACGTATCAAATTTTTAAGTTTGTCTGACGTGTGATTTGTCTTATTTCCAGTGTTTATCTCATCGCATAATATATCTAAAACCAAATATTAGTATGAGACGTATTTGTCTCCTAGTCGATTTTAGTACTGTGTTGTAAATTGTAAGCTTTTTTAATGGAAGTATTCTGTAATTGTAATGTAATATATGCAGTTTAATTAAAAAAAGAAGTATTCGTCTGCCTAGGTAAACAAGGCCAGTTAATAGGTCAGCCCAGGGTTATGCTAAGACCGCCTGCAAGCGTTTCTTTTCATTCGACGCTCCGCTCACTCACTTTCAGCCGACTGAAATCAAGAGATCGCCATTAAATTATCATGACCCACTGATCGACTATCAGGGTTCCCAGGACCCCGTCCCTCCCAGCCCCAAGTGAAGGAAAGGGCCCAACCAGGTAAACACGAAACATGATTGACTGAACGGAAGCTGTCTATCGATCTATAAACGGAACCGGGAGTGTTTTCGCGAAATTTCTCACGTAAAATAATTTTCTCTTCGATAGATCGGTCAGTTGGTTATGATAAAAGAATTCGCCGGTTCGGTCTCGGTTTCTATCGACTCACTCGTACCTTCGCCCCAAGCCAATCACCAGGTACTAGAGACATCGAGCTTGCAGTCAAATTACTTGATAATGATTAATTTCCTCAAATCTAGGAGACTAGACGGGACAAATAGTACTTGATTTCTTAGACAAATTTCGCTGAGAATGAAATTCTTACATGTATAAATAACTATACATTCTCCAGGCTATGCCTAATCACACGGTAAGTAAGGGTTTATAGTTGTTTGCTGTTTCGCGCTAAGAGCGGGTAAAGTAAACCTGCACCTTAGTTTGATTACTTCTTTAAAATCTTCCCCACCAGTTCAAACTGAATTGTCTTTCGCTCTAATTCTATCATTCATCCGCCATCATCGAGTGTAATAAACACGATAATATAATGTCTTTGATCTAAAGAGTGAATATGAGTTGTCAAACTTGAGTAGATACACACCACGGCCAGGATACATGTGGCTACCAACAATCACTTCCTCGTTACAAGGCCTCCGAACCACTGGGAGAACCTCGTCTATTCTTGGCTTGGGGGGACTGGACTCGTTTTCAGTCGCTTTATCGTCTTCTGCGAACTCGTCGTCGTCCGATTCGTTGACGGCGACCGTGATATTCTTGGTTTGCGGTTGCGACCATTCAAAGGAGACTCCAAAGCCAAGGTCGTAGTACTCAGTGGCAAACTCCCAGAACAAACACGTTCCTAGTTGGGGAGGGAGGGTCAAAGAGAAATAGATAAGCAGAATTCAAGGACTTACCTTCACGTGCAAGCTGACTTAAATAAAAATAAATAAATCAAGTGCATTTAGCACTGCTGTGCTAATCGGGGACACTGTAAATAATTAAGCAAATGTTGCAAATAGAACATCAATTACTAAGAATCCCAACTGGTGAGAGGCTGACCAGCTGGTTATTTGCACAACGCAGTGGAGGAGTTGAACTCGCGACTACCGAGAACAAATCCAGATAGGGGCCGGGAGGAGGATTTGGAACAGGGACCTCCAGGCCCTAAACCACTTGAACACGTCGCCTCCCCTTGAGTTTATAGTACATTAACTTTGTAACAATAAATTGTAGCTGCCATGGACGTTAGTAGAAATGGTAGCCATTTTGGACGGCTATATGATGTTTTTAATAGGATTCAACTTCAAATAATGGCGTAGGAACGGGTGATTAGAAGAATTATGGGGGAAAACAAAACAAAACAAAACAAAACAAAAAAACACTCGCGAAAGAAAAAATCGCGGCAACAAATTTCATGTGCAGCAAGAATAGATGGGTAGATAAGACATCACTGAATAGGCATACCCAAGGGAGAATAACTCGAGGTGACTGAGAAAAAGGTTCAACTGTATTTTGTCTACCCTGAACTTGACTCAACGTTATTGTTTGTTTGAATGCAGGAAAGGGTATCAATTATAAATTCCTCGTATAATTGGTGTAGGGTCATACATTGTCGGTTCAATTCCTGTGAAACTCGAAAACGTCTTTGCCAAGTACATGTGGCTTGTCTTTATCTGATTAAATTTTTTCTTATCTTTAATCCTAAGTTATAGAACTGCACACGTGCCATCACTTCTTTCTACATAATACATGAACTACGTCACGGTTTGCGCATCTTAAAAAGTTTAGCCTAAATTTTTCAAGTTCGTCGTTTGTAATCCGTGTTAATCTTCTCCATCCTTAACCATCCTTGCTTCTTTATGGTTTATTACTATCCCTTTGGTGTTTTTCTATCTTAGTAAACTACTATTTTCAGGCTTCCTTCAATTTGAAGGCGAGTTTGTCCGTGGCCGAAACAACTCAAAATGCTGAGCTCCTTTAAGGACACCGCACACTAGCCGATTATTTTGTCGGCCGACAAAAGAAAATCTTCCCTTGTCGGCTAGTGTGCGGTGAATTCAGACAAGTCTCCGGCAAGATCGAGGCTTGTCGGGCGATATCTGACAGTGCTAGATCTCAAAACGTCTTGTTGGGCCTTGTCCGCTAGTGTGCGGTGGACCAAGACAATTTGTCGGGGCACGCGCGCCTCAACCAATTAGGAAATGTCATGAGAGTCACGTCAGTGAAATAGGCGCCATCTTGTTTTTGGATGATTCGGCCCCAAGCCTCAATGCGGTTAGTCGCGAGAAAAAATCGGCTAGTGTGCGGCAAGCTGATGGCCCGACAAATTTTAACCTAATTTGACCAAGACAAAAAATATGCAGTTCTGCGACAAAAAAATCGGCTAGTGTGCGGCAGGCTGATGGCCCGACAAATTTTAACCCGATTTGACCCCGACAAAAAAATCTGCAGTTCGGCTAGTGTGCGGCAGCCTTTACAAGTAGGTTCAGGATCTCATAAGTACACAGCAGCATAATCACTCACCTCCTTCATGTGTAGGCACACGGACTGTCATTGTCTCACCGCGTCCAACAACTAACACAGAACTTGGGTCAGACTTGACATGTTGAATAAACTCCTGAACCTTTGGACGAGTCCATAACGAAGCGGGTGCTATCCTAGGTGTGCCATTCACGGCTAATGTCTTGGGCTGGATCAATGAAACAAAAAAAAAAAGCGCATGAGTCGAGAGAGTTGTGAAAGTCACAGTCTGCGTGAGACCAAGAGATCAATAGAGTGGAGCTTATCCTTGTTTTCTTTAGCAATATTTTTATTTCCCCCGAATGAGGGGGAAAAAAAGATGAAAAAAGGAAATACAAAAAGTAATAATATGTTACAATAGTAGAATAACATGAATGTGTATGTTTCAAGTGTTCCCCTTTAGAAAATGAAAGCTCTCTACAGGTTATTTTATCTTCTCTACAGTTACAGACTATTTATTAAATGATTACGCCGTCGAGTTTGAACCTGGCAAGACAACTTTACCATTAGTGCAAGAGAGTTCTAATTATTTCAAATAATCCATCAAAGGTCCGGGCCCTGCTCCCACCAAATTATTTTTGTCAGGGTGGGTGGAGAAGGGAACTGCGATACAAGACAAAAATAAACAATATAATGTCCCATTTTGATTAGCACCTGGATTTTTGACCCAGTGTCATGCGCTAACCATCAAAACACTGTGCATGTATCAACAACAAACGACTGAGGATCAAAACATCTTGAGGCATGTGAATTCAATTTGCTTCATATTATTTGTTCCATGATGACAGACGAGTGTTGGTATACCTGTGGCTCTGGTGTTTGATGTTGGTGTTGCTGTTGTTGGAGACGTTCCTGTTGCTGTAAAAATTGCTCCTCTTGTTGTTGCTGTGCTATTATTTCTTGTTTTCTTCTGAAAAGTGATAAAAGGACAGTAAAAAAAAAAATGCATTCTACAATAAATTAAAGATCTGTTGTTTCAGTAACAAAGCCTTAGCAAAATCTCAAAATTTACTACACCCAAAAAGGTGTTTTAAGTAGGGTTTGGTTTTTTTCTCAAACTCGTTTTTTTTCCCCATAATTTTGTCAATCAAGAAAAACATTACCTTTACTTTGCTCTAGTTTCCATGATGGTAACTAGAGCAAAGCCAATGTCCAACAAAAAAAATATGGTCACGAGCCTCCCTTTAAAATGTATTGTGAGACTGGCAGGTTTTCCTTCATCTGAACCTTTATAATTTTTTGGCATCAACCTCCTTTATATGGCCTACACAGCAAGCATTCGTGCACAAGCAAAGAGATCCTCACCAGTCAATCAAACAAAAATTGGGACACGAGCAAAGCTCTTTCATTCATACAGTATCGCTTGTCAAACATGCAGGCTAGCCAGGAACTTCACAAAACACACATGTAACAACAGGGTTGCAAGAGGTTAATCATTTCCTTGCAAGCTAACTGCTTCTAACTTTTCCAAAATATACACTTCAGTGGTTCTCATGAGACGAGACTCTCGTCTCTGAAGACATGACTCTGTTTCACAAGAAATGAGACGAGAGGTGGTAACTTACATGTACATGTACTTCAAATTGCCTAGTACTGTGCACTGTACAAAAATTCCTGACATAAATTAGACAATACCATGTACAATGTACATGTACACTGTACCCCATGGCTTTCCAAACCTCCTGGTAACATCACTGCACTACATCAAAAGTTAAACATTTGTAAAATATAATTAAAAATATTTCATTAGTACATGTACATGTTATGGGCAATGGTATCGAAGTGTTGCATAATAAAATGGCTATTAAGTAAAATTACCTTTCTTCTTCTTCAGCTTTTCTCCTCATTTCTTCTGCTAGCAGTCTTTGTCTTTCTTGTTCAGCGGCCTCCTCAGCTTCTCTTCGTAATCTTTCCTCCTCTTCCTTTCTCAGTCTCTCTTTCTCTTCTTTCTCCTTCTGCTGTGCTTCCATCCAAGGACCTAGCTCAGGGGAACATGTGCCAAGTAATGAACAGAACTTCTTCATGGCTTCTCTGGGCTGCATGCTACCAAGGCTTTCCCATGCTCTCCTGATTCAGAGATACATGCAATAAAGTTATCGGCAAACAAAACATTTAATTACTGTAGGACTGCCACCTTATGACACATCTTCCAGTGATACTTATGTACAGTGTCTACATTACATACCCCGATACACTCAACACAACAAATTGTTATTAATTGTATATTGTATTGTGTACAACTATTATTCAGTACACATTACAATATACAAAAAAAAGACATCTAGCAGAGGACAGGCAAAATACTTGTAATTTGATGTCCAGCTGTTTTTGCTATTTTGATTGAGAACACACAATGTTGTACAGCTTAAAACCAGAGCATGTGGCAGCCATCTGTTTTACATTTATAAGTTTCTTTTCCTTTGCTTTTGTCATAAATTGCTATGCAATGGATCAAATGTTGGGTTTTGGTGAAGACTTGTTAAAGTTATTAAAGACAGGAAATTTCTACACTTACTGACATATCACCACTTTTTTTTGTACAGCAATATCACACTTATCACAATTATCTTTACTATGAATACATGTATTCATATCATGACGAAAAATATTGTGGTGCATCAGTGTCTCACTGTGCACAGCCCTACATAATATATGTAGGTTAACTATATGTAGGGTACAGCTGTATGTAGTCACAGCAATATAGACACTGGCTTGATATAATCACTGTATCATACTACATGTGCACGCACATGTACATGTATACAAACACGTGTAAATACTGTACAATGTAAATGTGATTAGCCACCATGCACTTCAGCGAAATAAAGCCATGTCCTGTATCCAGTATATTGTACAGAGAGTTGCTAAGTACCTTGGGCAAAATTTAATTTCGTCTAATGGGCAGAATTTTAAATTTCAAATAGATTTTAACATGGATTTCATTTGCTTCAGTTGCCGATAGGAAAAAATCAAATTGTGTGGTTATGTCATCACATGATATAAAATACTACAAGGTGCTATGCAGAATAACGGGAAATGCTGAGTGATACCTCCAAATTAATGTAGAAATGTTTATGTTGTGGTTCAATGTTACATGTACCTGTGATACAATTTGGTATTTTTCTTTGATCAAATACATTAATTTTCTTATAACAAACATTGTAATTACTGTACACCAGAACAAAGGAAACTATCAAATTCTATTATATGGCAAGGTACATGTAGGACTTCTCGAGACAAATGTGAGCATTCTGATTAGTTCTTTCATGGTTGGGATGTTGCCATACAGACTATTTCCATGGAAATGGTCATAAGTTTCTGTTTTCAAAAGCTGGCGAGATACCGAGTGCCATAACAAACTACTTACTAACCTAGCTTGCTCAAGCCGTACTGGGAAATTTTTGCCCTTGGTCATTTTTGTACAGCCTCACTACACTCAGCCTGTACTGACATGACCTTGCCCAATATTTCCCTTGCACTCAGTTAGCAAGAGGTTAGTACCAAGGGTATAAATGAACCACAACATCTATACTGTACCATCTACACTGTACAGTGTACAATACGGCACAGTCAAGAAAAATCAAAGTCCTTGAATGCCCAAGATTTTCCTGAAACATGAAATGAGGTTGAAAGACTAGCAGAACCCGAAATTGAGAAATACATTGCAAAGCATTTTTATTACCTCCTGTCATTACCAATGACATCAAAATACCCTACATCTGGGTATTTTTCAGGATCATAAGCTCCACTAGAAATCTGCTTCCAAAAGGCTGTCAGTTGAACTTTATCATCATATGTCAGCTTTATTATTTGCCTTTCTGCAAGCAAACAAAAAAAAGTTACAGCCTGAAGTAAAAAGCCAATCAGTGCAGATTAAGATTTTTATTCACTTTAATTATTTTCATGTTTTGAGAATTTGGTGACTCATCAAAGCAACATTAGCACAAAGTTAACAAGGTTGAGAATACATTATACCACAGTTCGTGAATGTTACCTTGTTGTAACGTAAAAAGTTATCAGAACTTATACAGTTGGACCTGTGCAAATGGACATCCTGTAGGCATGTAGAGACCTCCCATAAGCAGCCCATCAAGGTACTTTCAGAATGTTATCCCAAAGAAAATGCACATGCTTATTGGTTTGAAATATTATAATTGTGTTTCTAGAGCGGTGTTCAATTGAGTATTGTAAAACCAAAGCCAAACCAATTACTTACTAATTAGACTACGCAGCCAATCTCAAACCATAGTAAAGCCAAAACCCAAGTAATTGCCTCATTACTTTTGACACTCAACTGAAAACCACTCTATTAAACAATTAGATTATCAACAATTAGATTATGACCTCGAGATTTTTATGAGGTGATAGTTGATGATGTTGAAGGCCAAACCACTCAACTATCGCCTCGCAGAAATCAAGAGCAAATAATCTAGTAATTGTTTTAGTGGAATTCTAACTGAAATTTGCCTCAAATAACAATTCCAATTATTTCTGGTCTGAGTAATAAACTTCACACTTAATTGGAAAATTTGCATGGACTGAATTGTCAATTTGACATTAATTTACAGTTGTGTATGCATGCTTATAAATCAATTTTTTTTTTTTTTTTTTTTAATTGTGTTTTTTTTTTTAAATTCAAGAAACCATGAATCTCCTTCTTTCAGTCTTCCCTGGAATTTGATTATCCATTTGTTTCTAAATGTTCTTTTAAAACTTCGGGGGAAACAAGGAAACGTTGCAATTTTGTCGACCACACCAAGCCACCGCACACTAATGGCTGATAGTGTGAAATGGCTCAGCCAATCAGATTACAGCATTTGCATTAGTATACTACAAGAATTCTACAGAAACTTGATAGAAACACAGAACTAGCACGAGTTTGTTACATAATGATCGTTCGAGCAAACAGAATTTCCATTTTGATGATCAAAGTAAACAAGTTGCTTTCTTTTTTTCATCACAAAGTTTTCTAAAAGAAATAGAAAACAATTCCTCTGTGTTTCTATAGAGCTTTAGTATGAATCTACTAGTGTACTATCATGAATGATGCCCTCTGATTGGCTACGCTACTCACTATCTATTCTGTTATAGATAGTGAATAGCATAGCAGTGTGCTCTTGTTAAAGTGCACCTAACCCCCCAATTTTTTTTTTTTTTTTGCTAAAACGAATCTAGATGTTATTTGAAATACTTCTGTGAAAAATTTTTTGGATTCGGTTAAATCCTCGATTTTCTGTTCCCCGACGAAATCTCCAAAATAGCCCCAAAACACCGCCATTTTGTTTCCCGACCGAGTTTGAGGAGAATGGGTCCAGCGGCTGTTGTGACGTCTACCCAGGAAGATCGCATATCTCACGTCCTCTCATTTCCTTCAGGATGGTGCAATACACATTCGAAAAGTGCGCAGAAATGCCTTCCAGAAGTTCTATCGGCTGTTGCAGCAATATCCCAGATCTAAAAAAAGATATACTGTACAATTTACTAGCGATGATTGGTCAATGGTACAATAAAGACATAACGATGGTTGACTTTGTCGAACCGAAACAAGCGAACTGAGTCTGTGAGAACCATTGAAGAACTCTCACTGGAATTTGTTCCGCAGAATTTCAAACGCTATTTCAAAATTTTCTGCTTAAAACCAACCAGCAATTTGTCGAAATACTACCAACAACCTATATCTTCCAGTCCCGCAGTATTTATAACATAGCCGGCAAAGTTGCGTGATGAATCAAGAAGCGTTACAACCAAATATACTGGTGTGAAAATAGGTCGCAACTGTATGCCGCAAACCAGCACTTATTTCTCTTTCGATTTAGATTAAAGTCGAAGATTAATCCTTTAGAATTACATGATAACAAAATTGTTACACTCACAGAGTTTTTCGAAGGTTTGGAAATCAGTAGTCCGACAAACATTCTATACATTAGTGTCGAAAATCTGACCGCGTAACATTATCTGTGGACCGCTTAGGGAACACATCCTTTTCACTTATCCGACGAATTTCACTGCAAACTTTGAAAAAAATTTGCACTGGTTATTTGGAATTATGACTTAAAACGTGTGGCAATGTGAAATCGGTAATTGTATGAAATGTTTCCTTCCGCCTTGCTTCCCGTAGCTTCAAAAATACAGGTCCAAACAATTCTACAATTTTCAATCGATCGAAGCCAGTGTTTTGGAGATCATCAAGTCTCGAAAACTACAACACTTATGTCACTCTTTTAAACATGAAGCATTCCAGAAAGCAAAAAAACACAAACTGGATTTAATAGAACCACCATACCTCGACAAAATACATTCTCGCTACGGACAAATGTAAACAGGTTTTAAACACATGTGGGAGTCTTGTGCTTAGGTGACGAAATTACCATTCAAAGCAGTCCTTGAGTTTTCTTTCCTGCTTTTTGTTTGCCTGCTCCTTCGTATCTAGCTTTCCATTCCTAATATACAAACAGCTCGTCCGCAAAGAAGTCTTCCCCATCGTCGCTTGAAATATTGCAAATTGTTCTCAAAGCTCTGAGCAGTGAGTTCACACAGAAGCATATCACCTAGTTGTCGAACGTGCTTGATCGAAGTTTATTTCAGTGTCTTCCAAATCGAAACCTAACTCTGACTCCAGTGACGAAAAACAAATGATTCTGAAACAAAACTTGGATGTTTTAGTACCAAAATATATTGGAACGATTAGTTTTGTTTTCCATTTTCTTGAGCAAATACAGAGAGCTGACTGAGGTGCCACTGTGTTTGGTTCCTGGGTAGACGACATCAGCAACCACCGCCCCAGACTCCCTGAAACGCGGTCGTGTAACACTTCAGGCGCAACTTTGAAAGGGCATAGCAAATCGAGAATTTAACCATATTCAAAAATTTTTTCGCCCAAATGCTTCAAATAACAAGTGGATTCGTTTTAGCGAAAAAAAAATTGGGGCGTTAGGTGCACTTTAACAAAATGAAGGTCGCTTCTTTAAATTTTGAGGTTTCTGTAAACAGGATTAAGATAAAGTTTTTAACGACTGCGCCCTGGTCAACTATCATGTAATAGACATCTCGAGCCCAATTGTTTAATAGAAACACTCATGAAAGTTTGGGACAACTGGAAAAAGTGGAGGAAACACTCACCTTTCGGCTTGTGTTCTCACAGCATTGTTTATTCCCCTAAACTTTCACTCACATTACTATTAAACAATTAGAGCTCGAGATTTCTATCGCGTGATAGTTACAAGGGTGCAGCCCGAGTCAACTATTGCTCGATTGAAATCAAGAGCAAATAATGTAATTGTTTCAGTATAAATCTACATGTGCTAGTCGTTCTAAACTTAATGTAAGTCCTCTTCACAGACACTTTGAAAACACCAAGAAGTGACCTTCATTTTGTTAGCAAGGGCACACTGCTACGCAACTCACTATCTATCACAGAATTAGATAGTGAGTAGTGTGGCCAATCAGAGAACAGCATTCGTGATAGAACACTAGTAGATTTATACTAATAAACAAATAGATTATGAGCTCCAGATTTCTATCATGCATAGAAATTGAGAGTCAATAATATCTACATGTAAGTCCTCTTCACAGACACCTTGAAAATGCAAAGAAAGGCTATCACTTTGTTCACAACTGAACACTGCTGCACTACTTTCTGTCTACAACAAAATAGATAGTGAGTTGCATAGCCAATCGGAGAACGGCATTGGTGATAGCACGTGAGAAGATTTATACTAGAGCTCAAGAGAAACACGGAACATGTTTTCTATTTCTTAATCAAAATCCAGCTCAAAGAAACCTGTTACATGAACAAGGCTTCCATATGACAAGAGAAAAATCCCAATCAAGATTAACTGGACTATTTGTAGCCCCTTGTAACCCAAGCACTGCTGTAAGTTGAACTGTCGCTAGAGTACTGCACTTGAATCCACGTACATGTACATGTAATCGCTTCCTTATATTAAATTAAAAGCGCATTTCAAAAGTTTATCTACGTCGCTTTCAAGATGACTGGGTTTTTTGTCTAAAGAATAGAACATTGGGAAATCGCTTCGTTATAAATCTTAGCATAAGACACAACGTATCGTAAAGCTATCCGAATCAGAATTATTCAATCAAACTGAAACTTATGATGTGTCACAATGTTGCTTGAAGTTCCCGGTAAACGACTTACCTCTATGATAATACTGCAGGCAAAGTTTGTAATATTCCGGTAAAGAAAATCCATAATTGTACGGTTCTTCTTTGGCTCCTTTTTCTTGAGCTCCTCCGGTTTCGATAGAGTTGTTCTGGTCCTCAGTAATTGTTAAATCTTGTGGATTTTCGGCAATCTCAAGATTGGGCTCACCATCCGCCATATTGCCACGAGTACGAACCAATAACACACGAACGCGCATGCACATATTTTCACTGTAACCGGAACCGGAAAGGAATGGATCCAGACGAATAAAGAGGACAAATAAAGGATAAGGGACCGTTCATTTTTTATGAGGGAGTGGGGGCTGGTGGGATTTGGGAAGCACCATTTAAAAATCGCATGACCCCCCCTCAGCTTACCAATTTTTTCACATGCCCCCCCCCCCTTATAGCGGTCATTTTTGGGGATGACCCCCCCAAAAAAAATTGAACAAACAATATTTAGATTTCAACTTTTTTAATATTTCTCTATTATCCCCCTACTTCACGTTATTGTGCTCACTATGAAGACAATATTTACAATCTCTATACGACAGAGAGCTGTTGTTTAAAAAACAAATCAAAAGAAAGAGAAGTCAATTTCGGATCTCCTAGTTATGTCTCGCCCTGAGCGTGTGGCATTTGGCCTCTCATTGGCATCTTCCTCATCTGAATTGATGAATGCAAGAATGACGTCACTTGAGTCATCTCCTCCCCCAGAGTCAATGGCATCACTGTCATACTCATCATTGTCACTTTCATCCGTTTCACTGCTGTCAGCACTTGCCCTGTTGTCATTTTGTGTCAATGTCCTGGCATTTCTCAGTGTTGGTTGGCCAGCTCTGAGAGGACTCTTCTGCTGCAAGCATGAATGTCTTACAATTGCCTTTACTTTCTCACTCTTGCTGCTTTTCAAATGCTGCTTCAGCCCGTGGTGGTTTGAGTACTTGTTTAGTTCTGGAACACGTAGCTTTTTAAGCTTGGTTAGACCTTCGCACAACTCAGTCCAAGGATAATCCTCCTCCCTACTTAACTTTGCCTTTTCTTCTGCTCTCTTTTTCCTTTTAAATTCCAGCACTTCAAGATGCTGAAGATAATCCACCACAAACTTCGATTTGAGAATAAACTTATCTGCAAATAGAGCAACGCTCTCTGGGTCAGATAAAACCAGCCTGCCACTTCCATGCTCTTTCTTCTTTATATTGTTAATCCAATCGGGGAAAGAGCGCATTACTACATGAGCATCATGAAAGAGGCTCTTCCAAAATGCGCAATAATGGCGAAAGCGACGAGTCGTTTAAGAAAAGGTTTACAGCTGAACTATCCAGGCAGTTTGACATCTTACAAGCAAAAGAAGCAATTTTTCTAGGTGCGGATGGCTGTTCAGAAAGGGCGAGTGAGTTTTCCATGCAAGGGTACCAGTTGAAGCCCAGTGATGGAAGAAAACTGAACTTCTCCATCAAAGAGCACAGAGCAATGGTGGAAAAGTTGAATGTCATATTGAAAGATGTAAAGGAACACGATTCCACACTCTTTCAGTTCAATGGGCTTGCTTTAAAGCAGGGCGAAGAATTTGCCCACAGTTTTAATGTAAAACAGATCAAATGTACAGAAGCTAAGTTGATGAAGGTCACGCAGGACATGGAAGCACTAGAATATAAGAAGAGCAATTATAACAGCATATTCAAAGGCATACTCAAACAGCACATCAACAAAAGGAGAAGGAAAAAAGAAAACCGCAGAAAGTCAAATGAAAGAAAGAGGAAGCGGACTGAAAACAACGTCCAACGAGTTTATGGAATCTGTGTTGGAAAGCCGCTAGGAAATGATCTTCCACAATGCCTTGTGTACCCTCCTAGAACGGCCGTCCCGGAAGAGTGTCTTAAAGTTGAGGATGTTGCCACGTCGATATTTAGAAGAGATGGGCCATACATCGCCCAGCTCTTGGAAGGGAATTATTTCACCAATGCTGCAAGAAGCAGAATCACCACCAACCTTGAGCGGGAAGTCAGAGATTATGTTTACACCTTCATGTACCCTGAAGAGTAAACTCTGACGGAAAGCATTGCTGCTTCTTGCAGCATTGGTGAAAGAGACTCCCATAGCAGCACAAGCGGCGACGAAGAACTCGACGACAGCGGAGATGAAGATGAGTGCCGGTGAAAGTTGCATTCGAAAATAACAGTGTTAAATACTTCTTTTCAGTAGCTACAAATGCTTTTTGTCGCCAAACGTTTTTTTAAAGCAGAAGGAAAGTTTGTAATAAATTTGTATCCTGCCTTCTATGTTTATTCTATAGCAATTTTTTTGATATTCAAACATTATGCCATTTTAAAGTTTTACTAAAATATTTCACGTGACCCTCCCTTTTTCCCTTATTTTTTTGAGATGGCCCCCCCTCGAAAGTCATTTTTTTTCGCATGCCCCCCCCCCCCAAATCCCACCAGTCCCCCCTACCTTATAAAAAATGAACGGTCCCTAAATGAAGAAAACTAGACCAAATGCGTTATTTTTCTATGATTATTATTTTTAATTATTATTATAGAGATTCGTTTAGTCAGTAATTTACTTCTCCAATACTTAAACCCAAGAGGTTTTCTTTCAATTTTGATCAATCCCGTCACCCCCGGGGGAGGGGGAGGGGGGAGTGGGAACGTACTCCACATCATGGCCTATACGGGGAGGCTCCGCCCGACAGGGGAATTTTTTTCAGGATTTAGGAATGCAAAAGGGCAGGGATTTTGCAAGTTTAGGCATGTGAAAGGGTCGGGAAACCTGTCCTGCCATTAATCAAATATTTCGAGCAGACGTACCTTGTGGTTGTAGACATGCAGCACTACATGAAAATGAAAAAGAGACTTCTCCCCTTTTTTGGCGACTTATTCACGATACAGGCTAGTTATTTAACTATGTGGAAGGGTTACCTTTTTTATTCAATTAAAGCTATACGAAAGGGGTACCTTTTCTGTCAAAATGGTGTACAAATGGTCAGGGATTAGACCTCGAGGCGGAGCCTCCTCGTATAAAAGTTTGTAGAATACCCCCTACCCCACCCCCACCCCCCTACCCCTAACTCGCTCCACGGGTCCCGACGCCCTTCCACCCTTCTTGCGCCGAAAACATGCTGGGACCTGGATGTGTTAAAAATTAAAGAACATAAAAGATCATAAAAGAGAAGAGAGACTAGACTGACGATTCTGGCAAGATCCTCATGGTCCTCATGATCACGTGATATTTACAGCGCTTTTATGAAACTAACAATATTAATGTTTGCAAAATAGTCTGGTCGCTAAAACTGACTGTACTCTAATAACATTTTTTTTTTTCGCGTGAGGATTCTGTGGTCACGATACCGACATCTTGTTTGAGGCCTTTCTGCCAAGCAACCTGATTTTAAACAAAGCACTTATAACTATCACTTATTTTTTGATCGAGAAATGTATATTCGTAGTTGTGCGACTGTCACGCCCGCTGTAATAAAATAGGGGTCAAAATAACAAGACGGTGTTGGCTATACACCTTATTAGGTGACAGCCCTGGCAAATATTACGCAAGCTTTCTCCTGCAAGCAGCCACACTTATTAGCAGTCAAAATGGATGCGTTCGAGAGTAAATTTTGCCTTCTGCTCTTTACTCTTGTCCTTAACCCGAATCATGCAACAGCCGAGAAGTCTGCATGTCGCAGCGAGATTTTCTGTCGGGGCGATCTGCTACGCAAAGTTCAAATGGCCCGCATTTTCAACGATTCCAAGACGTTTGTGGACATGAGACTACAGAAGGACGAGGCGGATGTTCTCCGATCTTTCAAAGTTTTGCCAGATAACCCTTCCGAAGATCAAGTGTTCAAGTTTGTGAAGGATAACTTTCTCCCCGCAGAGCATGATTTGGAGGATTGGTCGCCACCAGACTGGAGAGAAAACCCCGAGTTTATTAAACGTATCAAGGACGCTAACCTGAGGGACTTCGCGTCAAAGCTCAATGAATTGTGGAAGAAACTAGGAAGAAAGATCAGCGACGAAGCCCGACAAAACCCTGCCCGATCTTCCCTGATTTTGGTCAAGAATCCATTTATTGTTCCCGGTGGAAGATTTCATGAATATTACTATTGGGATTCCTATTGGCTTGTAGACGGATTGCTCGTTTGCGGCATGAAGGATACCGTCAAAGGAATGATTGACAACTTTGTCCAGTTGGTGAAGACCTATGGGTTTGTCCCAAATGGTGGTCGCATTTACTACACGAACCGAAGCCAGCCCCCTTTTTTGATCCCCATTGTGGAACTTTACCTTAACAACACTGGCGACGAAGACTACGTCAAGTCAATTCTAGATGACTTGGAGAAAGAATACACTTTCTGGAGGGAAAATCGCAACGTTGAAGTTGAAGTGTCCTCAGGAAAATATAACCTGTCGATTTATGCCGCTAACATGGACACCCCACGACCAGAATCTTACTACGAAGACTTTCATACAGCTCAAGCAATACCTGAAAATGCCAGACCAGCTTTGTACCAAGACATAGCCTCCGCTGCCGAGAGTGGGTGGGACTTTTCCACCCGGTGGTTCAACCGCACGAGGTCAGGGCAGGGATCCCTTAGTGGCACCCGGACACGGCAGATTGTCCCCACGGATTTGAACAGTGTCCTGTATCTCAACGAAAAACTTCTAGAGAAGTTCTTTCGCATGGCCGGGAACACAGCTAAAGCAGATCAATACAAAGGGTTTTCAGAAGCCCGTCTAGCTGCTATCGAAGCTGTCTTGTGGGACAATAAAACGGGTTTGTGGCTCGATTATGATCGGCAGTTGAAAAAGAAGAGGCATTATTTTTACGCTGCTAGCATTGTACCACTGTGGGCTGGAGTTCACCGGGGCAACCCGGCAAAAGAAAGCCTTGTTATCCGCGCGCTCAAGCGACTTAAACTTCTCGATTACCCAGGGGGATTTCCTACTTCCCTATCGACATCCGGCCAGCAATGGGATTTCCCAAACGCCTGGCCCCCTCTGCAGCATATGTTCATAGAAAGCCTCGCACAGTCTAGCAGTAAAGAACTCCAGGACGAAGCCTTGAAATTCGCGCAGAAGTGGATCACTACGAACTACAAGGCTTGGCGCTCCACAGGTCACATGTTTGAAAAGTTCAACGTGAGTGTGCAAGGCGCTCCAGGGGGAGGGGGTGAGTATAAAATTCAGATCGGGTTTGGCTGGACCAATGGCGTTGTATTGGATATGTTACGCCGATATCCTGACAAGTTAGTGAGTGGAGAAAATCCCACAACACGATCCGCCCGGCCGGTAGTGAAAGCCGAAGGATATATAGTGCTAATGACCTTCACCGTCTTGTTTTGCAGTATTGTTTTGAGTGTTTTTGTATTCGCAGTCTAAAGTTTATTTCCGCGAAAATTTGCCAACATTGTGGCTTGCGTGACGTATTTTAATGTGTCTCAAATGACTGCTGTCACGCAAGCGTCAGAGTAATACTTATTCTTTTATAGTGAAGACATGACAGACTGTAGCAGTGTAGATCTTATGCGAGTTGTTTGCAATAACGAAGCAACTGTTTAGGCTGAGAGAAACATGTTAACTTAAAAAATAAGTTATTTTGTCTTATTTCCCTATAATATCAGAAAACGAGGTCCAGCCTAACAAAAATCAGCTGTAAACCCTCATTTGAAAACCACGAAGTCGAATTCTCTATCCCTTCCGATCGAGCCTGGAGCAAAGAGCGGGGGATTAATTTTATAAGCTCTAATTCCTTCATCAACTGTTTTATGTCGGCCTTCCGGAAATATGATTTTCTTTCAGTGATTTTATTCTCGTTTTCCCCCAACATTTCAATGCGATTTCGATCATATTTTTAGTTAGAGTAGGTAGAAGAGAGAGAAAAATTGGGGGTGGTGGCGAGGGTTTGTTGCTCTCTTTATATATACTCTCCTATTAGCAAACCTTCTTTTGGCTTGTCACGCAATTATTCTACCCTGACTGAAGAAAGGATTTCCCCAAGGGAAACAAGGTCGAGGATTGCGTGAAGAAACCAACGCCAAAAGGGTGTGGGGGAGGCAAATGTATTTCCAGGCTAGGACTGACGGATCTAAGTAAAAATAATTTTTAACTTTTGATATTTTGGCCTATCATTTTCCTGGTAGACTGGATCTAAATGTTACGTTTTGTTTCCAACAAAAAAAATACATTATTATTTTCGATTAATTTATACACAGCAGTAAGAGTAGACACATCTTTCACTCTGTGCAGCTTGAGACGCGGATGAGTGCAAAGAAGATAAAGTAACAATATTCGAATTCATAAAGAATTAAAATTAGATTGGAAGGCTTCATTCTTTATTCATTTTGTTGCATCGTCACGCGGGAAGTACGTCGCGCAATCAATTTGTCTTCGCGTGAAGCAATCTTTTTGAAACGCATGTGTTTGGACTTGACATGGTTTCGAAAACAATCTCTTGTTACGTCTGAAAGAAACTCTCTACTGAGTCCGCCGCGGGATAAAATACTGAATCTCTGAAGTGCACTCCATCCAAGGTTCCTCCAGGGTAGGAACTAGAAACTGGGTACACATCCAGCACTATGTAGCCAGCCTTGCACATCGCCCAGTTGGCATAAGCGTTAAAAAGCTGTATACGCTGCAAAAGGTAAACCAAATATTGAAAATAAATTACTGAACTATATTAATGAAAGAGAACTATATTCGGGCTGTAGAAACCCTCCCTTTCCTCGGATGTCGCAGAAATTAACCGACACGTCATCTGTACTGTAATCAACTTAAGTTTTGTGAAGTCGCGGGTTGTGACGTGGTCTCCTTCGCAGCCGTTATCAACCTCGTATCCATGTTCTCTCTCTCCTCCGAGGGGAGGAAGAGAACAGAGAGCCTGGGAATGAGGTTGAGCCGTTATAAGAGACTAGCTGTGACGTGGACTCCGAGCAAACTCTGATCTAACCAGCCGTACCCTAAGTCAATTTTTAATATTAAAGAAATAAATATTGTCTGGAAATTTATTTTCCAAACCGCGAGGGGATTTGCCAGACTTTCAAGCCCCTCAGACATTTACGTTTAAATCTAGTTTTTCCAAGAGAGAAACCATGCATGCAGGTAATCTCATCGGCGCTTGAATTTAACTCAGGTCACATTGTAGCAAGGCATAAAGAAAGAATTTCTGCGTTATATACTCCGCTCTCCTAGCTAGATTGGGCGCAAGTTTATGTTTCTCCTAACACTTCACCTAGTAACTGTTTACACGCCTGATTAGCCGGGAAAGATAAATCAGTGAAAGCAAAGTTTTTTGCCTAAGAACAAAACGCGAGGAAGCCTGGCCGTGCGCTCAAACGCGTAGGTCTCGAAGCGGTGTCCAACACGCCTTCCATTACTCCTCGGTATCTATTACGATTGTTCAATATTTTTCTATACCTTTGCTGAAGGGGAGGGGGGGGGGGCTTATTTGAAGGATAGAACGTCAACAAACTGCAACAAATCCCTCTTGCCAGTCAGTGCATCTATTCGCAAAACAAACCGTGTTGTTTGTATTCTGAAATGCACCTCACCTGCTCAGTGTGAAAACGCCGGAAGCAACCGCTGTACAATTCTCTTTGATCATGGATGGCAGTGATACTCTTCCAGATAACTGTTCCTCGATAGTAGCGCTTCAGTACGCTAATAAACCCATTGATAACCTTCTGATAATGGTAGAAGCTGGCGCTCTTCAGCAAATGCACGCCCGCGTTCAAGATCAGCGCACTGTCCTGATCCATATCGGAACGCGTAACAACGCTCTGCAGTTCGTAAAGGATTCTGGGAATATTTATGGGTTTCCGTCCAAACATCAAGTTCATTTCGTCTTTGGCAGTCTGTTTTAATACATACACCCATAACATGGTGTGATAACAGGCGCGGAACACTTGCCAACACAAACGTCTTTTTAAGATGGACTCATAGAAATAGCGGTTCAGAGAGTCGCCGTAAACCCACAACACACCTCGGCCTTGTTGGTGTCCTGATCTTCCAAGGCTCGTGGGAGAACCTGTGGAAAGTAAGGAAAGCGCCTAGTTTTGGCTGTTTGCTTTTGCTACTGTTTGTCATTCATAAAGCTCACAATTTGCTTGACGTACAGTGCCCTCATTCTCGAACTTTGCCCCCTCCCCCCACCCCCCCCCCCCTCCCCACGATTGAGAAGAGAATCTAATCACGGAGTCGAATGCATCAACCATGAGGCCTTCATGATAAATGCTAATTAATTGATCGATTAATTAATTAATTAATTAATTAATGCCTTTCTCACTGTCGCCCAAGCCGTCAGCTCATGGGCTTATTAAACATGCAGCTAGTCTGCTATCTTGTTTGCTTAGTTATTGTTTTAATGCCACAGCACTAACTCTCTGGTATCAACGCTATTTTCAATCGTTCATTATAAACCATATCCTTATTGTTTGTTAGGCCAAGTGACATTTGAACGCTTCGTTACTTCTGTTGTTAGACTTAACGGTGCTTTAATGTTCTGCAAATGACTTATTTCCGTTTCTTCTTTTCTTTGTCCCTTCATTTCTTTTCCTTATCTCTCTCTGTTGTCTTCTGAAATGAAATTTGCATGGACACAATATTTCTCATGTTGTTCTACAAAGTGGTTACCTGTTTCATATGGCCGCCATTGCTCTCCGAACCACGCACCGTATCCATCTAACAGTAGATTACATTTCTCCCGACATGCAGTTTGACTTACTGCTTTGAAAGCGTTGAGTTCTGAGCAACACACAGAAAAACGCATTGACTACAAGGACACTGAGGTATAACTCTGAAACAGTGTTAGTGCAAAAATATGCCCGGATAGTCATCCTTTGGTCTTATATGTTGCAGGAAGCGAAGCTCAAACAGAATATTTAAAAAACAGTGATGAGTTTTTAAGAAAAAATATCTTTCCATATTGAGGAAGCCAAATGGAAGCTGTTGTATATATTATCCATTTAACACAAGGTCAATCAGTTGGTAAATTCCGGCCAGTGAGTTATCAAACGAAATTCCATTCTATTGGCTTTAAAAAATCTTCCTAGCCACTTCAAAAAGTTTAGATATTTTTTTAGACATGTCGAATTTTGAAAACGGGTTACATTGCTGACCAGTCTTAACTCAAAATCTGTGAAGGACTTCGAACAACAATCACACAGTCGTTTTGCCTTTTATTCTCTACCAAAATATTTACCCTTGGTTATCAATCCGGATGATGTGGGAACAGTAAATGTGATTTGTCCTACTCCCAGTGGTTCCTGCAAGAAATCGTGATTTTTATTGCCGAGGCTCCCTGGAGGCTGAAATGATCCATGGCGGCAGCCTGGGGAGAGAGATAGCAAAAGCTTACTGAGTTCATACAACGATAGAGTTTTACATGAAAGATTCATTTCTTCTGTTATTACCTCGAATGAACCAGTCTAAAGGTGGGTCTTTGAATCCTTCGCATAATGAATAATCCAGGACGATTTCTGCCCTATAGAACCCAGGCTCTTCTATTAGAAAGACGGCCTCATACAAGCCATTGTTTATGTCGTACACGGTCGCCGCCATGTTTGACGGTCCACGGATGTTAACTCGCCAAGAGTCGCCTCCTATTGTTTTATTTCGGTTTTCCACAGAAACCGATTGAATATAAATCTTGCTAAAGAATCCCGCAGGTTTTATGTCCATGCGCTTCACATAGCTTATACTAGCCCGCGTTTGAAGCTTCTCGTCCAGCGGTGTTGCATTCCAGAGCACCTGCCTTAAGCACTGTCCAATCATATTCTTCCAGTCATATCTGCGCATGCGTATTTGGCACCAGGCCAGTTTGAAATCGACAACATTTTTTCTGTATATTAGCCTTTCATCTTCGACCGATATTTCAGCGTCAGCATACAAAATGAGATAAATGAGGGTGACTTTTGCCAATGAGGTCATGGCATGACAGTCTCAATAGCAGAGACATTTCAAGGTTCAACTGTTTTATGTTAACTTGGACGAAGACATAAAAACCTGATGATTCCAGTAGGTTTGAGATTCCTTGTTCCAATGCAGGTTACAGTACCTAGGAAAACCCTACAAGTGAAATGAAAGAAAACCTATTTAAAAATGAAATAGATTCTTTAAATTACATACGTTTCCAAGTTTTTTTGTTTTTTTTTTAACTTCGGGTAGAAACTTTTACCAAGGGTAAGAAGGAGATTTAATATCTCATATAGGCCTGGTTTTCAAGGTGATTCCTCAGGCTTCAGAAATCCCAATACAGTCTAAAAGTAGCCAATCCCGTGACGCGAGTTTTACTGTTGTAGGCAGCCTGAGCGGTAGCCTGCGTAGCAAGCTTTCTCTTACGAAGAGCTTCTTCCGTATCCTGGCCGCGCGCAGATTGAAGCGAGAGTAAAAAAACAATCGACCAAGGAGGTCACTCCAATGCGTGTGCAGCCATAATGCGGAAAAAAGCTTTAAGTATGGGAAAGGTTGCTACGCAGGCTATCCAAGCGGCTTTGCACTCATTCATATTGTATCCTCCACGAAAACATCTACGCAACACAGTGGGTAGTATCCGTGGGAGAGCTGGAAATCAAATCTAAAAATAGTCTTGAGAGGGTTCATGTATACTTGTAAGTCTTATGTGGGGGTTTAATTCTCCTACCCGTCATCCTTTCTTGACTCCAGATTCTCCTAACTTACATCAAGAAAGTTTAGTAGAACTAGTAAGGAGAGTTAACATGTTCGTCTTGGGGTTGTTACGATAAAAAACTTTTACGTAAAATGATTGGCATGAGTCTCTGCAGTGAAGTTATTATTTTCCTTGGTTCGCCAATGTTGTATTTTCACTTACATCAACAATGCTTTTCACATTTGCTCCGCCGAGACGTTGCTTTGATTCAAATATTCATAACAATATTTTACTTTGAGTCTACGAAGAAACTGACAAATTCTATCATCTCTATTATTTCTAAATAGAAAACATGGCTACATACCTACAAGTGCAGATGCAGATATCAAAAATCTTGGCAATTCTATCCCTCGAGTTCCGTTGTCAGAGGTTCGTTCCTAATAAAGGCGTGAACTTGTGATCCTATCTCGCGTCATTCATTTTTTATACGCCCAGATCTCTTGAACAATTGTCACACATGTAAGGCTGTGTCATGAAACAGGTCAAGCTGCTAGCCTGAATGCACAGGTATATCAAGACTTTATTAAAGTCCTTTGCACGCGGCTTTAGGTCGTTACGAACTGAACGGCCAGCTTGCGCTCGACAACTTTCCACTCAGGTTTTGAGCGCGGACATTTGTCTTGCTCCTATATATCTGAAGTCAGCGTTCGCAGATCACTTTTTACGCAAGTATAAGGTACATCTATCAGTCTAGCTTTTTTCTCTTGAAGAGCTCTGGTGGCAGTTTGCATAAAATCACATCACTGAAACTCACAGACTCGGTGTTGTTTTTAAATAACATGCGCGCCGCTATACGTACAGATAGAAAAAACAAACAAACACGAGATCGTCTAGAATGCATCACTGTCTGTGTTTTCTGAAGCTTCGGATCATTTCTTGAGGAGAAAAAAACCTGTTTCTTGAAGGAAACAGTTTTTTCATCAAGGTAGAAAGTATTGTATCTTGTCAAGCAAGAAGGTGAAAGGTTAGGGAGGTTACTCACTCACTCATGTTTTCATGTCTGAGTTGCAGACAAAAGGCTTCATTGGTTAGGTTAGATGCTGCCTACACGTAATCAGTTTAGAGCGAGCGGGTGCGAGAATTGCTCTTGGTCCAATTTGTGCGCAGTCAGAATGCGGAAAAGTTTAAGCTGACGGTAGAGTGTTCGCTCACAACAAAATTGCGAAAACAGAAACCGAAGCCAAACATTATTTGAACTGCGGGCTGAGAAGCTAAAAATCTGCTCTTACAGAACGGTGGTTTATATTCTTTGCTTTTTGCTCCGGAGAAAGCGAGATGTCAAACACTAGTTTTTCCCATAACACTAGCTACAGAATTAATTAAAGTTATAAATCAGTTGTCCACATAAATAATGGTGATGCATGGTAATAGACTTATTTTACGAATTTTAAATGCGTATACGTTCAAATATATTCCTGTCCTGAGAGCCTTTCGTTTATTTCAGTCATGTGATCCTTGCAACGGCGGGCTCTAGGAACACTCACTATCAGATCTCCTACTAACTCGTCCCCAGAACATCCCGGTTTTTAGTCATGTGGTAAGCGAGGCAGCTGCAATTAAGGCATTCACATCATCACCCCACTCACCCGACCCATGCGCGTATAAAAACAGATGCGATAAAATGTTACATGTAAATTTTTGTTTCATTTTAATAACAGATCTCCACAAAATAAAATTAACAATAAAAAGTACAAGGGGTTGTATGAGCAGGACTACTTGTACTGTGAAATATGCAGTTACCTCCAAATGTATGGATTTTTCTTTTCCTCATTGTCAGACGTAAATCGTATTTTTCTTAGCTTACTAGGCATCTTAAAAACATTAGGGGTTGGGGGTTGAAAACTTAACAGATCTTTTACAATATAATCTCATGAGTACTGGATCTTCCTTTAACAACAAAACTTCTTTGAATGTTCCTGAAAAATCACCGAACCCAGCGCTAACAAGAAGTAATATTTGATTACCTGTCCGAGGACGCGAAAGAAAATACGCGGGTATATACAGGTGCGGACAAACCATTGTGACCCTTAATCAAGGCTCGCATTACCGGTCAGTAATAATTAACAATTAGACCCGTAGCCCGCAAGGGCTACGGGTCAATAGCCCATTCGGCTTCGCCTCATGGGCTATTGAACCGTGGCCCTTGAGGGCGAAGGGTCTAACTGTTTTAGTATCACCCAACTAGTCGGACAGAAAAGGTAATAATAAAGTTAGCAAATGCAAGTTGAAGAAATATTTATTTGGGAATAAAACGAAAGAAAGCGTCAGGCTCGATGGCGCCAATTTCGCTACTCGATGACTATTACTAATAGTCCCCTAGTAGCGTAGCCAATCAAAATGCAGGATTTGCATTAGTCCACTAGTTGGGTGATACTAATAGGCAGTAGCGCTACCCGCGAGTATAGAAGTCAAGTGGTGAAGTATTTTTCCAATGCGTCCTCTGCTGGGTAGAATACAAAGTGTGGATAATGGATGCCATCAATAGTGCCGTGAGGGTATGCTGCACTGATGTGATACACATCCAGCACAGGGATACCAGCTTCACACATTTTCTTCATAGCGTAGGCGTTGAACAATTTAATTCGCTGTAGAAAGAAACGGACATTTGTGTGCATTTGTTAATATTCTCGAGCACCTCTCAGTTAGCTATAACGACGTTGAAAATTTTTCTCAAATCACACAGCACTCTTTAAGATGTCAAGTAATTCTATATAGTTTCTTTGTTTTTTCTTCGGCTAGGATCTATTTACACCTATTGGATTTAAAAACTTGCGTAGCATCCAAAACAGATATTTTCTTCTTTTCCAGCCGATGAAAAGCCAAGAAAAAGCACTCGTGACTTTGCTAAACGCGCGTGCATTTTCCCGCGCTTTTCACCGGTTGCCTGTTTTTTTCTCGAGCTACGATTGGCTCATTTTGTTTTCCACGTGTTCCCCAAGTTAAAAAAACTTGCTTTACCAGTTTTCATTACCTGTTCAGTGTGAAAGCGCCGAGAACAGCCAGTATACAGCTCGGTCTGTTTGCCAAGGGAGGGCGTGGTCTTCCATATCACTTTACCTCTGTAGATGCCCCTTAGAAGTCGAATAAAACCTTTGATGACCTTCTGGTAATTTCTAAAACTTGTGCTTTTCAAGAGGTGAACTCCAGCGTTTAGTACTAAGGCGCTATCTTGGTCCATCAAAGGCTGCGTCACGACTTTCCGGAGCTCTCCTACCACTTGTGTCACGTTAATATCCTGACCTCCGTAACTAGAAAACGAATGACAATCAATTACAACCGACTTCGAATCTGATAACGAACGCTGCAGACTCATCAACAGTATAAGGTTAGGAATGAAAAAGGTCAAAAAGAAGGGGTATGCTCAAGGCAAGTTTGACGGAAAATAGACTGGTTTATTTCACGTTTTCTCCAGTTCTTCATTTTCATTTGATCACGAATGACGATTATATAACATCAGAACCCAGAACAAATTGAAGACAAAGAATTTTCAATTCATATCTGTAAACAATCAATCATTGGTCACGAAATTTCACGCTTCACGTTATATATGTGAACACGGGATATGCCCAATCACAGCTCATGAACAGGCCTTTTGCCATTTTCACAATATACTGGCACTCCACGCATCAATGCTAACTGGTTCGCCAGTCCCTTCTTATGGACCAGGAACAAGATTGCATCCCGGCTTAACAGACAGCTGGCTGAGATGTGAGAAATGCTACTTTGAAAATATGAATTTTCCTTAGTGATTTCCATATACGTTTTGGTGTTAATTGTGAGAACTTAGTTGTTTGAATAAAAGGAAGTTTGTAATCAGTTTAGTACCTGAGATCCATTTCGTTCGAGTTCACCGAACTCAACCAATAGACCCAAACATCTGTGTGATAACAAGCGCGGAAAACACGAGTGCACAGCTTTCCTCGTTGAAGAGATTCGTAGAACCGTCGATTATGCGAGTCGCCATATATCCATAAGACACCAGACCCCTGCCTGTGACCTGACCGCGGGGAACTGTAATCAACTGAGAAAACCGTAGCCTTAGTACTTCACTTTCTCAATTCTTCTTATAGGTAACTTGTCAGCAAACGACCTACTGTAGGTTGATTTGCAGCCCTGGGGGACTCCATATAAAAAGGGCCGGGGGTGCTCGTGGTACCTTTTAGGGGTTAAAGACGCGATTTTGCACCTCCTACAGTGTCCAGCTACAAAAGGTCCAGCGGGAGCTTTTGCAGTACCTTTTAGGGTATCGAGCCGCCAAAAATATGACAGGAGGCAGCTGATTATGATCCATAGTCTCTTGCAGGAGATAATACATCGTTTTAGAATTGGTATCTCTTAAGGGTGGAAAAAAATTTCAAAATTTCCGACTAGCACTCCTGTCCTTTTTATATTTGAGTCCCCTCCCTCTGGGATTTGAAGAAAATGAATGCGAATCAGTTTTTTTGTCGACTTACCGTTTTTATAGGGCACCCAGTAGTTATTGATCCATCTTCCAAAACCATCCCAGAGCATATTACATCTCTCATTACACCACTGGGCACTCGTATTGAACAGTGAATCTAAATCTGTGAGAGTTAAAGCGGCAGAATCGCTAGGAACAACATCAAAACTGACTCAGGGTTTTCAATTGTGTGTCATATAACCAAAACAAAAGTTACTACTCTGGCCAATCAAAAAGGGCACAGAAAAATCCAGTGAGCCAATCAAAACGCTAAGTAATTACATGTAGCCGACGAAAAGCGCGGGAAAACGGGCGTGAACCATTGACAATTGGTTTTGATATTTTGAAGACAAAATAAACCGATGAACGATTTGCACACTAACTGGGAAGTAACTGAAATTCTGCAAATCCAAAGGACTGAGTTTTGTAAAACTTAACCACAAACACGGTAACTCGTTCTGCTTAGAAAGAAAACAAAGTAATTGACCTAGTTATAACAAATAGAGTTTACGGAAACTCGTTAAAGTTAGAGCGATATATAGGGAAAACTAACAGCGTCTAAGTTTGCATCTCGCTTAAAGAACATAACTGTCAGGCAACGCTCTTGGACGATCAAAATGTTAAATTCCTTCCGTAGTAATCCAAACCGCGCCAGTTGGTTTGTTTAACGTGTAATTTCACATGGCTACTTACATTGAGCGTCCTGCAGATCAGCAGGCGGAACTTGTATGGAGAAATATGCACCGTAAAACAGGGGTCTGTTAATGTAGTCATCTGATGCTATTAACGTTCCTGGTCTTTGAAAAGATCCATGGCGGCAGCCTGCAATAATAATAATAATAATAATAATAATAATAATAATAATAATAATATAATAATAATATAATAATAATAAAGCAGCCGCGTATATACATTGGAAAGTCTGTCGCAACTATAATATAAAGACATCAGAAAAGTGTTGTTCAGGGCCACTTTTATTATTATTATTATTTTCAATTTTCAATTTTTTTTAAAATTGATGTAGCTCTGAATCCGCTACCATTTTTTTGCAAACTTTTTGAAAAGTTCAGTCTTCACTGACATTCTGATTACAGTTGGATATTAGAAAGGGGATCCTGAACTCATATTTGATTTATAAGCACTTAAAGCCAAAATTAAGAGCGTTTTCACACGTCATCCCGTTTTCATGATAACTTCTAATGTCAAGAAGGGGACCATAACTTGTTCATCAATGATTGGGCATTTGTTTGATGTCATTAGTGTACGTAGCGGTATAGATTTAAATGAGTGGTAACATATCGATCCATCAAGGCGAAGGAGCTGAAAAAATACTGGAAACTGTAATTAGCCACCTTAGATCTATCCCAAATCAGCAAACTCCCACGGTATCAGGGCGGCGTTCTGATACAATGAAAAGATTTTTTTAAGACAGACTCGGTAAGTAATGGAACAACATAATCTCACCTCTGCTAAACCAATCAGGAGGCGGATTTTTGAGTCCGTGACATAACGTGTAATCTAACACAATCTGCAGTGAATAGGTCCCTTGCTCCATTGGAAGAAACATGGCCTGGTAAGTGCCATTTTCCATATCGTGCATTGACGCTACAAGATCCGCCTGGCCGTTCACTCTCATACGCCACGCATCACCGCCGAACGTCTTTGTGCGGTTCAAGACCGTCACAGACTGAATGTAAACCTTACTGAAATGTCCCGCGGGATTGATTTCTGCCCCGGAAATATAACTCAGGTTAGGGTTAGTCTTGAAGTCGTCGGACCACACGTCGAAAGCCCAATGTCGCGTGTAGCTTGGGCACGAGTGAGTGTACGTCCGCCAATCGGTTCGCAGTGTACGTTCTCGGCACCAGTTCTTCTCAAAATATTGATAGGGTTCTTGTTCCAGTGTCAAGTTTTCGTAGAAGAGAACAAACAGTAGTAGCAGCGTTGTTTCCTTTGGAAGAACAGCCATGCGCGTAGCTTGCAAATACTGGAAAAATGTCCACATTAATATTTAGATTAGATTTGCAACTAGACGATCGCTTTGAAAATTTTTTGCAGCTAAGAGTTTTGCATTTTCTCTAGACAGGCACAATACTCTCCTCATACTGTCTGGGCAAAGTGCAAGGAGTTTTTTCTCACTCCCTTCCATAAGTTACCCAATTCTTCCGCGATTACTGTTACCATGACAGCTGTGTGGATGTTTCCGTGGGGGATGGAAAGACGTGTAATGTCGTTTGGTCTGTCCACGCGCGCAAAATCTTTGCACAGGTTTGGCTTTTGCTAGATCTTAGGGTTTCGCGCATCTTTCGATTCGCGACGCGCTAGTTCGTGATACAAAAAAATCAATTCAAAACGAGTCCCATTTAAGCGACCTCATCAATCCCGCAGGCGAACACAAGTTCCCCACCTCCAACTCGTGCATATCTGCACCAGCCGGAGGCAGGCGCAATAATTTGGCTTGGCTGCAGCATCCCTATACAATGTCTCCCTGTTGGCGCTGAATGTACGAATATAGTTGTTGGTCTTGCGCTAGCATCCAAGTCAACCTTAACCCTTACTTTTACCCCTAGCATTCAAGCAGGGAAGCAATATAAAACCAACTAGTTAAAACCATGTAGTATACCCACTTATTCTGAGAATCCATGTGAAAAAAAGTCTGCATGCGTGTCAAGTGGCTCATTAGCAAGCACTTATCTCTGGTCTCTGTTGCATGAAGCGACTGGGAATTTTCTACTCCCCCTGGATGGGATGCTAGTCCATCGCAGGGTTACCCACAGCATTAAGTTCGTTGGTACCCATTTATACTCATGGGTGGAGATAAGCACTGTGAGATTTAACACAAAGCACCTAACCAGGGCTCGAACCCGGATCGCTCGATCTGAGAAGAGCGCACAAACCAAGAGGCTACCGCGCCTCGACAACTGGACCTGAATCGAGATATGTCAGACATTCGATTGTTCAAAACGTCTAACGGGGTCTTCGATGCCACCGACAACGCCGAAAGCTGGTCATAGAGCTTTCCACAGGTTGAAATCTTAACAAAGATGTGTTCACTTTAGAGTATTATGTTTCAGCAAGTAAAGTTTAGAGGTTTCACAATAATTAGCATACAAGTGTAAAACATATCTACGCTTAAACTGAAAAGGGATTACGTCTAGACATTAAAACATCCCAGAATGCGAGTTAAAGCACGTGGCATTCGTTAATTTCTCAAAATAAACCGTTTGTAAAGAAAAAAAAGGTTTGGAAATTCTCCACAAGAAATACCCCCTACCGAAGTACTATTTCATGATGTCTCTCGGAGTCTTCAACGTAACATTTTTAAGCCAGATAGAGTGTAGTATAGAAGACTAATTAGTTTAGACTATAACAACGTTACAATAAGCGATCGATAGCCTAATAAGCAATCCTACCTTTTACCATGACGTCATAGTTTCTGTTGGATTATGAAAACAAAACAAAGCCATCGCTTCTAATCGTTTTTTCCAAACAAAGCAACAAATAATAACAGTAATAGTTGTCACATGTAAATTAGTTGTAGTTGAGCGCCATGTTAATTTTGCAGGTTCCTCGGCTAAGTCTGGCTGACCACCCGCAACCTTGTGTAGCGTTGCACTTTCGTCCTGCGTGGCAGACATGTCTAACACCTTTTGACCAATTGTATGTGTTGTTGTTTCTTCCAATGAAAATGCGTTGTGATCGTGTCCTCTGAGATTATTTTACTAGGGGACGGGACGGTGTTTGCCAGTTGAAAGCTCGAAACCTATCGATTGTGACTTTTGTCGTGAGGGTGTTTTGCCGGATCTTTCTGCATGTTCCGAAACACATTTACAGCTGCCTTTGAAGCCTAATATTGTTGGTAAGAAGCTTTGTGAAGTGTAGTGTATTGTATTATGTTGTTTGTAGAAATGGAGTGAGCAATTTATATGGCTCAAGTCTACGAAGCCATTTCGACATGTTCATCAGCAATCTAAGTTTTGTTGATCGTGTTGCTTTCAAGCGGCACGAACTAAGCTGGCACTAGTTTGTATAGTCCACACTGTTGTGTTTTGAATTTTGCAATTAAGATCTGCCTCCGTCACGGGCATAAAGAAACGCTGTCGTGCAGACAGAGCAAATTTTCACTCAGCTTATTACCACCTTGTATCGCCAAATGCCACCAAATATACAGCTTAGTTGGATAAAAATGCTATAGAGCAAAGCAAAACAGTAGTTTCGAAATAATGTGCAGGACTGCAAGGATTAAAATTGGTTACAGTTCAAGAAATTTGAGTTTAGTTCAGGATGTCAAGAAATCGAGTTTACCATTCTTGTGACAGTTTGAACTTTCGAGCCTTTATTTTGTCTGGTATTTCTTTGCTTCTATCAGTATTGGGATTGATTTCTACCCATGTTAAAGTAAGCTTAAAAGTAATCTCCTGGGCACAATCACGAAAACAAATGCACAATACATTTCCCTGAATGTTTCCTACCAAGCACAGTCTCTAAAAATAAATTAAAATAGGTCACCATGCTTGCAAAAGAGATATGATGTACCAGTCTTACCCTGTTTTGCCAGGTCTTTTAAATAGTACTATTCATTTATTTTATCACTCCGCATTACATTTTGCGGTGGCTGGAAGGTACAGTTTTTTGATGAACTTTGATAGGCATACATGAATTTTTGAGCATAAGGAACAACATAATAAACAACTTATGCAAAAGAATCGAAAATAATCCAAATAACATACAATCCATGAGTAATGATTTTGTTGTTGATGCTATTGAATAAGTGTAAAATTCTGCCCTTGAAGCGTTCGCCATATAGTGCTAAGGAATCACCAGGTAAGGTCAGGGTTGTTTGTCCTTCTGTTCTTCTTTTCCTCTGTTGTTGACTTGCTACCTTCAAGCTGTTTGTTACGAAGCAGTGTTTTGTAGACACACAGTGTGTATAGTCATCATGTGAGGCTACTTCAAGAAGTGCTTGCCTAGGTTTCCTTTTCTATGCGGCTGGTCCAATTAGTACATATTATAGTTCACCACTGAATTTTCTCCGATTCTTATTGGTTTAAATTGATCACGTGACGCAATAGTGTTCATCCGTGGAGAGACACTATCAGCCCATAGTGCCTGTCTGAGGAAAATACCCGGATGGATAGTACTCGTCCGTGTAAATGTTTCTGTAAAGAAGCGGGCTTACAGAAAGTTAACAATTGAAATATATTAAGTGAGTTTTTGTCTGTTTTCTTTTTCAAATTTTACATTTGGCTTCAACGACCTTCCATGGCTTTCATCTAAAAAAGTTGAAAATAATTCAATATGAATTTTGAACTGGCGCGCGGAAGAAAATTTAGTGGTGAACGATAAAGACAATAGAGTGTTTATGTCTCGGAACTATCAGTTGATAGTTGTCCCTTGGAAATTTGATGTTCTTAAAACTAGCATATTTGTTTTAAGAACATCAAATTTCCATGGGGCAACTATCAACCGATAGTTCCTCGACAGAAACTCTCTATTGTTTAAATAGGGATACATGCCAATACCTTGTCATGTCTTCATTAGGTGGCATTGCCATTATCTCTTTGTGCCAGCTCTTGTGTGAGGAACATTGCCATTCTTGTTATCTTCTGGAGAATTTATTCATGTTTTTGGATACTTGGTTTTTTTTTGTTCTTTTAATGTAAAAACAATTAAAGAAGGAGAAAACGGTTTGTTTATCTACTTGTATTTTTATTCTCAAGGATGTCTTTTATCTCTTGGTAAATATATATGGGTTATTGACCAAGTGTGAGGTCAAGATGGCTGGATATTGGTCAAGTTCATTTTTTGCGAGTTTATGGACCGAGACGGAGTCAAGGTCCATAAACTCGCAAAAAAAGAACGAGGCCAATATCCAGCCATCTTGAAGGAACAAGCTTGGTCAATAAAGGATTTATTATATGGCTTTTGGGGAAATTTTTCTTGCGGGACACGGCAGGTAGTCCCAAGCGGGCAAGATAGCTCCATCTTGCCCGCTTGGGTAGCCAATCACAGCGCAGGATTTGATTCATCTTGCCTGCTCGCGGAGCTAGCCATATAATAAGATGTAGTCCTCACCAGCTACACTTTGCCACTAGAGATTCAGTCTGTTCTGTTTTGGTTTCATTGTCAGTTGAAATAGACTTTAAAAACCTAGGTCTTGATAAGATAGTCATACTCTTGCAGTTGTTTCTGATTGAATTTTGTTTTCTTTTAAATTTCCCTTTACTGAGCAACAGCTTTTAATCTACAAGGCTGTACATGTATGTTATTTTAAAACAGTCAGTGTAACTTAAAATATAATTGCATTTGTGTGATTTTGTGTTTAACAATAATGTTTTGAATTTCTGTTTTTGCAGTAATGGATGATCATCATGGGTTGGATGAGGGAAAACATGCACAAACCGAAGAAAGTCGTAGTAGAGAAGGAACTAGGGATGGTGAGCATCAGCCCTTACCATGATATGTATCAGTTGCCATGTATTGATAACTTTTTTAGAGTTGTGTCTTGCCAAAATAATTCATTTTTTTGTTACCTGTACGTAATTGGGTCTTAACTGTAATCATGGCAGCACTTTCTCAAGAATTTTAGGGCTTATGTCCTCATATTATACTTCAATATCTGGTTAGCTTATGAGTTTTTTCTTGTACACTAAGTACTCCAGCAATACTAAGAAGAACATTGCAAACCAAATGTGTTAGAGGAAGCCAACTTTTATGTATTAGAGAAAGTCAACTATTACGTGTTAGAGAAGGCCAACTATTTTTCAAAACACATCTTCTTCGCACCTGGATAAATTAGCCAGTTTCTAGTTTTTAATTCCTTTTCATCCCTGCTATGAAGGCTTAAAATTTAGCACAGGGAGTGTTTAGTAGATGGAGTTTCAAAATCTTAAGGAAGAAGTGATTGTACAGTACCACGTTAATGCACAGCTTATTATTCTTGTGTATCCATTAAACTAGTCAACAACCCATTGTCCCCAATAGAACAAAATAATTTTGTTTTTAAAATTGATATAAAATAAAAGTGTCAACTTACCGGTAGTTTGGGAGGTTCTGTGGTATATTATAGGTTAAGGTATAGATGTATGGCAGTGATACAAGCAATTTTTGCTGCATGTTACACAGAAGATATTTGCATATCATATGTAGTTACTCAAGCATTTGTCTCAGTGCACATATTTTTTCTATTCTTTGTTGTGACTCTTATTTAAAACCCCAAAAGCTCTGAACAAGACAGCTTGTAGGAAGTTGAGCCTTCTGTGTTAGCAAATGACAACCTTAACTTAAATGACAAAACTGGTAAACCATACATGTACAATTGCCCCTACTGTATTCTACATGTATACTTACAGCCTGCAAAGCACTCACTTTCTTTCCTGCAATGGTTTGGGGCACAACAAACATAAATGAATTAAGAGAGGTTGAGGAGTCGAGGAGGCAGAGTAAAGAAAACTTTTGGATGCCGCAAAGCTCTTAGAATGAGCTTGATGGCTATTAATGCAGTGTTCGACACTAACTTTCTTGCTAATTTGCCCTTTGGGCAACTAGTTCTGTTTTTGTTGGTACCCCGTGTGTCTTTTTAGTTGCCTACCTGGTAGACTTTTGTTGCCCATTAGCGCTCATGAGAAAATTTCAACTTGCAGAAATGCTCAACTTTTTTATAAACTTTTTTCTTGTTTTGGTGTTGCAACAGTGATTCATTGGGTGATTAATCAGTCATAGAGTACAACCCTCACAAGATTTTAAACATCCACGAACTGTGACCACACATTTTGATGAGACTCCACTTTTCTAACAAATAGACCCAGTGAAGCACTTTTACTGGTCAAATACAATGAACCAACTGTCATGAATGAAAACATAATTCATGCCCAGAAGCACATCATTATCATTAATATTATTGTTATTATTTTTGTTGTCATCGTTGTTGTTTTTATTGCTATTTTTATTTATTATTATTGTTATTATTAATAATTGTCTTTTTAACTATATATTAAGGAATGGCAAAAAGATGGCTCAGCCTGTACCTGTAGTGCCTATTTTGTATTTGTAATCATAGATTAATAAAACTGCTTCTCTTCCTCACCAGAGATCAGTCGGGGAGTAGCTTACAATCCTGACAACAGTGCCCCATTTCTTTTTGAGTCACACCAGTAAAGCTTATAGCCAAAATGTTGCCGTACCATACAATTTGTGTGGAAAGACTTTGACACAAAAGTTATTTCCAAATACTGTTGCAAAATGCATCTTTGAAAATTCAATGAGGTTATCAAGCATTTTATAGTATTTTAAGAACTAGGGATTAATGCTTTTTATGGTTCGCAAGATCACTAATCGACTAGCCACTTTTATTTAGCAAGCTTTGGGGCAAGCTTCTCACAAAATTTGGGTTCATGGCTTGTTTTGGAAATGAGAGTCAATTGTAGAAACTTTCAGTGAATGTTAGAGTTGAGTTTACATGTCTTTGACCTTTAAGTTAATACTTCTGAACTTCTGCTCAAATGATTTCCCCAAAACTTGGGCATGGTTTGTATAAGTCAGAATAAGCTGGTTCCAGAAATTGAGTAAAAGTATGCCAGCAAAATTTTTTTTACTGGTAGTGTTGTTGTCCAAAAAATGGGGTCCAGTCAAACACCAGTAAGAATAAAAATATTTTCCCCAGTAAATAGAATTAAGTAACATTATCACCGAGTGAAACACAAAATATTTCCCAAAATTTCTTAGCCAACACTTCAAAGCCCCAAAATTTATGTTGCAAACTTTGACATTGGGTAGTGTGCCCCACAATAACTGCAGCACCACCTTAAGTAATGATGAAATGGAATCAATAGAATAACCATGATAAGAATGGTGTTATCCTTTTGATACAATATTAATAACAAACAGTGGGGTTTGACTTTTCAAAATTACAGAAAAACTCAAATTGCATCTAGGGCCACCAGATCACAGTTTTCAAGCAACATACATTTAAATAGAAAGGAATTGTGAGCCAAATTAACTTTAACTAAAAATAACAGGCACTTTTTAAAAATAAAGTGGTTTGCTATTAAACAGTTAAAAAACAGTTCCTTTATATTGCTATATGTAGAAACATAAAAAATGAAAAGGGTTTGTCAAACACAACTCGATACATCACCACCACCCACATAAATTATGATACTCTCCCATGTAGATGTGGAAGGAAAACACCTTGTTTTCACTCTAAGAGGAACTGGAGTTTGCAAGCCCTGACAGCAAGCCCTGACAGTTGTTCAGATTGGTTTCTTTGGAGTTAATGACAATAAATTGATTAACACCAAATTAATTAAGAGAGCACTCGACAACCAAATTGATGGCATTTTGTTGGGTTCTTCATTAGGCCGTTGTTGTTGTTTTTTTTTTATCATGACAGAACTCAAAAATGATATTGTTCGTAAAATGCTTGACAGTGGCCTTATAAATGAGTAGTTTTATGGACGTTATTTTGAAGATATGCTGTTGATGGACAAACCAAATAAATCTGACATGTTTTACAGTCAATAAATTTGAAGATGGTTTGATCCATTTCCTGGACATTTCTCTGAAAAGAACATCCATTGACATTTATAGGAATCACACAAACACTGGACAGAATGTCTTGTTTTCTAGTCAAGTACGTTGACTTGCCAAAATTACTTGGGTTAGGCCTTGTTGCACCAGGCTTCTCGTATATGTGAAATAGACTCTCTCATTCAGAAACAAAGAACAATGATGAAAACGTTCTGTTAGGGAATGGCTTTCCTAAATCTGTGGCTTCTAATCTTGTCAGGTGTTTCAGACACAGTGGCTCGGAACCTAGAACATCTTATCCCAATAACAACAAGACTATGAGTTTTAAGGATTTTAAATTCTAATGTGGGGTTTAGGACTGGCACTAGTTTTGCTAGGCTAATGATGTAATTTTGAAAGCAGATGGGAGCTCCTCTGGGGGCCTGTCCAGGAATCCCCATCAATGTCCCAGACCAAAAATGGCATGTGCTTTTAACTATTACTTCATCTCATGCAGGAAGGAAGTGATGTCTGAACAGTTTTCATTGAAGTGCCTTGAAACCAGAACCAGAGTATTAACAATATTACAAACAACGCAACAAAGAAAGTACAGGATGCAAAACAGAGCACAGTGATGCAAACCCAAATGCAAGTTAATTTTGAAACCAAATTGAAAATTGCTATGTAGAGTGAGACGGGTAACTGCAATCACAACCGGTGGTTTGCTATTTGCGTGAAAAATTAGCAGACATTAAGTTGAAGGAAGTGAGTTTATAGAGAAGTCCATTTGCATCATATTAATCAAAAACTGGTTTTCTTAGTTAGGTATAGAAATACAGTATGTTAATAAGTAGTTTCTTAGAAATCGATTTTGAAATAAAAACTAGCGCTAAAAAGTCACGACGTTTCGACCTCTACGAGGTCATTTTCAAGTGAGTAAATTTTCTACAATAGCATATAGCCATAAATATGTTAAAAACAACTTATAATAGATAAAAATGTGGCGAACGCTAAAATGTGATAAAATATGTGAAAAAGTGTTAAAAATATACAATGGAAAAATAAAATAATCTTAGCAAGAATTGCTCTAAACAAATAATTGGGCGCGAATTGAATCGCACTGTTTGTTTAGCATTGGTTTCAGTTCTTTGATAAAAAAACATTTCAAAAATAAGGTAGCCAAATTTGTTCTGACACTGCCTTAAGATTCGAAAACTCTGTGCGATGTCTTCTGGCTCCATATCGTGCTGCTCTCTGAGGTGGTTTCCGATTGCCGATCCTTTGTGTTCTTCAATTCGTTGGTGTAGGTGTCGGCACGTGTAACCGACATAGCCTGCATCACATAGGCCACACTGAAATGAATACACCACGCATTGTTGACTAACAAGAGGCTGCTTGTCTTCCCTGACCTTAATTTCATCCTTGATCTTTCTACTTGTGTAAACTGGGTTAATATCTGCGTTGATCTTCCGACTGAGGTCAGCCAGCTGTTTACGTACTACGTTTGCAGATTTCTGGCCCTTGTAGGGCAACACGATTCTGACTGGGGCTTCTCTTTTATCAGCCACTCGAGTATGTGAATCCTCGGACACTTTTGATTCAATAAATCTGCGAATGATTGACTGCACAAGGTCGTCAGGATAGCACAGTCGGGAAAAGATCTCTTTAAGGCGTTCACATTCCCCGTGAAAAAACTTCCACTTTCAAAATACAGTATGAATATTTATAATTTGAATTATAATAATATTACTGTTGTACTTTAGATTGTAATTCCAATGCTCTTTTTAAAAACTGATTTCAGTTTCATTAGGTAGTTTGGTGCTTTGGGCCCAAAACAGCAGCCTGAAAACTGTCCTTGTAAGTTGACAAGCCCTTGAATAGCCAGGAAGTTTCAAAAAATGGGCCCTGAAGAGGCAAAGGGCCGACTTCAGACACAAGTTAAAGCGAGTTTCAATTAGTCCAGCAAATTTATTTCACTTCCCGTAGGAGGAAGGTAAATTCCTAAATAACTAACTGAAGACGGCAGAAAACTAAGAGGAAGACACAAACAGACGATAAACTAAACGGCTTACCAAAATGCTGGCAACGGGGTTCAGGGAACCAAGAAGATACAAGTGTACCGGACGATAAACTAGCACTAAACGAACATGAAAGGATAACACAAATATATACGCAACGAAATTTACATACGACGCGAGAAAAAAAGCATGCAGAATGTGAAAAAATACATTAACATACGGAACAAAAAAGGACACAAAGAAAACACGAAATAGCCGTAACAGGCCCCTTCACAGAAAGTTTCAGTTTTCCACAATATTGTTGTGTCTATTAAATCCATCTCCATATTTTTAATAGCCTGGCCAAACCATACCTGGAGGCATTAGATGATATGATCGATGAGGAGGAGGAGGAGTTAGAAGAAGACAAAGAAGAAGAAGAAGGACAAGAGGATCAAGAAGAACAAGTGGAAGGGCAATAAGAACAAGACAATGATGATGAACACCTCTACAGAAAGTTAATAGAGGATGAGTTTAGTGACAGTGATAAAATCAGTATTTATTTCGTAGATTTTTTAAATTTTTATCAGGATTTCTTTAACAGATGTATTAATAAGTAATAATTAAGTAAATAGAGGATGAGTCTGAAATTGTTTTGATTGTTCTACATTTACAACAGCTTATTCAAATTAGCCCAAGCTCAAAGGCTGAAGAAAATATGTCATTACTTTTTTTTTACTAAATGAACCACAAATCACTGTGTTGCCTGTGGCTAGTTTGTTGGATCTAGATTTAAGGGACAAAAGAGTGACAGAACTTTTCATCTTTGTAATAAGAACCCAGCCACAGTCGTGCCTGACTAACTGTGTCCACCTTCCTTGGTTTAAATAAGCTAATCAAAATGCATGAATGGTGAAAATGTCAAGCATCATGTAACCTGTTGATCAGTCGACAACTCCACCTTTCACATTTCTTTCCATAATTTGGATTTGCCAGATTTGAATGGAAGCCACAGGAAAGTTGTTGAAAACATGTCAAAAAATGATGAAAAAAAATTAGTTTGGTGGTCTGTGTTAGGAGTGCACCACTGTAAATGCAATGATAAGTATTATATTAGTATGTCCAAAAGGCATTTATCTGTCAAAAATAGAATTTCTCAAACTAATTCTAACTTTGGTTATTTTGCCTTTGTAACAATACAAATCTCAAGATTATAGTGGTTTTACAACACAGGCTAAAAACATGCCCTAAAATATAATTTTCGAAAATGTTTGGATAAAGCAACGGTTTGTATCATACGTGAGCATTGCAGATAATTCAAGCCAATTAATTCAAGGTCACAAGTCAGATTGTTTTGGTTCGCCCGTGTCTAGAAAGATCTATAAGATTCCAGTTGATAGTGATAATGGTAATTATACCTGCTCATGAAAACACCAGTTGTATAAATTCCAGTCTAGCCACAAATAAATAAAAAAAGATTTGTAATCTTCTTTGTCATAACTGAATTATGTTATTGAACTAGCATGAGGTCCGTGTTGGTAAAACATTGGTCGAGTTCTTCGCCTTGCAATGTTACGGCGAGATCCATAGACTTGTTAAAAAAAGAAATACCCATATCAGTATCCGACTTAAGTTTCATTCCATGTTCAATGCTAAATTCCTGAGGGGTGTGCCTACAAACGAGGACTAACAATAGAGCTATAAATCAATGAACATAATAAATCCCTCTAAGATTCTCTAACCGAAACAAGTGATAGGTTGAGGTATCACTGAATTCCTAATTTTCAACCTTCTGCTCTCATTTCATCGTCTCTCCCGGTTAATAACAGGCACCCGTTGTAGCTAGTTCCAGCCGATCCCAGGAATGCAAATCTCATTAACAGTCAGTGCTCTCTCTGATAACCATAACAAGTACTTTTAAGGATATCAAGTCTTATATCGGAGGTTCGGTGATATTTCTTTCTAAAAGCAAAAACTGAAATAGTGTTCAACATAACCTTGCTCAGCACGTTTGCGAAAATCTATTGGTTCCTTTCAGAGGTTTCTTTAAGAGCACTCGGCTAACCTCCAGGTACGATTTCCGTACAGCGCCATACATTAATTATGTATGCAACTATCTCAAACTATCACATTATACTCAAACAGCAATCGTGAAAAGAACGAGTCAGTCAAAAAATTGCATGCATAATTAATGTAAGGGGTGGTGCGAAAATCTTGCCAACCTCCCTGTCAAAATAAGAGAGCCCCTCTGCCAGTTTTGTCCACATAGTATAATTTCTACTGACAGAATCGCTATGATTACGATGACGACCACAAAGCGCTTTGTGGTGTATTGAATAGGCCACAAAGCGCTTTGTGGTGTTTTGAATAGGCCACAAAGCGCTTTGCGGTGTTTTGAATAGGCCACAAAGCGCTTTGTGGTGTGAAAAATTGGAAAAACCAAATTATTTCAGAAAATAACTGTGAGATATTTGCGAGTCAACGAGCCATCCAGTTTTCAATGTTAAATCCCAAAATAAAACACCACATAGCGCTTTGTGGTGTTTTGAATAGGCCACAAAGCGCTCTGTGGTGTTTTGAGTAGGCCACAAAGCGCTCTGTGGTGTTTTCAATAGGCCACAAAGTGCTCTGTGGTTTTTTGACTACTACTGCTGTTTTGTAAAGCAAAGCGAACTAGGAACAGTTAGAAAGCACTCCGGCCATAAAAATCTACTCGACAAGAAAATTTCTGTAATAAATGTTCGATGCTACAGGAGACGGCTTACCCAAAAAGGTTCAGTCAGCCTCAACAAACTTATACTGAGAAGAGGGCTTTCGCGAACCGGATTTCGTGTGAGTGACAAGATTGGGAATAGAGAAATATTGCGCAGATTGAGTGGTAGTTTTACAGCACCGAAACTAAAATTGGTTACACTGCTTCTCGGAAATTTTGTTTTGCCTCTGTAATATCATTAAACGATCTGAATAATTTGAGGATAATCAAAGCGCGGAGTTTCATATTGGCTGGCCGGGAACACGCAGTTCGCAAACCGGAGAGCAACCACTGTTTAAATCTTCGATCGAACTTTCATGTTGAATTTGAAACTGAAAATACACTAAGCGGTCAATTTCCGATAGAAATCTTGTGAGGTAAATGCTATTCTTGCAAATAGTCGCTGCATATTTACGTTCAGAGTCACTCTGGTTCAGAGTAAAGACATACAAAGTCAAATACTGCTTCCGAACGCTACCCCTCCAAAAATCAATTTTGCTCGAAGACCGAACTGCAACGGAGTTTAGTTACCAGTCTTATGCTGCGTGTTATTAGATAGAACGCATGATATGATTGGCTCCGTATATCACATTACGTCAGAGGACATGTCTGCTACATAGGACATAACTGCAACGGTACAACCTTGTATGTGGCCATGGTCACAGATCTCTCACGGCCAAGCGTTAAACAGAGTGGGATCTGGGTGCGAGATTACATTGTCACTTCCGTTCGCTTCTGCGACTTGATCCGGCGGAAGTGAAATGTCGTAATTAACGAATTGTATACGGCTGGTGCGAATTGACCAATCAGGATTCCGCAGGCGGGAAAAACTGTACTGTCTTGACGTCAATGTATGTTAACAGAAAAGGCGTCAGAAAAGAAACGCCATTATACTGTCCCCTTTAATGTTTCTGCATTGTTAAAATCAACAAATGCGAGTTAAAAAAGTAATTCCGGGACTTTAAACTATCAAATTATTTCTTCGTCTGTACATAATGCTTCCTTTTTGTAATTTGTAATTTTGTAATTTCCTTTCAAGGGATTGATTCTTTCACCTGACAAACGTTTTTCTACGACATAGATTCATATATCTTTGTATTTTGTTTTAACATTCGAGAAACGTTTTTGAACCAATAGAAAGCATATGATAAAACTGAAGAAATTAAAGTTTGTTTGGGGGGAGTAGAGGAGAAGGGTGGGAATGAAATTTAAGTTGATTATCGGGGGAGAGGGGCAGTGGTGGTTGTGAGCATGGGAAAGTTAGAGGACGAAACCAGACTTGAAACCGCCAAAGGTGTTCTTGTTGTCTTTCTTCTTATTTCCAGGGTTTTTGCTTCAGCGTGTCTTGCCATTAGAGTCTGATGTGCAGCTCGAGTCAGTCACATTCTCAGCCTGTCCATCACCCTGTTGAAAAAAGAAAAGCCAAATGAGAAAAATTACAAACGCGTAAGCGGCCTGAGGGCAGGTCAACGTTTGGAGTCACGCGTGGCAACGCTCACGAAAAGAGCCCTTGATGTGTTTTTTTGGCAGGGTGGGGTTAACTCTCTTACGGTTCAGTCCTCACTTGGTTTCGATTATTCGTGTGGGATATAATATTAAAAGAAAGAACTATTATATACGGCAGGGAAACTATTGTGGAAATCGGGAAAATATAGGAATTAGGAAGAAGTAGAAATGAGATTTAGATGAAATAAAGGAACAGTTTCATAATGTAACAAAATTGAAACACATCCACATGATGCATAATCGAGTAAAGGCTCATTTTCTCTTGATATAACCACGATACACACCCGTTATCTCAGCAAAGTTAACTTCAGCCCGCCATTTCCACTGACAATGTCATATTCACGTCTTTAGGTCCGGGAGGCGGGGAACTCCCGTATAAAAAGAACGGGGGTGTCCGTCGTACCCTTTAGGGATTAAAAAAGCGATTTTAGTACCTCGTAGGGTGTTCAGCTTCAAAAGGTTCACAGCGGGAGCTTCTGAAGTACCTCAGTAGGGTATTGAGCCAAAAAAATATGACAGGAGATATGACCTGATTAGTAATTTTGTCTCAGAATTGGTATCTCTTAGGGGTGAAAAAAAATTCAAGCCACGCCCACGAAACAGAAACTTGTTACCTCTTACGGGTTCTTTTCAAAATGTCTAACGAGCAGCCCCGCCCTTTAGCTGTGCGTCATCGAGTTTATGATGCAATTGGGATATTTGGAGAGCACTCTGCACAACTATAGAAGTTAGCAGTTCTGTCCCGCTGCGACTGGATCAACTATTACACTTCTTTCGTGGTCTCCTAACTTCGTGCGTGCATGTATGCTGAAGTATGAATCAATTGTAAATTGAAAAGCCGGAACATATTTGGAAACGCCATTGAAAATGTGTAAATCATACTTTTCGCAGAGTATTATCGTCCCCAGATCCTCCTGTTCCTGTTCCTCTTAACGGGAATTTTTAACGGTGTATGAAGGTAACCTGGGACGAGTAAGGCGGTCAGCGGTTGTCGCATTTTTAATGGTACGTTGTACATGACTACCTATTGTGCCCCTGAAGTACAATAAGCGGGAACTCAAAGGCCAGCTTAAACATCCACACAGTGTAAGTAGATTTTTATTACTTTGTACTTATTGATTCCATGGTTTTTCAATGTAAAACGCATTTTAGCACCTTAATTTATTTTTTTAGAAAAAATTATCCAAGGGAAACATGTTCAGGAACTCGTATTTTGGTAAACTTTAATTTAAGCTTGTTGCGACATATTTTCCTGTATTTTCACACGTGATTAACTTAATGTTAATGTCTCTAAAATCGGCATAGAAAGTGCCATATCATAGCCTTTGTTTAACTAAATAAGGATCTTTCAATTCTAAATTTGTGCTGCCCTAGCCTTCAGTGCAGTCGTTTTCCGTGTGCTCGTGAGTTATCGGTATTATCTCGCGATCGAGTAGATTCGCCGCCATGTTGGCTTAGAAAAAGTGGGCGGGGAGGGGGGTGGGGACGGAAGTCGGAAGTTGGTCTTTATACTGTAGCAGCCTACACGACGAAAAGCTCTCTTTCGACAGTTTTTTCATACTTCTGAAAGAAAAATTAAATATACAGAAAGAAATAGCATTTAAAAACAAGTCTATTACTGCTTTCCAAAATCCTTTCAACATATTATTTAACATGCATTGATGATGTGTTTTCTTTGTTTTGTTAACTAAGTAAACGATGTAAATAGTGGCCATGTTTTTTTTTTGGTCAGTAATGTAATGCTTACCATACTGTACATATGTAGCAAGTGCAGCATTAGTAGAGCTGCCTTTTGTTTGAAACTTTAAAACAAAAAAAAACAACAAAAAAACTGGACATTTTCGAAACTGTATTGTTTAGTTATGTAAACTAAATGAAGTAAGTAGTCTTAACTATCATATTGTACTGTAAGTAAGTATTAAGCTGCAATGCTATTTTCCCCTTTTTATTTTGTTTAGTTTTTCCTCTGTATATTATGTTTGTAAATTAATAATTAATAATAATAATAATAATAATAATAATAATGAAAAAAAAAATGTCTGCTTGGAAGAGCTGTGAAAACGAATGGTATCGTAGCAGCTCTCATAAGCTTATAATTCTATTTGTTGTCATTGTAGCAGCTGTTATTGTTTTTGGGCTGGGAGGGGGGGAGGGGGCATTATTTCTGTTGTTTGTTCTATTGTCCTCTCAAAGGGTCTCAAGCCATTCATGCGAGACCTTACGAGAGCTTCCAGATTCCCAAAACAAAAAACACCCCCCAATAAGTTGCGCCTTGCTGATCTCTAGGAAATGAGCAACCAGCGAAATTCATGTCCAATAAAAACAAAAAAACATATGGAGAGACCACATGCGGTACCCAAACATGGGTGAGAATGTGACACATTACCTGTAGTGTATTTAGTCTGCATATATGTCTCTAAAGAGTCCTATTGATGACTGTAGGCATTTTAAGGTTTCTTTCGTAGTAAACTTTGGAAATCTTTGCAAGCAAAGCCAGTCTTTGTTGGAGAATCTTTTCAAGCCACTGAATTGGCACAATGCTTTGGAGTGACATATTAGTCTAGCCTGTAGTGGAAGCGTTTTCCATTTGTGATCTCTCTTGGCTAAAACCCTGTTGGAATACTACAGGTGATCAATTTACCTCCCTAAACAAAAACAAACAAACAAACAAACACACAAACAAACAAACAAAAAATCTATTTAAAGAGAGACCTGCTGAATTGCGTTTAATATGCATGCTCTCTGCTCCTTGCTTGTTAACCTGTCTTTAAGTTTTAATTTAGCAGTGAATGAAATATGATATAAGCTTCAATTTATAAATTATCCTCATGTCAGACTGAATTTTTTTTCCTTACAGATTGTGGCACAACTGAAAGTACCAAAGGCCACTCAAGTTTTATCTTTTACATGTAACCTGAGTGCGATCCCTTTTTCACCGTATGAAATGATTGTGATATAAACCATAAAGAGGAGCTTGTGCGGTCTGTTGAAACTGCTGCCAACATGTGGAGGCTAACTGCTGCAACATCCTTGAACAATTTACGTCAATTTCTTCTTAAGAGAAGTGGTAATATGGTGAAACTTTATCATGCAAACAGTGGATGTTTTGGCTACAGACCATCTCCACAAGTAACTCTGAAAGGTCAGCTATTAGCAAACTTATTATGACTAAAGATTTTAAATTAAACTAATAATAATAACAATTTTCCAGTTGCTTCACACCATGGAAACCAGAGTTGAGTACATGTACTACTTGTAACTAAGAACTAAAAAAGCAATTCCTATTGTTACTATAATTGTAACTCATCAAACTTCATCCTCTTTTTATACCCTAGTATTGGATATTGATAAGTGTAGGTTGTTCACTTGATGGTACTGGTAAATTTATAGGTGGTGAAGAGGTATTGCAAAACAGAATCAAGAATGCTGATATTCTTAGACTGGTGACAGCTTACAGAGAACATGGACACAAGAGTGCTGACGTAAATCCACTAAATAATTTATCAACAAGGTGAGCTTCTAATTTCCCAGATCATTGTACTTCACTTGTCATTAAGATTAAGGTGGCACTTCTTGTTCCACTAGGAAATTTTTTGTGCAACTTCAGTCCTACTTGCAAGGTTGTTTATTAACCTGTAGTGTCCTAAATTATTGAATTGTCCTGTCTCTTTTCTATACATGTCAGCTTTTATAAATTAGGAGAAAGTACTTTATTTTCAATTGATGTGTGGGAATTACTCCTTGCATGTTGTTATTAATGACTATACATGTAGCTTGGTCTAAATATTCAATTATTTTGCTGTCCCAAAATTGTTTTGGAATTGTCTGGATTTACTATCTTTCATGGTGATTTAGTTCTGGCGAAAGCTGAATTTGTAAGTTACTTGTAAATGGAATTATAAACATTTTACTCTAATTCATTTTCATGACTCAGAGATTCACAAGAACTTTCTTTAGAGAGATTTGGTTTGGATGATGTTGACATTAAGAAGAATTTCAAGTTATCGGGTAACGTGTAGTGGTTTACCTGTCTTTCAGTTCTGTGTTTAATAGACACTTAAATTAGACTACCGGTATTCATTTAATAATAAATGACTCCCTTTATTAAATCAAAACAGTCACATGTAAGATTAAAATAATTATTGCTTATTTTTATAATATGATCATGATAGCTGTGCTTACACTTCCTCACACAGGCGGCCCAAGCTCACAATGCGAGGAGTTTTTTTTATTTTTATTTTTTAATCTTTATGCGAACGTTCAGCATGCGAAACGTGACACGGTTACCGCCGACATCTACTATTACATAATGAGCGAGATTGGTTACGCGAAACGTGACCTTCGCCTTGCAGTATGTGGTGGTGTTGTGTTACAACGGTTTGAATTTATAAAGGTTTGTATGGGGAAAAACGGTAATCGACATTATAGCTGAAATTTTGGTATTTTTGCAATAAAGATGACTCACCTCAATGCCTTGTTGTCTTTTCTATTGTCATCTCGCTTCTCAGCTCGATCCGAAGCCTTTTAAGCGAGTTATCGCTTTTTGGTTTTCCTCTACTAAGAAAGAGTAAAGGCTACACACTCAATTGTGGACTGACCCCCGCTCGAAGCGAAAAAAAAAAAACACTGAAATCCCGCCAGCCGCCCCAATTCCTCCGCAGAATCATAGTACAGGTTTAAGCGCTCCCTTGCAGTTAAATTCCAAGCCAAATTCATCTTCACAGTGCACGATACAAAGCTCTGAATCGAAGAAAGCTGACCATCTGGAATCAGTGATCATGGTGCCGGCACCATTTGTGGACACATTCGAAACCCGAGCGGAATGCCGGGCTAACAAATTGACCCTGACCAGGGGAAGGGAGCGCACAGTTCTTGACAAGCCAGGTGCTTTGCTTCACGGTCCCTTGGGAAGATTTTTGTTCAGGCTGCCGACGGAGCATTGTTGTGACAAGCCAATCAAAGCAACGACTAGACGTGTTTACAAATTTTGAAAAAAAGTACTTCGTTCGCACCGGCAATGTCAATCTAATCGTTGGATTGTCTGTCAAAGTTTTAACTAGATTTGCTTTGATGGATGTCTTCGAATTTTCAATGGGAAACGTGGTGAGTAATATTCGCTGTGAAAATTTTTAAATTGCATTTTGTAATTCGCGTACAAGGTGTTTCAAAGTTCATTATATCATAGTTACTAACTGTGATTATATATAAGCATATCAGCTGATCCAAAAGTACTTTTTGGTTAGGTTGTTATCGAACTTCGAACACTGCGAGGGTAGCCTTACAGCGGCAAGACAGGGGACCGTGGAGCAAAGTACCTGGCTTGTCGAGAACTGTGCGCTCCCTTCCCCTGGTCAGGGTCAATTTGTTAGCCCGGCATTCCGCTCGGGTTTCGAATGTGTCCACAAATGGTGCCGGCACCATGATCACTGATTCCAGATGGTCAGCTTTCTTCGATTCAGAGCTTTGTATCATGCGCTGTGGAGATAAATTTGGCTTGGAATTTAACTGCAAGGGAGCGCTTAAACCTGTACTATGATTCTGCGGAGGAATTGGGGCGGCTGGCGGGATTTCGGTGTTTTTTTTTTGCTTCGAGCGGGGATCAGTCCAGAATCGAGTGTGTAGCCTTTACTCTTTCTTAGTAGAGGAAAACCAAAAAGCGATAACTCGCTTAAAAGGCTTCGGATCGAGCTGAGAAGCGAGATGACAATAGAAAAGACAACAAGGCATTGAGGTGAGTTATTTTTATTGCAAAAATATCAAAATTTCAGCTATAATGTCGATTACCGTTTTTCCCCATACAAACCTTTATAAATTCAAACCGTTGTAACACAACACCACCACATACTGCAAGGCGAAGGTCACGTTTCGCGTAACCAAACTCGCTTGTTATGTAATAGTAGATGTCGGCGGTAACCGTGTCACGTTTCGCGTGCTGAACGTTCGCATAAAGATTAAAAAATAAAATAAAAAAAACTCCTCGCATTGTGAGCTTGGGCCGCCTGTGTTCCTCAATGTGTTTTCATGTAGAATACATGCAGTCAAGTGTATTATTAGCTTTTAACACAGCTTGCTTTTGATAAATCAAATAATTATCACTAAGTAAGACTTAATTAGTCTATTCTTTCCGCCTATGTAGGTTTGTTACAGTGTAATGGACAGGAAGAAGCTACTCTTACAGAAATTCTCAAACATTTAGAAAAAGCGTACTGTGAGCAGTTATCAGCAGAGATTCAGCACATTGTGGTATGAAAGCAATCTGAGATTGTACTATCTGGTATTATTTTAAAACAGAAATATTATCAGCTTGCTGTAAATTATGTAAACTTTGGGTGTTTGTGTTGGAGGTGTGACTACAATCAAACCTGTATATAATGGCCTTCCTCGGGACTTGAGAAACTGGCTGCTTAATACAGGTGGCCGCTTAATACATGGTCACTAAAAATACTCACTGGGCATGGTCTAATGTCAGTTTTAATGGCATATCATACAAAAAACACTTCATGCAAGGAAATTACAGTAGGTCAATCAACACTCTTTCAAGTGATCAATACTTAAAACAAGGTTCAGTGCCAACTTGTATCTAATGTACAATGTAACCTGTATTTCTATGACTTATATTTCACAGCAAAATATCTCATTCTGACATTATATTTACTTTTCACATGAGGCAAAATTTGACCCAATATGAGGCAAAAATTTGACCCAATATGGTCTAAGCTCTCATAAGTGACAAATGTCAAGCCTAGGTGGTCGCTCACGAGAGGTTTGACCGTAGTTTATTAATGACTTCTTGTTGGTGGAATGAAATGTAAGAATTTCATCTTCTGCATGTCGTACCATTACTAGCCTTTCATTAGATAAATGTAAAATTGAAGCAATGAATCATGTATTGGACAAAATCCATCAATTTGTGATTTAAATCAACAATCATTTTTAATTTGACTTTAGAATAATTTGGCTTGAATCTTAACTGACATTACGTTTTTAATATTATTTCACCTCCAGGATGAGTCAGAAAGGCTTTGGTTTGCAGGATTGATTGAAGAAAGTGTCCAGTGGACACTAGAAGCGGACAGACAGACACACTTGGCTGAGCTGTTATTAAAATCACAGGTACAGTACACTGTAAAGTTCTGTAATATTAACACTACACTGTACCTAGATGACAGTACCAGTGTACAGTTTGCTCTAACTAATATAAAGCACGAGGAAATACATTTTAATATAATTTATACAGCTGCAGTATGCCTGGGTTTCGATCTGGGAGAAAATCATGACGGGGCGAATTGTCTGGAAAACAATGTAAAGTAAGTCTGCATATGAGCCAAGTGGCTCATCAGGCTTGGGCCTATCCCAGCTTCCGTAGCATGAAGCTACGAAATACTCCTACACGAACATGGACAAGCATTTTTATTCCCCCTGAATAGAATGCTAGTCCATGGCAGGGTTACCCCCAGCATTAAATTTGCCGGTACCTATTTTGTACACCTTCAGAGAGGCTTTGTGTAATAATTAAAAGTGTCTTGCCCAAGAACAACACAATGTCCCTCAGCTAGGGCTCAAATCCAGACTGCTCAGACCCGAGTTGAACGTGCTAACCATTTACTTGTACTGAACTGTAAAAACTTTTACCAATTTTACGCACACTTCATATTGTGAACAGGCATTTGACAACTTTGTTGCCAAGAAATTCCCAACAGTCAAACGATATGGTGCTGAAGGGGCAGAAAGCATGATGGCATTTTTTGATGAACTCTTTCTTCAATCCTCATATTGTGAGTTTTCAGTGCATAACTCAAAGTTATTAGTTTCTAAAAAACCTTTAGTTGTGCTTTGCAGGAGCTGGCATATGCAAGTGAAACACTTACTACATGTATTTGAATGTCAAGTTATCTAATTTACCTTTACTTGCGTCAAGCTGTAATATGAGTGTTTAAATTGTAAAGCAAATTACTAATTACAGTCTGCAGTCCTGACAGAACTGCCCCCCCTGTTTCCAATCTTGTTAACAGACCACCCCCTCCCCTCTACTCCCCTTGTTTTCACCCTCCGAAACAGACTGTCCACCTTCCCTACCCCCTGTTCCCAACTTCTTAGATAAACCCTTTCCCTACATGTGCTCCCCTTGTTTCCAGCTTCCTAAACTGTCACCCCGACCCCCTGCTCCCTGATTGCCAGCGTCTCATCTACATGTAGACCTCTGCCCCATGTGTTTATATCAGCCCCTCAGGCAGACAGTGACCTGTTACATACAGTTAATTCCTTGAAATCTCTGATCAAAGATTCTTTTTTGATCCTTCTCCTTTCAACCTCTCAGGTGAAATCCAAGAGTTGGTTTTAGGCATGCCACACCGAGGACGTCTCAACCTTTTGACTGGTCTCCTCAAATATCCTGTTGCTCAAATGTTTTCCAAGGTTTGCACTCTTAAATTTGGATGTAATGTTTAGTGTATATTTAGTATTTACTAGCTTAATACAGAAAAATACATGTGCCACATGAATGTTATATAGCCATAGTGGGTCTGATCTCTAAATCAGCTTACAATTGTGTGCATAAATACATTCAACTCCAACATCTGATATGTACAACTTTGTATCTACCTCAGATTCTATCCACAGTGTGGTCAATCAACAATTCTTTTTTTAAATTTCAAACAGCATCATTATTGTAAAGTTCTCTTGCACCCTTACCTGTGATAATCCTGACTTAATCCACTGGTGCTGGCTCTGTAGAATTTTCTAATTCAAGTCTATAAGAGCTGGTAACAGACCCCACAAAAGGAAAAGGAAGGAGAAGAAATACAAAGACTGACATGAGCTGAGCTGGTTTTTACTGGATTGGGTTACTTTAATTTGTACTGTACTAAGCACATATTCACTAAGAACTAAGTACTAAGTACTCAAGTCAACACTCAGCAGCTAGGAATCATCTACACCTAACACTGCAATGTGAGCAAAGGCTTATAAAACTGTTAAACAGCCCTTTTCAGTCTTTCCCTGGCTTCTGTTCTTCAATGTTACATCATTCTATAGTACTTATAGTATCAAGCAAAGTAAAAACTTAGTGCAGCTCTATTTGCAATGAGTGCTTTTCATTAACTCTGCTTCACAGGCTCAGCTCTACAGTACATACATTATTCTGTTCAATATTGTTGTTGTTAATTTTTCATTAGATGAAAGGAAACTCTGAGCTTCCACCAGGTGCCCAAGGCATTGGAGATGTCCTGTCTCACTTGTGTAAGCTGATGTTATACATGTAGAATCATTCCATTTCTTAGTACCATAGGTCTGCAATGTAAGGTTTTTCCTTGTCAAGCTCTACGATTAAATCATCTTGAAAGTTATTTTTAAGAGTTTTATTTTTGGCTGGAAAGGAAAAAAAGTCTGCACTATCCCTTAATGTTTTAAGCTTGTAGCATTTGACATTACAGTGGAATCCCGATTTCTCAAACCCTCAGTTTTCCAAACCTCTCAATAGCTTGAACCAAAAGTGGTTTCCCCTCCTCAGTCAAACACTGTAATTTTACCTCTGATTTCTCAAACTAACGGATTTTTTGAACCAATTCTCATTTCCCTTGGAGGTTCGAAAAATCCAGATTCCGCTGTAATAAATTATATAAACATAAAAAAGTATTATGTAGCACATTCCTTTAGTTATAATAGCTATTTATCATTAATAATGCTGGTAATAATAATGTTGTTGGCTTCATTTAATTTCCATCTCTCTTCTTATTGTAGTCAATTCCGCCGATCTAGATTATGGTCGCAAGTGGCCTCTTCATGTGTCAATGTTACCAAACCCGTCACACTTAGATGCTGTTGATCCTGTAACTACTGGGAAGGCGAGAGGTCGGCAATTAACATTGAAAGATGGTTGCTATAGTGATCTCCCAGACTGCCAAATGGGTGACAAGGTGACAGTTTGTTCTACATACATTGTCATTCTCCATGCCAGAGCCCTCCTCTTGCAAATTACCAACAGCTCCCTGGCAAGAAAGCAAAGGGTCTGGGGTCAAGAGTGAAAGTGTATTAATTTATTTTGGGAAGCTGTTTAGCCACAGATAAATTTGATTTCTTCTGTTAAAAACCAGTGGACCCTTCTCAGCCATTTACGGCAACAGAAGTTTGTATTTGATTTACAAGTGACTCTTGCTTGCTCCAATATCCATTAGGGATCTACAGTAGACATCCGACATGGAAAGGATCAGCATTAACTAACACAGCTTGCACTTGTTTTCTTCCCAAAGGTATTGAGTGTTATGGTGCATGGCGATGCCTCAGTCTCTGCTCAGGTACGAAAGCAGCAGTGAACAATAAATTGAGAATTTTAAGTAAGCCAGTAGTGGAGAGAGACACTGAGAGAGTTTCAAATGTGCCTCTCCCAAGAACACAACACAGTGACACCAGCCAGGGCTTGAACCTGGAACACTTGATACAGAGTCCAGCGCACTGACCAAAGGTACCACATCCCCCCTCCCGCCTCCCATGGGTAGATTGTTTTAACTTAGGCGTTAATTTAGAATTACGTTTTGAATCGGCCAAAAGAGAATTTCAACTACAGGCATAAAGATTGAAGTCTGAAAATCAACAGCCCCAATGCTTGAGGAATGTTGTTGCTTTCATTTACACAAGTAAATGTGTACATGCAGTGCACATCAAGTAAAAGGAAGATTATGATTACAAACGATTACATAATTTTCTAGTTGAATTATATTTCTCATTGTAGTATAACTTGTTGGGGTATTTGTCACACAGGGAGTTGTAGCAGAGACCCTTTGTCTGGCAAACTTACCTCACTTCAGTGTTGGTGGCACTATCCATTTGATCGTTAATAATCAGCTTGGTTTTACGACGCCTGGAGAGAGAGGAAGGTACTTATTATTAATAATGATATAGCTATTTAATATCAAATATCGAGACCGTGATTTATGTAATATATCAAACACGAAAGGCTGTGTTTGACCACATTTCCAAACACCGAAAAGAGAGTTGAAAATAGGATGCGCAGTGGAGTATTTTTGACGAACTTCGACATTTGAAATGTGATCAAACACGGCCTTGAGTGTTTGATATACCCTCTCAATCAAAACTAAAGCTAAGGAGAAAACGGTGAAATAAAATCGTAAAACCTTTGCCTATTAAAAAACCTGATGGATTATTAATGAGTTTGAGAACGCATTTTCAAACACCGAAAGGAGAATTGAAGATACGATGCACAGTGGGGTATTTTTGAGGAATTTTTAGGCGTTTTGGAAATGTGTTCAAACACTGTCTTTAGTGTTTGATATATCTTCTCAATCAAAGCTAAAACTACATATGAGGAGAAAACGGAGAAATGATATCATGAAAATCCGTGTTAATCAAGAACAGATTTCTAAACACTGACATAGGACGGTATCATTTCCTTTGTTTAAACTAAAATGGATGGAGAAGTGAGGAATTTGTACTGGTCTCTTACCTTCGTGAATGTAATGAACAATAAATTTTGACCATTATTGTTCTTGCTAGCAATCTTCTAATTGATGAGCGTTTTAAAGTTGCCTTTATCATTTGTTTTGCAGGTCGTCAATGTACAGCAGTGATGTTGGTAAAATGATTGGTTGTCCTGTGCTCCATGTTAATGGTGATAATCCCGAGGTACTGTATGCCTCATGTTGCAAGGGTTTTTATCTGAATGGGAGGGCCGCACGGGAAAATCTCTGACCCCAGGTCATGAAGTGGACGATCCGAGCAAAACATCCCCCTCCGTCCCCCTCGGGGGGTCTCTCATGTGAAATGGTCGGGACGCCTAGGGGTGTAAGTCGCGGATTTTAGTCTCAGGTTGTTCAAGACGAAATGCCACCATTTGTAGCCTTCAACGTATCTGTTAGGGTTACATTCGATTAAATAATAAAACAGCACTCTCATGTGCGTTTTAATGTGGTATCTTTCAGGGGTCAAATAAAACTTGAGTCACACCCAGATTGGTGTCCCGTAGGAGTTTAATTCAAATTTTCCAACTAGCCCTCCCTGACCTTTTTATATGGGAGGTTCCCCCACGAAAGTACTAATTACTGAAAAATGACTGAGAGCAAAATATTTTCCGCTGAAGGCAGACCTCACTCAATCAATAAGTTTACCTTCACCGAACTCCTAGCGCCAGAGTGGGTACGTTCTCGTCATGTTTCTGTAATCACATAATTTTTACGGGGTCAGGTGATTGGCCTAACGCCCAACCCCCAACCTGGAGGACCAGGGGGCTCTCCTTTGTCAGGTCTCTATCCCTCAACCAATCTGGAACGGTTGAACCCACCAGGGACCAGGTTCCCACCGGTATAGCTCTTGGGGTCTGTGAGACACGCAAGCTCCACCACCACGACAAGGTGACGAGCTCAGAGTGGAGTCAATCAATAAGTATTCACTCTCTACTGAGCTTCTTACTGTTGTAAAGTTGCGAATAGTTTTTGTGAATGTTCTGAATTGCTCTGAATTGCTTGTTGTCGTGCCCAAACCCGGACAAACAGGAAGTGCTTATGTCAAATTGTTCGGCTTAACACACTTGAACAAACGTTTGTTTCTGTGAGATTCAGTCAGTGTGGTCGCAGGGTAGTATCATCATGTACATTTTTTCAAGCTTGAGTTCTTCTATTTTATCTGAATATATGTGTATCTATTCTGTTGTGTTTTGTTTTGTAGGAAGTGGTTCGCGCATGTCGACTAGC